>NW_022103926.1:6022887-6034393 GCF_000313985.2 Echinops telfairi
TACTTCACAATATAGAAATGGACACTATACTACCAAATTCATTTTATGAAGGAATTATAACCCTGATACCTAAGCCAGGCAGAGACATCACCAGAATTAAAATTATAGACCAATATCCCTGATGAATGTAGACACCAACATTTTCAACAAAATTCTAGCCATCAGATTTCAACAAAGCAAAAAAAAAAACAATACATCATGATCAAGTAGGATTCATGCCAGATATGCAAGCATGGTTTAATATTAGAAATAAAATCACTGTTATCCACCATATAAATAAAATAAAGGATATGCATGATATGATTATATCAATGTACAAAAGGCGTTTGATAAAAGTCAACATCCATTCTTAATAATAAACACTCAATAAAATAGGAATAGAAGGGAAATTACGCAACACAAAAAAGGTATATATGTGAAACCAATAGCTAGCATCTCACTTATTGGAGAGAAATTAAAAACAATCTCTCTTCAAATGAGATCCAGGCAGGGTTGTCCTTTATCACCACTCTTATTTAATATAGTCCTGGAAATCTTAACAAGAACTATAAGGCATCAACAAATATTAAAGGTATACACATTGGAACAGAAGAAACAATACTCTATTTGAAGATGATACAATCCTATATATAGAAAGCCCCAAAGATTCAGTTTTTTTAATTGCTGGAACTAATTAGAATTGGCAATGTAGTAGGAAGATCAACATACAGAAATCAGTTGGACAGTGTGTTAAATTCTATACTATTGGCTAAATTAATGACACTGTCAATGGAATTACCTTATGTCCCAGGGGAGTGAATGATAAGGTTCTCTTAACAAAAAATGATAATGATGTCTCTAAGATGAACCAGAGACATATATAAACTATAGATGTATAAATGGATTTGGGGCTTGAAATTAATTCTAGCCTCAATCTAAGAACAATTAGTTCTTATGACATGATCCTGCTTGATGCTCACTCTCATAAAGAGATCACTGGAGATACGGGTGCTTTAATAAAGTGTGGTGAAGAAACTAGATGATGGCCAGTTATTAAAAGGAATAGCAGCTGGGGTCTTAAAGGCCTGTCTTCTAACAAGCAGCAGTCTAAGTGAGGCATCAATAAGTCCCATGGAAGAAGCATGCCAGCTTGTGCTATCCAAGATGGTAAATAATAAAATCCAAATCTGAAGGAGGGGGTGGTATTAGAGCTTAAATTGTGAACACTCATTTTACAGAAGGCTGTGGACGACAGTGGAAGCCCAAAATGTATTTGTAGGATCCACACATGGTTTCAGCCTTTGGGGGTTACCCTCTGATCATCGTTGAGGCAATGTGACTATTCTTGTTATTAGACATAGAGCATTGTCAATTTGACTATGGCAGACATAGTTAGGTTAAAAAGTAATATCATTTGATCATACTTTTGATCCATTTTAAAGTGTTTCAACTTAAAAAAAAAAGTGAAGGGCGAGTACATGTAGATTAAGTGTCTGGTGAAATCCCTCTGACCATATATCAAAGATGTGAATAGCCTTCCTATCATTCAGAATGTACTGGAAAGTGGATTATTGAAATTTAACACCTTACCCTTTGATCTACCTTTTGAGTCATCTTAAATTTGTTCTAGTTTTTAATATTTTCTGCTTTCTTTTCTATTGAAGTTTTCTTTGTTATTGTTGCTAGTTTGTTCTTGTTTGTTGTTCATTTTTTACTGTTTTTCTATATATGAAATCCAGGATAAGTAAAATTATAGAGACAGTAGCTGGATTAATGGTTCCTTGGGGTATGGCAGGGGAGGTTGAGGGGAAACGGAACTGATAATTATGAGTACAAGAATGAAGACTATGTTCTAAAATTGATTATGATGATGATTATACAACTATTCTTAATGTGAGCAAATTATATGATTTGTGAATTATATACCAATAAAACTTTAAAAAAAGAAATCAGTTGGCTTCTTATATTTTAAGGAAGATGACACAGAAAATAAAATTCAAAAAACGATACCATTTACAATACATGGTATAAATAGATAGATAGAGCTTAATCTTACTGAGAAACAAAAGACTTATACAAAAGAAACTGTGTTAGTCCAGGTTGACTAGAGAAACAAATCCAGAGACACTCATCTGGGGAAGAGAGAGCTTTGTATCAAAGAGCAATTGTATAATGAGAAAATATCCCAGTCCAGATCAAGTCCATAAGTCTAATACTAGCCCATATGTCTGAAACTAGTCCATAAATTTGTCTTCAGACTCACATAGCCATTTACAATAATGCCGAATGCAGGGAGATCACAGGCTGGTGGGTTGGGTCTTGTGGATTCAATGTTGGTGGACACATCTCCAGGGCTCTGGCTGCCATCAGCATGGCTCCATGTGGCTTGTCAAAAGGAAGATGAAGCAGAGAGAGAGTGTGTGTGTGGTCTGCCTCTACTGATGGCAGAATCAAGAGAGAGGAAATTCCCCATTTCCTTGTGAGAAGGCCACGCCCACACAGAGGCATCATTGGCTATGATCTGAATAGCAAGCTAGGCTCCACCCCTTCACTCATAATAGCCTCAAGATGACATGAAATTATGTAACTACCACAGAAACAATGAAACACTTTGACAAGAAACTAAAAGAAATTACACAAATGGAAGAATATTCCATGTTCCTCGATAAGAAGACTAAATATAGTGAAAATGTCAATATTACAAAAAATTTATAAATTCACAGCAATTCTGATCATAATGAAAAATACCGACACTGTGGAAGACAGAATCAAAGACTGAGATCTTCTAAAAATGCAACATACTCTGCCCATCAAAAGACTTCACCAAAAGCGTAAAAAGAGAACTCAGAGACTGGGAAAAATAGCAGTGATATATCAGATAAAGGGCTAATTTCAAAAATCTATAGAAAACTACAATAACTTAATAACAAAACTATGAATAACTGAATCAAAAAATGGCATGACACAGACAATTTACTAAAGATGAAATCCAGGCAGCCAACAATCATATGAAAAAATCTCCCTGTTAATTAACAATAAGAGAAATACAAATTAAAGCAACAATGAGATACCACCTCACACTGACATGCTTACCAAAATTTAACAATAAGAGCAGTAACAGCAAACAGAAAATGATAAATGCTTGAGAGAAGAGGGAGAGATTGGAATGCTCATACACTCCTGATGGGTTTGTATAATTTTACAATTACTATGGAAATCAGTATGACACTTCCTTAAACAAATGTAAATCTCTTTTGTTGAGATTTATATATACCTTAAAGAAATAAAGAACACAGCACAAACAGAAATATGCACACCTGTGTTCATCGCAGCAATTTCTATAAAAACCAAAAGATAGAAACAATTTTAAAAAATTGACTATACAGGAATAGCTAAACAAATTCTGGTACATCCATACAATATGTTATGCATCCTTAAAAAATAATGAGTCGGTCAAACACTTTAAGACATGGACAAAATTTTAGAGAACATTATGCTCATCCAAGTTAATCAATCTCATAAAGATAAATATTTAGTACACATTATGTGGTAGTTACATAATCTGGTGTCAACTTGAGACTACTAAGAGTGAAGAGGTGGAGTTAACAATGCCCTCATTTAGAGGCACAACAGAAAAAATAGCTCACTGGAGGCCAGACACTCTCTCTCTCTACTTTGTCTCCCTGTGAAACAATCCTGTTGACAAGCCACATGCAGCTACACTGATAGACCCAGAGCTCTGGAGCTGGAGGAGCTACTTGGGAGACCCATGCCAGTGCTGAGATGCTTCCACCACAACTGGATGCACAAGACTTTCCACCCACAGGCCTGTGATCGTCCTTGTATGTTTTGCATGAATCTGAAGAGGAATTCACAGACTGGTCTCAGACATATGGGCTAATATAGTACTTATGGACTTGATCTAGACTGGGCTAGGATGTTTTCTCAATATACAATTGCTCTTTCACATAAAACTCTGTGTTATACACATATGAATCTCCCTGGATTTGTTTCTCTAGTCTACTCGACTAACACATTATGATACTTTGGGATTGGGGTACTAGAGAAATAAATCATAAAGATGGAGAGTAGATGCTTGTTTGACCCCTGCCTCATGGTAGTTTTTCTTATTTGACTAGCCAGAGGTCAGCTATGGCCATTGTGGCAGTTACATAATCTCCTGTCAACTTGTGAAGGGCAGTTACATAATAACCTGTCAATCAGGTTACAGTTTGATGACCTTATTTGGAGGGACAAAGGAGATAAATAGCTCACTGGAGGCCAGATACACTCTCTCTGCTTCATCTTCCTGCTGACAAGCCACATGGAGCTATGCTGATGGCAGCCTTCGAGCTGGAGGAGCCATGTGGACACCCATGCCAGCACTGAGATGCTTCCACCACCACTGGATCCACAAGACTTTCCATCCACTGTCCTGTGATCTTTCGGCATTCTGTGTCATTGCATGTGTTGCATAAGTCTGAAGAGGAATTCACAGACTGGTACTAAACATATGGGCTAATATCGGACTTATGGACTTGATCCAGACTGGGCTGGGATGTTTTCTTAATGTACAATTACTCTTTATATAAAGCTCATTCTTGTTTACATAAGTGTCTCTGGATTTGTTTCTCTAGTCATCCCAGACTAAGACAGCCATGTAGTTTATTGTGTTGTTTTCTGGAAAGAATAGGGGAAGTTAAAGTTGTGATTATTTTGTTTGGTTGTTGTCTTTGATTAGTCCTATTTGAAATGGCAAAAGTGAATATGATTAATGTATATTTTGAGCTCAGGGGGCAAAATTATCCCTTGACTTTCTCTGAGTTCATGCTGCTTAGTGAAAATGGTTGACTGAGGTCAAAATGGCTGATAGAAGGTCCTGCCCTGGCTTGAGGCAATGCAGGGATATGGGACACGTTTCTATAAGGATAGAATTTGATTGTTTTAAGATTGAGTTTAGGATCTGGCCCTACTAGATTTATACTGTTTTCTTCTGCGTGCTACTATGGATATACTGATTGATAGAAATATTTATTGGGAAGTAAAAATAGAGTTTGTTAGCCTACTTTCCTTGAGCCATAAATTGGAATTTAAATGGGTTAGGACATGCCTACAAAAAAGGTTCTGAAAAGCCCTGCCCCATATCTTGAGTGCTCAGGACATTTGAAGGTGAAAGACTTGCATAGGGAGCTTTTGACAGATTGAAGGGGGAACAAAAGGAACCTTATGGTTTTTTTTTTATTTTGAATGACTGGCTTATGCTCAGAGCTGGAAAAATCTGGAACCCTGAAGAAACTCCTCTCTAAAACTAAGCTGTTAAAGGGAGTCTGTGGGCAGGCTGAAATGCTTGCTAGGTGGCCACCTGGACCCACTTGTTGAATGGAAGTGGGAGAAATGCAGCAATAGAGAGACGGATTGAGTCTGGTGACTGACACTCATGGACCTGGTTCACAGAGACTAGAGGAGAAGATGAGAGTGGATTGACTGGTGTGAAGTTCATGACCTAGCCCAAAGGGGGATAAGGTTATTGAGAATTTGTGAAGGATCCCAGGATCTAAAGGCAAGGCGACCAATGGGCACCCTGGCAAAGCTAAGTGAGGCAGCCCACACTGAGTTGACCAGAACCCAAACAGATGTAGAGAAGAGTTTTGAGGCTGTAAACTGGTGCATATTGCTGCTGACTTTATAGACAGCCTAGCCTGATTTGACTTTGCTTAAGGATGTGGATTCACAAGGTTCCAACTGGAAAGAAGATTCTTCACATCAAAGAATATGATTGTGCCTCAGAGCACTGGGTTGATGTAAGTAGACAGTATAGAAATCGGATACCCAAAATTTGACAGTATAGAAATTGGATACCCAAAATTGGGCGGATAAAGGCATGAAGTGGATGGCTTACAAACTTTCATCGGTGGGGGAATATGTTCATAAGATTAGGGTGTAGGTGTTCACATAAGCATAGAATATTTTTGTTTTATTCACGTTTAGAGTGTTATGCTTAAATGAGGATAGCACATTTTGAATTGTATGCATTTTAGTTTTCTCTTGTTAGGCACAGATATGATTTTATTGTTTGTTTGAAAATTATATATGGCTAAAGATTTGTGTGAAAGTATCAAATTGACACTGACTGGGAAAAAATCTTTAGCAATTGCACCACAGTGATTGTTAGTTTTATTGTACCAACCTGGCCAATAGGAACATGTGGGATTAATCAAGTCTCAGTTTGATTGGAGGGCAAAGAGATAAATGGCTCTGCAAGGCCCGCCCCCTTTTTCTTTGCTTTTTGTTGTTTGGGTGTTGTTGCTGGTGCTTGCTACTTCTTTAGCTAATTCTCTGCCTCAACCTGTGAGCTACACTACCTTTGGGCCAGGTTAACCCATGGATCATGTTGATAAGAGTGTGAGACTCCTTCAAGACCTGCTTTGCCATGCTGCTGGTGTGTACATTGCTTGAGCTTGAGGCTGGTGGATCCTGTTGACTTGCATTGCTTGTGTTGGATATCCCATCTGGGCCTGCTTCGCTAATCTCCTAAGCTACTGACTATTGGTGATACACCCTGCTGTTTGCAGCTTGCCTTGTCCGAGGCACAACTCTATTGTCTGCTTCCTTGATCTTGAACCCAGCAGCCCACATGAGTTGAAGGACTTCTAGTATATTAATTGTTCCACGGAAGTGAGTTGAACTGGACTCTCTGTATGTGTGAACTAATTAGCCGTTATATTCCTTCTCGCTGTATAAACCTATCTATCTATCTATATATATATATTCATAAGTGTCCTAGTTTTGTTTCTCTAGAGAACCCTGCCTAACACAAAACAAACAAGGAACTTATTTCTAAAATCTATAGAATGCTGCACACCTCAATACAAAAAAAAATCCAATTAAAAAAGGGACAAAAGGCATGAACAGTTTACTAAAAATGACATTGAAATGGCTAACAGATACATGAAATAAATGCTCATGATCACTAGCTATCCAAGAGATTCAAATCCAAACAACAATGAGATATCACTGTATACTGAGCCCAGTTCAAAGAAATGGAAAACATAAGGTGCTGGAGAGAGGGCAGAGATTGGAATTCTTATATACTGCTGATGGGCTTGTATGTATAATCATTGTGGAAAGCAATAAGATGCTACCTAAAATAACCGGGAATAGGAATACCATAAGACCCAGCAATACATCTGCTGGGTATATACCCCAAAGATGTAAGAAATCATACAGCTGTATGATCTCCCATGTTCACAATAACAAGAAGCTGGAAATGGATCAAATGTTCATCAGTAGAAGAATAAAGAAACTCTGATACTTACACACAATGGAGTACTATGCCTCCTTAATTAAAAAAAAAAGATGAAATCACAAAGCAGCTCCTGATATGAATGGACCCGGAAGCCATTATATTGAGTGAAGTTAGTCAATCACAGAAGGATAAACATTTTACTGAGACCACTTCAGTAAAGATAAACACCAAGACAAAAGCTGGCATCTGTTCTCAGTTCACGTAATCTTCCTACTCAGTCTCCTGTTAGGTGTGCCTGCCCAGTGCTCATGATCCATATATCACCCCTTATTGGTACATCCTAAAAACTGTGTCATCAGAGGATGCCTCATTCAGCTAGGGTCAGTTTCACATGTTGGGAGGAGGGAGAGAGAGAAAACCAATCAGTTCTGCTAAATATATCATTGTCCCACAGTCATGCCCCCAAAGCAAGCACTCCTACAAGGGTGGTGGGTGAAAGAACCCTAATAGAAATTCAGATCCAGAGGGGTGTGTGAGAGAGAGAGATTTCTGTCTCAGAGATGGTCATTTCACTTCTGTTGGTGGTTAAACCAACCCACCATTAGAAAAAAAACCTTTAACGTTACTTATATAGACCTCCAACCCCCCACCCCTAATGGAAAAATCCAACCTATATTATGTTTCTAATCAGGCGCTTTGACCAAGTTGCTATCTAACCCTTGGTCACTCAGTTCGAGTGCTATAGACAACAGAAACTTTAGACTCTGTCCTTTCTCAGTACACAACATTTTTCATAGGTCATACCTGAAGAATTTTATTTGTGAGGCCAGTAAGCTAACTGGACTTTACCGTAAGTACACATGCAGTAGATAAAAGGAACTAAAACACAACCTCAGACTCAAGGTCGAAACACTCTAGTGTGAGAAGAAGCAGATGACTACTATCCCAAGGTTATAGATTTCGAAGTCAATGGACTATATTCAAATCTGTTTTGAGAGTGCCCAACAATTACCAATCTAAGACTACTATATATTTGCTATTTGCATACTCTTTGCTTTATTATGATCTGTTTTAGTTCAGTAGGCATAGTTCTGTCTTAATAAATGAATATTATCTAAAGTTTTGCCCTAACCTCAACCTTTGTTTATATAGTGTCCAATCCCTTGAATTTTTAATCTGTATAAGTCAACAATATATTAAAACAAAACAAATCTATATATCAGGATCAGGCACATATATAAACTATAGATATATCAATGGATTTTGAGTTTGTACCAATCTAAACTCTAAGTCTTAATATAAAAACAATTGGTTCTTATGGCGTGGCCCTGCTCAGTACCTGCCACCATGAGGAAATTACTGAAGATATGGGTGCTAAAGCAAAGTGTGGTAAAGAAATTAGATGGTGCCTGGCTATCAGAAAGAGGTGGCTTGTCTTAAAACAAGCTGCCTTCTAAGTGAGGTGTCAGCTAAGTCCACAAGGAAGAAGCACACCAACCTGGGTGATCCAAGGATTGTAAATAATAAAATCAAGACCAGAGAAGGGAACTATACTATAGCTTAAATTCTGAGAACTTGGTTTGCAGAAGGCTATACACAACAGTGAAGGCTCAAAATCCACTGGCTGTGTTTCCATGTGGATTAAACCTCCAAAGAATCCCCTCTGGCCACTTAACAGGGATGTGAATAGCCTTGCTATCAGAGTGCCTTAGAAAGTCGATTAATGCTGACATAATAGCTTAAAATTTCACACCTTCATCATTTGTTCCTCCTTTTGATCCATTTTAAGTTTGTTCTAGTTTTTCATATTTTCTGCTTTTTAATTTATTTCTCTGTTTCATTTTGTTCTTGTTATTTTTGTGGGGGTGGGTTGTGGAGGATTGTAGGTTTGTCTTGATATGAAGTCCAAGATGTCGTTGTTGATAGGAGCCTTTGAGTCGGTTCTGACCCTTAGTGACTGAAGAAACACTGCCTAGTTCCGCGCCGTCCTCACAATCGCTCCTAGGCTTGAGCAGCCGTGTTGTCAGTCCATCCTTGAGGGCCTTGCTCTTTTTTGATGCCCCTCCAGGATAGGTAAATCTACAAAGAGTGTAACTGGATTCCTACTTTCTAAGGGTTATGGCAGGGGGTGGTGGGAGAAATAAGGGGCCAATAATAATGAGTACAAGAATGAGAACAAGGAAATGTTCTAAAATTTATTGTGGTGATGAGTGGACAACTCTTTTTGATATGTTTAAACCATTGAAATATATGGTGTAAGTTATATGTCAATAAAACTGTTTTCAGAAATCAGTTGGCATTCAGAATCAGTTCAAAATGTAGCATCTGATCAAGAAATAATTGTCTTGATGGAAGAAATCCAAACTACACTGAAGACATTAGTGAAAACCTAGTGATGGGATCTTCATTCATTAGTGGTGGGATATTCTTTGAAATGTTTCAACCAGGTGATAAAGCACAACAAGCCATTACTCACTTGGGAAATTGGGAAGACAAGTGCCTGACCAACCAAGTGAAAGAGATGCATATTTGTGTCCCCAAATGACTCAACAGAATATGGACATTATCGAACGATATCATTACTATCATATGGGTTCATTTTTCTGAGGACCGTTCACAAACTGTTGCAGCAGTACATCCATGGAGAGCTGCAAGAAATGCCAGCTGGATTCAGAAGAGGATGTGGTACAAGGGATATCCTTGCCGACATCAAATGAATATGGGCTGAAAGCAGAGAATACCAGAAAGATGTTCACTTGTTTTTTATTGACTATGCAAAAGTATTCAGTTGTCAGGATCATAGCACACTGTGTGTGGTATTGCAAATAATGATAATTCCAGAATATCTCATTGTATTCATGCAGAACCTGTATGTACACCAAGTGGCAGTCGTTCGAACAGAACAAGATGATACTGCGTGGTTTAAAATCAGAAAAGGTAAATTCTCAAGGGTTCATCAGGGAGGTGGGTCAGGGAGGGAGGGGGGAAAATGAAGAGCTGATACCAAAGGCTGAAGTAGAAGCAAATGTTTTGAGAATGATGAGGGCAATAAATGTACAAATGTGCTTGACAAAATGGATGGATGGATTGTGATGAGTTGTATGAGCCCCCAGTAAAATGATTTAAAAAATAAAATAAAACCAGAAAGGGTGTGTGCAGGATTGTATCCTTTCATTATACTTATTCAATCTGTCTGCTGAGTAAATAATCAAGGAAGCTGAACTACGTGAAGAAGAATGCAGCATCAGGATTAGTAGAAGGCTCATTAAAATCCTGGGCTCTGTGGATGACATAACCTTGCTTGCTGAAGGTGAGGATGACTAGAAGTATTTGCTGATGAACATCAATGACTGCAGCCTTTAGTAGGATTGCGCCTCCATGTGAAAAAAACAAACATCCTCACAACTGGACCAATAGGCAACATCATGATAAGTGGAGAAAAGATTAAAATTGTCAAGGACTTCGTGTTGCTTGGATCCACCATCGATGCTCATGGAAGCAGCAGGCAAGACCTCAAACGATGCACTGCTTTAAGGAGATGCCAGCTCTCCTTAAAGGGTTGAAGAGCAAGGACGTCACGTTGAGGAATAAGTGTACCTACCTCAAGTCATGGTATTTCCAACTGCTTCTCATGTGTGTGAAAGTTGGGTGATGAATAAGAAAACCACAGAAGAATCGATGCCTTTGCATCAATCCTAAAAACACCGTGACTCTCGGAAGAACAATTGGACTCTGTCTTGGCAAACATGCAAGCAGAGCGCTCCTTAGAAGTGAGGATGGTGAAACGTCCTCCCACGTTCTTGGGGGATGTTGTCAGGAGTAAGCAGTCCTGGAAAAGGACATCGCATCTGATTAAGTAGAAGATCGGCCAAAAAGAGCGTGATCCCTGAGGAGCTAGACTGACACAGCGGCTGCCCCAGTGACCTCAAGCATGACCCGAGTGAGAGTATGGCACAAGATGACATTGTTGAGTTCTGGTGCACAAAGGGCCACTGAGAGTCAGAACTGACTCAGTGGTATCTAACAAGAATAATATAGCAGCATGTAATACATGAATGTTAGAGGAAATTAGTATATATATACATATATATCTATATAGATAGATCCAAGTGATATATATAATCACCGGGAAATTGGCATGATTTGCGCAACCATTAAGCAGCTTGATTCTGTTGGATGCTCGGTTGGCTAGCCTCCTAGTAAACCGTCTTTTCCTTCTCTGTTCCACTTGGAGTCTTTCATTAGGCTTCATCACTCCAAGGTGCTAGTACGATATTTGGG
>NW_022103926.1:6035053-6036388 GCF_000313985.2 Echinops telfairi
ACGGCAGTGAGTTGAATTGAGCCACTTGTAGTGCTTTATAATTTAACTGTTTCTTTCTTGTAGTATATATTTATCTGTATATGATTTAACAGTCATTTCTTGTTATATATCTAATTATCTTTATAAATAAATATGTTAAATTATCAGTAATTTGGTTTTATCTCTCTAGAGAACCCTGTTTAACACAATACCTCATAAAGCCCTATTTCCAAACAAGGTCCTCTTCACAGGTACTTGGGAGTTAAAACTCCAAACCAAACTCACCGTCATTGAGTCGATTCTGATTCATCTCTCTCACACTGCCATCGGGTGGATTCCCCCTCATAGCAACCCACTGAGCCAGGGTAGAACCACCCCTGTGAGTTTCTGTGGCTGTAAATCTTTACAGGAGCAAAGAGCCTCATCTTTCTCCCGGAGAGTGGCTGGTAGATTTGAACATCTGACCTTATGGTTAACAGCATCACTTGGAAGCCACTACATCACCCAAGCTAAGACCTGTAACAGTGGAAAAACAATTGAATCCATAACACCCTCTTATATGTTGACTTTTTTACCTGCCTAGTCACTTTCACACTTACTCACTGATACAATTACACATTTACATACTTACTTAATTATACATGTACCCACTATCCAACTCCAGCTCCAGTGCAGGTAAAACCTTAGCTGCAAAGGCATCCAGTCTCATGGGGAATGGGATCAGATTTCGGGGTGGGGTGGCAGGGGAAGGCTCTTAGTCACAGTCCTTCCTGGTGCCCGCCATCCCAGGCTACACCTACAATCATCCTCTGATGATTGTCGACCAATTTCTTGCGGTCTGGTCAAATGGGTGGCATTTTTTCCCTTTCGTCTCCCTGTGCGTCAACTTTGGAAGAAAACAACCGGCGCTTGTGTGTACCTCTCTCCCTTATGAGTCGTCCTCTGTACACATTTTCCTCCCCGACTTTGGGTGGCTTGGCTTGCTCGCTTCCAAGCGGTTCCTCCTGGTGTGACTCAGAGCGTGATTTTCAAATGCATGGCTGCAGGCTCCAGTGACCTAGGGGCCTATGGGAGTAGCTCGTGGAGGGCCAAGAGCGCTGGGTTGAGAATCCTTAACCAGAATTCAGTGTCCAGACGCACCTTTTCTTAGCTGTGTGACCTTGGGGGGGGGGTGACTTATGGGAGAAGGGGGTTGGTTCTAGAGGCTGCAATAGATAAGCTGGGTCTTTTCACTTTGTAGTCTCTGGGACACAAGAGACTTTCAGTGAATCTTTCCAGAATAAGATGTGTCAGGCTCTTCATACGTCAGTGAGCAGTAGAGCACCATTCTCAAAGCTACCCTGTTTCCCCGAAAAT
>NW_022103926.1:6037747-6039439 GCF_000313985.2 Echinops telfairi
TGTCTGGATCAGTCTCTGATCACTTATTTTTCTTTAAAAAAAAACCACACCCACGATTATGTGTCTCTCCCCAGGAAAACAATCTCCATCAATAGATGAGGGATTGTTGTTAGCCTTGCTCAGTGATTTCCGACAGGGGTTGATTTTGCCACCCAGGAGATATTTTCGAACAGCTGGAGACATGTTGAGGATGTGTTATTGTTATCTGTTAGGCAGAAGCTAACTATCTGACACTGTACGGGCCACAGTAATGACCTGACCCCAAATAACAACAGTACCATGGAGAGAAATCTTGGTCTAGCGCATCGCTGGGCCCTGCTGTCTGCAACTCTCAAAGCAACCCAACCTCGCTGCTAGCAAATCCATGTTCATTCATAGCGACCCAAAGGACAGGGTAGAACTGGCCCCTGTGAGTTTTCAAGACTGACTATTTATGGGAGTATAAAGCCTTTCTCCTTCAGAGCTGCTGGTGGCTTCAAACTACTGACCTTACAGATCAAAGCCCAACAGGTAACCACTCCTGCTGTCTGGACTCAACTATTTTTGTGCCACAAATGACTTCAATGTTTGGATTTAATGTTGAAGTTCATTTTCAATCAATCCAGAGAGGCCCTCAGAGAGCAATTAGACCAGAGATTTTCAGTCTGCTTCTGGAAGCCTCAGGCAACAGGGTGGGATTTCAGAAACTCTGCACCCAAGAATTGGTGGCTAAATGCTGAATATCTGACCTTGGTGACTATGGTCTGTCTTACCTCTTGGGGTCCCAGTAAAGATGTCTGACGAGTTCCACCGCGCAAAGCAAATTGGGAAGCCACCATTCCAGATCGGCCTCTCCTTTCTTCCATCTGAAAGCCAAAGAAGTCAGGCCCTTTCCGTACCTTACAAGGAGTCAGATCCGGGATGCCTGAGGACCCAGCTGGTCCGAGTCACAGCTTGGCCAAGGCGCTATAATTCACATAGGCATAATCTGACGATGAAATAGCAGTTAAAAGCACAGCTCCAGGTCTGGACCTGGTGGCTTTTCATCATGGCTCTATGTCCCCGCCCATTGGTGGTCTTGGGAAAGTCACTAAGCCTTCCTAAATCTCAGCTTCCCATGAGCATCTCTGAAATGGGGATACTAGTTGCACCTACCTTGTAAGGTTGTGATGCTGATTAAAAGAGTTAATGTGTGAAAGAGTTTTGGAGGAGTGCCTGGCACGTTGTAAGCGTTGTATATATAAGATGACCAACTTGTTCCAATTTGCCCAGGAATTTCCTGGCTTTGCCACTGAAAGCCTCCCACCCCAGGAACCTCCTCAGTCTGGGCGAAGCAAAATGTTTTTTATATTATCTCTATGTGTGTGTGTTAGATTTCTTTAAAACCATCTACATTAATGTCCAACTTGATATTTCAGGTCTAATACTTTTTATTCATATTTTCATGTGCTAAGCATGAGTAGAAGGAGGCCTGGTTGCATAGTTGGGTAGGCATTAGACAGCTAACCACAAGATGGTAGTTCAAATCCACCAGTTGCTCCTCGGGAGAAAGATGAGGCTTTCTGCTCCCATACGATTTACAAAGCCTTGGAAATCTTCTATAAGCAGGGGTCCTCAAAAGTTTTAAACAGGGGACCAGTTCCCTGTCCCTCAGACCCATTGGAGGGCCGGGCTATAGTTTAAAAAAAAACTATGAACAAATTCCTATGCACA
>NW_022103926.1:6040665-6042911 GCF_000313985.2 Echinops telfairi
TGTTGTTCTTAAGTATACATCCGTTTTTTAAAGTCATCTTAAAACTTACTCAGATATTATCGAAGTGAATGAAGCAGGATCCAGAAATAAATTTTCCAAGATCAAGAAAGAAATTTTGCCTGCCTAAGTCACCAGAGAGATGGCACCTGGTCCCAAGAGTCAGGCCAAGATGAGGGAAGATGTCAGGGCCAGCAAATGCTTCCAGAATCGTCTGTGTGGGAGTTTATTGGGTTCAAGATGAATCTGGGCAGGGTTGGGAACTGAGTCAAGACCTGAGCTCGAACCTACTGCGTGTCCTCAAGCAGGTCATCCGATATCCCGAGTGTAACAATCTGAGCCAGATGGATATGAGATCATTTACTTGATAGTTATTGTATGAATTGTTGTGGTTGTTTGGTACGATCAAGCTGATTTTGACTCATAATGGTCCCAGGTAACCGTGTAGAACTGTCCCCATACGGTTTTATAAGTGGCACTGTAGGTTAAGGCTTTGAGCTGCTTGCCACCAGCTCCACAGTTCAAACCTAGCACTCATTCCACTGGAGAAAAATAAGGCTGTCTGCTCCTCTAAAGATTTACAGTTTTGGAAACTCCGTATAGAGCCTCTGTGAGTTGGCATGGACTCAATGGGAGTAGGTTTAGGCTTAGGTTTAGAATCTTTATGGAAGTAGCTCATCACATGGAGGGGTACCCCGCCCAAACCAGAACTTTCCCCCCAAAGCTTTGTATTTAAATTTTTTATAACAACCTTATCACATTCAAAATACTCTCCATTACACTTAATACATTTGTCAAATCTGCTGTTTCATTCTTGGAAACATGTTTTCAAAGTCATCTGTTTGGGTGACCGACAGCACCTCCCTCATTTTTTTCTACCTCTTCTATGTTATCAAATCACTGTCCTTTCATGTCCCTCTTCATTCACAGAAACAAAAAGAAGCCACACAGAGTGACTTCAGGTGAGTAAGGAGCATGGGGCAAGAGAGTCATGCTGGGTTTTTTGGCCAAAAACTGGTGCACTGAGATGGCTGGGTGAGCAAGTGCATTGTCGTGGTGGCAAAACTAGTCCCCTGTCTGTCACAAATCAGGCCTTTTTTGTCTCACACGGTTACGTTCTCTTTGCAGAACCTCTAAATAGAAAGCTTGATTAACATTCTGTCCCAGTGGAATGAACTCCAAATGCACTACGAGGTGACATTTTCTTCCATTTGAGAAGCGCAAACGGACGTCCAGAACTAGGTTTGTCATCAATCAACATTTCACCTTTTGTAACTTACACAGGAAACAACCAGAAACCAGAGAAAACTGTCAAGTATTTGTTGAAAGAAAACTTCTCTCCATCATGGCAGCGCCCATATGTGTCAGCACAGAACAGTGCTCCCAAGGCTTTTTAATGGCTGGTTTTTCAGAAGTAGATAGCTGATCTTTCAGAAGGGTTGTTTTTCAAAGAGCCTCTGGGTGAATTTGAATCTCCAACCTTTTGCTTAGCAACCTAGAGCATGAATCAATTGCATCATCATCCAGGGACTTCCACTCGAAAAACTTAAAACCAAACACTGCCATCAAATCAATTCTGATTACCAGGCTCTTTTATTATTAGATGTAGTGCCTCTTTGTTCTTCAGTGTTGCTTTGGCTATTCAGGGTCCCTTTCCTTTCCATGTGAAATTGATGATAAGTATTTCCATTTTAATACAGAATATTATTACATTATAAAAAAATCAATTCATTCATAGCAACCCTATAGGACAGAGTAGAACTACCACTCTGATAGTTACATAGTCTCATGTTAACTTGAGAGTATTAAGAGTGAAGGGGTGGAGTCTAGCCTGTCCATCAGATCACAGTCTGATGATGCCTCCTTGTGGGCATGGCCTTCTCATGAGGATTCTGGGAACCTCCTCTCTTTCTCCCTGGAGGCAGGCCACACTCTCTCTCTCTGTCTTCCTCTTGACAAGCCACTCAGAGACTTGCTGAGTGCTGCAAAACTAACTCTCTCCCTTTCTCTCTCTTTCACTTTCCTGTTGAAGAGCCACACTCAGAGAGCTGGAGGAGCCACCCAGAGACCCATGCCAGTGCTGAGATGCTTCCACCATCACTGGATCCACAAGACTTCACACCCACTGGCCTGTGATCTTCCTGCATTTTGCATCATTGCATGTGCTGTATGAGTCTGAAGAGAGATTTGTGGACTAGTATTGGACTTATGGGCTAATATCAGACTTATGGACTTGATTTGGACTGGCT
>NW_022103926.1:6043142-6044376 GCF_000313985.2 Echinops telfairi
TCTGAGGCAATTAAAAATATCATGACTCGGGTTAGGCCCACCTGAGTTCTCAAAGTGACACCTTCAATACTTTAAAAAAGGTCTGTGTAGTTTTAAGTAACCTCCTCTGCTTTATAACTAGGTTCTATTATCCATTGCAATGGTTACACTGAACTCAGAAATAACATTCATTAGGAAAGGGTTTATTAAGGAAGTTAACAAGTTGTCATGCCAATGGAAATTACATAGAAATTGCTCAAACATCCAGCCAAGATGCATTGATAATTATTGGTGAATGGAATGCAAAAATGGTAGAGTTGTTTATCAGGGCATGTTACAAAGTTATTTCAGGTGTTCTAATAAATGTCCAAAGGGGCATACCACTCCGCTGTAAGCCTCGACCCAACGGCATTCAGCTCAAGCTCCACGGGTCAGCAAACCCAGCTCTCTGAATTAAGTGCTCAGAGGCACCCACTCCAGTAAGCTTCAGCCCAGAGGTACCAAGCTCTACTTCCATAGGTCAGCAAGACCAACTTACCCAATTAAATTGCCCAGAGGCACCCCACACCTCAAGTCAACCTCCTCCACAAAAGCACGCAACTGTACTTGCTTTTTAGGTTGGGAAGTCTGCAACTCTCTCCCTTGCTCTGGTTCTTGGTGCTGCTGTGGCCCCTCTGATCCCAGCTGTCTTCTGGATCCAGGAGGCTCACTGTGCAGGGGTCTCAGGTCCAGAGGACGTACTCCACTTCTGGCTCTAGTCTTGCTGGTAATGTGATCCCATCCCCTGCTTCTCAGAGGACTTCTCTTATACACAGCAAGAATGTACGCCAGGGAAGCTTGGGCACAGTTACTCACAGGTGAATCGTACCAGTACTTTCCCCCTCCTTCTTTCCAGACCCAAGCAGGTTAAGGTCATTTAGTGGAAGTTAGACCCTTTGGCTAGAAGAGATACATTAAGTGATCCACTGCACCTGAAGTTCTTGTGTAGCAGATTTACCAAATGCAAAGCAACCTCCATGAGCATTGATTGTGGATCCAAGCAAGATGATATTGTATTCTACAACTTCAGTCTTTTCTCTCTTTATCATGATTGCTACCCATTGGTCCAGTTGTGAAAATTTTTGGTTTTCTTACATGGAATTATAATCCATATTGAAGGATGCAATCTTTAATCTTTTTTTTTCCTAATCATTTTATTAGGGGCTCATACAACTCTTATCACAATCCATACATACATCAATTGTGTAAAGCGCAT
>NW_022103926.1:6046014-6049076 GCF_000313985.2 Echinops telfairi
GAGTGTTTTCCAGTCCAGCCTGTTGGGGTACCACGCCCTGCAATCTTTCATCTTAATCAGTCAGTACTTTAAATCCTCTTTAAGTTGTTGGTCTTGTAAAATTCTGTCATATGCTCTCCAGCTTTGTTTCTATCATCAAGGCCGTATTTTCCAACAACTCTTCCGTCCTCCTTATTCCTAACTCTTGCATTCCATTCACCAATAATTATCAATGCCCCTTGACTGCACGTTTGATCAACTTCAGACTGAAAACATTTATAAAATTCTTTGGGTTTGGATCACTAGCTTTAGTGATTGGTGCATAAGTGTGAGTAATGGTTGTATGAACTGGACTGCCTTGAATGTAGCTAGATGGTACCCTCTCACAGACAGCATTGTGTTCAAGATAAATCTTGAAATGTCCTTTTTGACAATGAATAGATCTGTCATTCCTGGCGGTGTAAACTCTGATCGTCTGCTTGAAAATTACTAAGCCATTTCAGCTCAGTGATGCCTGGGATGTCTGTCTTTATGTCTTTTCTGATCACTGATAGGTGTTTGTGCCTGTTTTGTCTCGTGTTGAGTTGTGCTCCATCGGTAAATGAAGGTCCCAAAGCCTCCTCCACTCATGGCATTATGGTGGAACTCTACATTGAGGAGGCAACTGCCCCCCAGGGGTATTTCGAAAGCCTTCTGACCAGGGGCTCCTCCTCTGGCACTATCTCTGAGAAGGTTCTACTGCTGTTCGTGAGGTTTTCAACTTACGATAATGTTCTTGGACTGTTCGTAAGGTTTTCAGTGGCTAATCCCTCAAAAGTGGATAGCCCATGCCTCCTTCGTCGTCTCTTAGCCTGGAAGCTTTGCTGAAACCTGTTTGCCATAAGGGGTGGGTTATGATAGTAGTCAGCAATAAAAGGGGGCAAACTAGTGATACCTGCTGCAACATGGCTGCGCTTCACCTGGACCCTGGTTAAAATGTAGATTGGATTCATCTGGGGTGGAGATGCAACTTCTCAGCAGGAAGTCAAAGGATGCCCTGCTTGAAAACATCCACACGTTTCAGGTTGTACTTCTGAACAGAGGATAAGGATGGGCAGCGGAGAAAGGAAACTGACTTTCTAGTGGAAGTAGAGCCCTTGAGTAGCTCCTGTGGGAGAGCGAGAGCAGAATAATAGTAAGAAATGCAGAACAACAACAACAAAACCAGAGATGCAGAACAGAGATGGCAGAAGCTGCAGGTTCAGGCCTCAGCACCCTGTTGTTGTTGTTGTTGTTAGATCCATACATTTAGAGCACTGGCAGTTTTATACAGTGAAATACCTTTAGGAAGAATATAAGGAATGATCTAGTCCAGTTTCTTTGTTTTGTAAGTGAGGAAACTGAGGCCCATGGAGGGGCTGGGCCCACTCAACCCTAGGGATCACTGGGTCGCGGGTTAAAGTGCAGCCTGAATGCCGCTTCCAGCTCTGCACCCACACTGCACAGATTGTTTCTTGTCTCCAGGAAAGAGGAGTTTATAAATCTGGCCACATTTTGGAATAACACAACCATAAATGGACAAGCCCACTGGCGGCTGGGAGGTATCTGACCTTTGAGGCTTGGGGGGTGGGGAGGGGAAGGATTGCCAGCCTGGCAGGCTCAGCTCAACTCAGAGTCTTGCATTTAAGTGAAAGTAACATTGGGGGAAGGAGCTAGATCTGAGGCAGGCTGCAGATAAAGCTGGAAAACATGTCCGGAGCCAGATGAATCTGATTGAAATGTCTCCTCAGCGGTGACAAACTAGCTGGATGACCTGCCACAAAGGCCTTCGTCTAGCTGAGCTGTAATACGCTCCGCAGTACAAACAGGAAGATTTCAAACCTCCCTTGCAGTCTTGTGGAAAGAGCTCAATGCACCAATGCTTCCAGAACAGTAATTACCAAACGTGCTGAAAGGTGAGAATGGATGGGAAGTCTGGGTGTCCAGGCCCCAGCTCCGACCCTTCCAGAATGAGGCTCAGACGACTGCTTTTCTGGAAGGTTCCTGGGTAACCTGATGCAGCTAAAAAAACTGGAGTTCAGGAGTCAGTGACATCCAGGCATTTAAAGCAGGCTACACACCATCATTGTTATTAGACCCTGTTGCTTATAGATAGGAGTCCAGTATTCGGTACAGCTTTCAAGGCCTCCAACATCAAGCTCTTGAACTCTGGGGCTTCGTCTCCTTCTCGGTCCTTCACGTCCATGTCTCCCTGCCTTCAGCAAAGTGTCTTGTCCTGCCTATCACCACGTCTTGATGATCTAGTACTGCTGTTGCCAAAATACCACCAAGGGGGTGATGTTAACAAACAAATGTATGTCTCTCACAGTTTAAGAGATTAGAAATCCAAATTCAGGGTGCTAGTTTTAGGCTCTGGAGGAAGGTCTTTTTCTTCTTCATTTTTAAAAACTCTTTATTGTGAATTGAGTGAAGATTTACAGAGCAGATCAGTTTAACATTCAACAATACGTGGACATTTACTTCCTGTCCTTGGTTACAATCCCCACAATGTAAGTAACCTCACTGCTGGGCACTCCAGAGAAGGAAAACCAGTGAAATATATAGAGTGTGTGTGTGGGTTGCCTAAAGAAACAAATCTAATGAGACTCACATATGTGTAAGAGAGAGCTTTATAGCAAGAAGTAGTTACATATCAGGAAAACATCCCAGCCCCAGTCCAGATCAAGTCCATAAATCTGATACCAGTCCACAAATCCCTCTTCAGACTCACACAGCCACAAGCAATGATGCAGAATGCAGGGAGATCACAGGCCACGTGGTGAAAAGTCTTGCGGATCCAGTGGTGGTGGGCACACCCCAGGGCTCTGGCTGTCATCCGTGTGGCTCACCAACAGGAAGGGGAAGGCAGAGTGAGAGGGTGGCCTGCCTCCAGAGAGGCATTGATCTTGGTGGCACCTCCAAATGAGGTCATCAAGCTGTGACCTGATTGACAGGCTAAACTCCACCCCTACACTTTTATGTCTTCAAATTGACATGAAATTATGTAACTACTACCCTGGTTCCCCGAAAATAAGACAGTGTCTTATATTAATTTTTGCTCTCAA
>NW_022103926.1:6049897-6064865 GCF_000313985.2 Echinops telfairi
GTAGAAAGCCTCATCTTTCTCTCACAGAGCAGCTGTTGGTTTCAAACGGCTGGCCTTGGGGTTAGCTGTTCAACTTGTAACCATCACAGCCCCAGGCTTCTCCTTGGTCACGATAAGGTGGTATAAATTTATGCAGTCTGATGGCTCTCCCTGCCCTGGATTTTGCTTCTGGATGCAGATGTTTAAAGTTCAAGCTGGAATGGAAGATTTTTCAGATCGATGAATATGCTCATCTCCTCAAAGTACTGGATTGTATCAATGGATGGGCAATGTAGAAATTAGATACCTAAAAGTGGGGGAGTAGAGGCATATCTGGCTTACATGTTGTCATGGGTGTATTTAGTCAGAATGGGGGAGGGAGCATAGTGGAGACACTCCCAGGAATAGTTTCCTCTTTGCCTGATGTGTCTGGGGAAGAGAAGTTAGGGGAAGATGCTGAATTGAAAGGGGTGGGTGGGGGTGGACTTCACCCTTAATGTATGAGAGGAACAGTGGCTCGAAGAGCTGGGGGGTGCCAGCCTGCGACATAGTGGGCTACTTGGAATGCTTCTTCCAACCACAGTCTTTGTAACTCCCACCAAATGACTGGGTGGGACCATACCCAAAAAAGGATCTGGGACTCTAATGAGGGGATGGGTCCGTTTGGCTGCCCCGATCGTTATAAATTGAGCCAGGTCAGAAGCAGAGTGATCATCAAGAAAGAAAACCCAAGAGGGGAGCCTATGCATCCTCTTAGACCCGGGGTGGGAACTTGTTTTCTGCCAAGGGCCATTTGTATTTTTAAGGGCCATACCAGTCAAACATCGCGCCCCCTAATGCCATGGCTGGATCTGCTGGCTTCTCTTCAGTGAAGCATGTGATGTTGGCTTGTCTGACTGATTCCAAGGGCCTTGTCTGGCCCACATCCCCAGCCCTGCTCCAGACCATGATATCCCTCCACGTGGACCTCCTTGATCCAGAGGACAGAGGGCTGCGGTGGAGAAGCTGAGGCCGCGTCACAAAGAACCAGAACGTGAAACAGAGCATCTTTGAGCTGCAGGCTTCTTTGCAGAACGAAAAAACAGTGCTTTGGGGCAAAAAGCTCACTGGCAGGTTGAGTGTCCCCCGGCACTGACTTTGAGGAAGCTAGGTTCCGTGACCCACATGTACCTTTTGGCTGAGGCCTATGGTGGAGCAGTGTGCCCTTTGGGCATCTATGAACAGGGTTCAAGGACTTTTGTGACCCTTGACCAGCAAGACAAAGGCCAAAGGACTACCTGGCTGAGGGCCAAGAAGAGGCATTCCTGTGGAAGCTGCTGAGAAGAGTTAGTCCTGGAGGCTGTATCCTGGGCATTGTTTTTATCTTGAACTGTAACCTCTTAACTTCCCTAATTAAACCTGCCATTGTGAGTATCGTCTAATTTGGGGTGGCCATGCAATGGATTATAACACCTAGCAGGGAAGTAGAGCGCCACAGGAGTGGCACTTGGCGCCAGAGTCCCTAAAGATAGGAGAACAGAGGGATGGATGACTTCTGTCTGAGGAATCGGCTCTGGGCTGATGTAGCGTTTGATGCTTCTTCCCCTTTGTGAAGGAGTGGTCAGAGAAGGTCATGCTCCTCCCATGCCATTCTAACACTGTGGTCCTGTTCCGTGGTTTTGTTTATGTGGAGGATTCTGTTGAATGTTTTTCTAATACTGAACCATCCTTGCATGCTTGCATGAATTGCACTTTATATACATCCTTTAATCTCTTGACTAAGATCTTGTTGAGAATTTTTGCATCTACCTTCACGAGGGAGGTTGGTCTATAATTTTCGTTTGCAATGATGCCTTTGCCTGGTCTTGCTTCATAAAAGGAATTTGGAAGTATTTCATCCTTCTCTAGAGTCTAGAATAGTTTGACAAGATTGTTCTTCTCTGAATCTTTGGTGAGATCACCAGTGACATCGTGTGAGCGTTTGTTGTTGTTTTGTCTTGTCGTGTTTTCTGATGGGAGGGAGGTTTTTATTCCCACGACCTGTCAATTTATTCATCTATTAGGAGTATGTTCAATGTCTCTGCCTTAGTCTGTGTTGGTTTGGTTTGGGGGGGGTGTTTCTAGACGTGTGTCTGTTTCTTCTTGGCTTTGACGCTTGTTGGACTACAATTCTTCCTCGGATTCTGGTATTATCTCGTTGACTTCAGCTGGTTCTATTGTGATGTTGCCGGTTTCACCTCTTATTCGTGTGATTTGTAGCTTCTACTCCTTTTCCTTGTTATTTTGCTCGTGGTTCGGTGGTTTTATTAATCCTTTCAAGCATCGACTTCTAGCCCTCCTGTTTCTGTCCATTGTTTTTTCTGTTTTATTTTTTCCTCTTTTAATCTTTATGATTTCTTTTATTCTAGTCACTGTAGGCTTATTTTGCTGCTCTGTTCTAGATATTAAAGATGTAAGGTGCTTGTGTTCGGTCCGGTTGTCTAGAGAAACCATTCCAGTGACACTAGTATAATAAAGAGCTTTATATCAAGAAGTAATTATATATCCTGAAAGCATCCAAGGCCAATCCAACTCAAGTCCTTAGGACTCGTGCTAGTCCATAAGGCCGTCAGCAGACTCACGTATCCACGTGCTGTTGGTGGAGCAGGTAAACCTGGAAGCAGGAGGATCACAGGCTAGTGGACGCAGAGTCCTGTCGATCCAAGATCAGTGGAGACATGGCAGGGCACCACGTTTGCTCTCAGGGTCTGAGACAGAGTCCCAGCAAGCAGGAAGATTCAGGGGCAGACAGAGAGGGAGCTTCGCCCTCTGAGCGCAGCTCTGACTAGGTGCCAGAGGTCGTGGCCTGCTGTGCTTTCAATTGTGTTTGATTCAAGGGTTAAAAAAAATTCTTCTATCACCAGTTTATTGCCTTCTCTTACCTAGATCTCAAGCAGAGTGTTATTCGGGGGGCCTGTATTTTCCTTTTTTCTCTCTTGCTCTTCCTATCGGCGATTTCTAATTTTATGGCTTTGTGATCCAAAACGGTGCTTTGCGGTAAGTGTATGTTCTGACCTAGATTGAGGGCTGCTTTGTCGTCTCACAGATGGTCTATTCTGGAGCAGTTTCCAGGTACACTAGAAAAGAGTGGCTGTTGTGTTAGCGATGACTGGAATGTTCTGTGTGTGTCTAGGAAGTTAATTTGGTTGGTTGCGCCTTTTAGTTCTTCTGTATCTTTGTTGTGTTTCGTTCTAGTTGTGTCTTTCAAGGAAATTGTTGTATTGGATTCTCCTCCACCTATTGTAGAGCGGTCTGCTTCTCTCTTAAATTCTGTTCGATTTTGATCTATGTATTGTGAGGCTCTTTTATTGAGTGTCTAGATATGTGGTATTGTATTTCCAATCCCTTCCTCTGTGGAATTGCTTGGGCTGTTGGCCTGTCCATACTGAATTACCATTTTTTCTGGGCTCTACCCTTGACTAGGAACCCCGGAGTGAGGCGATGACTAAGCACACAACTACTAACCAGAAGGTTGGTGGTGTGAACTCACCCAGAGGTGCCTGATAAGACAACCTGGCAATGGACTTCTCAAAGATCGCAGACTTAAAAGCCCCGTGAAACAGCTCTAGTCTGCACACCTGTAGCTGCCATGACTCAGAAGCAACTTGATGCCCACCACCACCATAGCATCCTTTGAATAAACTAATTAGTAGATGAATTAACAAACGCCACCATGACTCCCCTCCTGGGCCTGACGCACAGTTAGCTGGGAGTCAATGTTGGTTAAAATGTAATGATGCCTGGATTTTCTGAGCCGTCTTGGATCTGAATGCACCCTCCACTGCCAATAAGCACCGACCACCCACGTGGAACGTGGAAATTAACAAGAGAATCCCATCTGTGGTGAGTGCCCTGTGTGACCAGGTCACATGGGCAGGAGGGCTCCTTGGAAGAGGTGGCTCTCGAGCACAGACCCGAAGGACAAGAGCGAGTCTCTGTGGAAAGCCTGGCCTGATGTGGGTGTGAGAAGGTCTCTTTGGATCCTGGTGGTACGTGAAGTTAGGGTGAGGGCGAAGATGGAGAGAAGTCATGTGATCACAGAGGCGTGGTGAAGGGTGCTCCTGGCCACTTAGCTAAAGGGACCACCGAGGGTCTGCTATTTGAGTACAGCATCCGACCTTCCAACCCTTAGAGTTTTTCATTCTCGGAGTCTTAGCTATCTTGTTTACACACACACACACACACACACACACACACACACACAGAGTTTTAAAAGCACATAAAACCCCACAGAGCTTCAGAAGCTGGCCAAAGCCCCCAGGATTGTTTGTTTGCTTTTAAAAAATATGTTTTCCCACTAAATCTTCAGTTTTGTGTTTGCATCCAGTTTGTGTTCCTGGCGCCCACCCAAGGAGACAAGTTAGCTGGGATAATCAGGCTTCCATCCCACTGTCATTGTCCTCTGGGCCAGAGCTCGTGGCTGCTAAGAAGGTCATTTCCTGTGCCTTCAACAGGACTTGGAGGGTGAGGTGTGGGGCCCAGGCCTTCCCACGGATGCAGCTGGGGAGGCCACATTTCCCAGAGGACACTGCTCTGGGGGGAGGGAACGAGGCAGGGAAAGGAAGACAACTGATGGTCAGGCGAACAGTTCTAGTTCAACAGGTCATAAAGTCCATTACTTAATTTTTAACCAAATAATGTGATCTCACCACAAGAACCCAGGTGAGCCACAAGAAAAGCTTACTGTCCTGTTGGTAGAGAATCACGCTGTGTAGGATGAAGCCCCCTGCCCAAGAGAGAGTGTGGGCCACATAAGTTCAAAGCTCACCCAATTTAGTGAGGCATCCTGGGAAGGAACCTCTGATGTGAAGCTGTTTTGGCGCTAATAGGCAGAAAAGCCAGAGCAGAAGGCTCTGACCTCCAGCCTCCGAGGAGCTCCAGGTACAGAGACCACTGAAGTCAGTGGCAATTTAAGCCATATCTTTACTTTCTTTGCTGAGTTTGTGGGCTCAGCCCTTCCTGTTTACGATTCCATTTCCTGAAGTAGCAGTCGGGGAGGTGGGGGCTGGGGGGTCAGGTACCGGAGAGCCATCGAGTTCCTCAAGCAAACCCAAGTCTTATATCAGGACCTTGCACCTTCCTTTTATCCCATTCTCCCTTGCTTGTTACCTCCAGCCACATTGGGGTCCCCCTTCCTGCCTCAGGGCCTTTACCCATCCTGCTCCCACTACCTAATCAGGGGTCCTCAAACTTTTTAAACAGGGGGGCCAGTTCACTGTCCCTCAGACCCGTTGGAGGGCTGGACTATAGTTTAAAAAAAAACTATGAACAAATTCCTATGCACACTGCACATATCTTATTTTGAAGTAAAAAAACAAACAGGGCCAAAACACCTGGCGGGCCGGATAAACATCCTCTGCGGCCGCGTGTGGCCCACGGGCCATAGTTTAAGGACCCCTGGTTCACACTAAGTCCTCACCTAAAGCACCCTTACATTTTCCTTCTTAGAACTAGGCCCATTGACAGTAGTGACTTTACTCAGAATAATTTGTGTGAAGTCTTCTCTTCTTCCTCCAAAGTACCATTGAAAACAGCCTGTGACACATGACCTTCAACATTGCCATGGGAAGGAAAAGAGAATCAGGTTGCACATGGCAGGCTTTCATGGGCCAGTCCCAGAAGAGACACGTGCCCTCGCTGCTCAGATTCATTGGTTAGAACTTAGCCACAGGGCCCTCCTCAACTGCAGAGGAGGCTGAGAAATGTGATCAAGCTGGATGCCAAAGAGGAGGACTGGAAATTGGTACACACCAGCAGACTTGGCTACAGTAGAGCTTAATGATTCCTCAACATCGGAAGAGAGGGTGGTGAGGGGGTGGGCAGGCCAAAGCTCCTACCACGCATGACATACTCCCTCTGCACTTCCCCCCAGGAGGGAAGGGCACTGTGTCTCCTAAGCCTGTGTTGACGTTCTCTTGCGAACGTAAACCCCCGTATGGACACTGTCCAGATGCGCCTGACAGTCATCTATACCTATTACTGATAACGCTGCCTGCACTCCGGGCAAAGCACCCCAACCAGTCAAGGTGGAGAATTGGTAGATAACTATCCCCATGGCTGTGCTACTTGACTACGGTAACTGAGATACGTTCCACAAGTCTCTGAGAGTTCCTGGTTGTCCATGACAGTAACTGGTTAGATAACAATTTCTTTGTTAGCTGCCTTCCCCCTCCCCTACTGGGATTCCAATCCCCCTCCTGGGATTCCTTGGAATCCACTCCCAAATAAATTATTTGCTAGACTCTTTGTTTGGGCATCGCCCTCCTATTAGGGCATCTTCCCCAAAGCAGGCACGGTGACCCATGTTCCCCTTTAAATATCCAGCCTCTGCTTCAAGGGCTCCGTCATCCCCCGTGATTACTGTTTAGAAACACACACGATGCGCGCCAATGAACTGGTCATCTTGGCCGGGGCAGCTCCAGACTTACCAAGAAGGGACCTCGCACACTGGAATAGAAGCCTCCGAAGAGTATCTGGTCATCTTGTTCCTTTCCCACACACAGGAAATCCTGGGCAGGCAGAGCTTCCTGACCCAGAGGGAGCTTGTAGCTTGGGTCAAGACTCGCCTCCTCGTGAAAGGAGAATGTTTGCATCGTTGGAGGGGATCCGTGCTGCTCTTCTCGCTGCGCAGAGAAAAGGAAAGTTCAGCCTTCTCTATTCTAGAACACGGTGTCTCTCCTCTCCCTGCGCCTAAGGTTCTCCTTGTCAAGGACAGAGCGGGGACGGCTCTGCGAACAGCATCTGTGAATCACTACAGTCAGTCTCCTTAGGACTTACCGCCGGGCCTGCCACGTTATTTTACTCATGAAAACATTGAAGGGTTCTGGGATGTCAAAGCAAACAAGTATTTGGGGTATTTTGGGAACCTATCTTAGCAACTAATAAGAGAAGCTAGAGTGGCTCATCCTGTAAAAGGAATTTTCCATGGGAAATATGTTTTTTAGGTTTTTTTCTTTTCCCACCCCCTCCTTCCGTACCTTCCTGCCTCTCCCCCTCTCTACTGGAAATCGTTTTTGTTAAATGTGTCTTTTCTTAATAAATTGGCACAGACTCTCCCACGTTCCTCCTTTCCCCAGGCTCGCTCCGATCCCCACATTGTATCCCGAATCATCTGGTCTGTCTGATCACACTGACTCGCTCCTCTCTGCCTTTCTTCCAGCCAGTGGGGCCTCCCATAGTGCTTTGCACATAGAACGTGGTTGATGATTCCGTTGAATTTTATTTTAAAGCTGCTGTGTTGAGCTTGTTCAAGCTTTGTCAGCAGTAAGATGGCTCTGAGTAAAGGCAAGAAGCTCGACTGGAGACTAAAGTGTGTGAGCACTGGAGCCTCATTTGGAGGGGGTGGGGGGTTTGCTCACTTACCTCTTTGGCTTTTCAGATTCTGTAATGTAGAAGATGAGGTCATTGTTTCATTCACGTCCGTGAAGCGAGACGCTGTTGTGCAAACGGATCGCATCCGTTAGGGTTGTTTGGGGCTGCGAATTACAGAATACAGTGACTCCCACCGGTAGGACAGTTACTGTTGGGGGGGAAATGTCACAGAATTGGTCCCCCAACCCAACGATGTCAAAGAATCGTTTCTTTCTACCTTTTCTCCATGCTTAGCTGTCAGTCCCACATGCTTGTTCAAGAGCATCAGCCTTGTTCAAGAAGGGTGATACCCATGACCCCTTCCCTCCACGTCTGATCCTTGTAGAAGGAAGGCTGCCTGGAAGTAGCCTAGCGCACCGTGCATCTCACACCTTGCCTGATCATCCGGGTGACATTGCTGCATAGCAAGCTAACAATAAAACAGTTCTAACAACAACAAACATTTATCCCCTCTCACAAGTTCTGATGGCCAGTATCCAGCGATGCCTTGGTTGGGTGGCTTTTGCTCAGAGTCTCTCTGGCTCAGGCTACAGCCAAAATGCTCACCGATCCTGCAGGCTTGACTGGGACTGGAACTGATTCCAAGGTGGCCAACTCAGATGCCTGGCAAGTTGATGCTGAATGTTCCTCTCTGTGGGGCCTTTCCACACAGCTGTTGAGTGTCCTCACAATATGGTGACTGGCTTCCCACACAGTGAATAATCTAAGAGATCGAGGGAGGAACAATGGCTTTTATGACCCAGGCTCAGAAGTTACTCGTTGAAATGAGTCCCTGAATCCAGCCCACAGGCCAGGAGAGGCAATCATTCTCTACCTTTCGAAAGGAGAGGTACCAAAGAATTTCAGACGTTTTTTGTTGTTGAAGCAACTACCGAAAGCTTTATTGGTTCAACATCACCAGTGCTATTTATGCAACAACAAAATTGCCCCAACCGCTGCCCCAGTACTACTCCTAAGCAAACATGTCAAACTTGATTTCCACTAGAATAATTTCATACACACTTAAGACTACCAGATCATCTGGGAAAGCAAAAAGAGAGCAGGATTCTTGTGATTGTTGTTGTTGTTGTCAGGTGCCGCCACCAAGTCGGTTCTGCCAATAGGGACACTATGCACCACAGAACGAAACACCATCCAGTCCCGCCCCATCCTCACACTGGTTCGTATGTTTGAGTCCATGGTCACAGCCACTGGTCCATCCAGCTCATCAAAGACCTCCCTCTTTTTCCTTACCCCTACTTCCCCAAGCATCATGCCCTTCCCCAAGGACGACTCTCTCCTGATAGCAAGTCCAAAGTACATGAGACCAAATCTCACCCTCCTCCCCCCTAAGGAGCATTCTGGCTGTAATCCTTCCAAGACAAAGTTATTTGTTCTTTTGGCAGCCTGTAGTACTTTCAATATTATTGCTAACGTCATCGTTCAAATGCATCATTTTTTTCTTCAGTTGTCCTTATTCAATGTCCAACTTTCACATGCACATAAAACTATGGAAAGTACCACGACTGGGCGCAAGGCACACCTTAGTCCTCAAAGTAGCATCCTTGGTTTTCAACACTTTAAAGAGATCTCGTGCAGCAGATTTAGCCAATGCAATGTGTCATCAACCTCTTGACAGCTGCTTCCATGAGCACTGATGGTAGATTCCAGCAAGATGAAACCTTCACAATTTTAATCTTTTCCCTACTTAGCATGATGGTGGATCCAAGTTAGATGAAATCTTGGACAATATCAATCTTTTCTCTGTTTATCATGTCTAGTTGTGATGATTTTTATTTTCTTTATATTGAGTTGTAATCCATATTGAAGTGTACAATCGTTGATTCTCCTTCATCAGCAAGTGCTTCAAAGCCTCCTCACTTTCAACAATCAGGGCTGTTCCATTGGCATCTTATTATTAATAAGCCTTTCTACAATCCTGATATGACTTCCTTCTTCAAAATAAGCCAGCTTCTCGGATTACTTGCTCAGCATATAGGTTGAATAAATATGAGAGAATACAAGCCCGATGCATGCCTTTCCTGATTTTAAACCATGCAGTAGGCCTTGTTCTGTTTGCACAACTGCCTCTTGCTCCATGGACAGGTTCTACATGAGCACCATTCATTGTTCTGGTATCCCCCTTCTTCCCAAGGCTGTCCATAATTTGTTATGATCCAGTGGAATGCCCTGTCATAGTCAATAAAGCACACGTAAACATCGTTCTGGTATTCTCTGCTTCCGACCAACATCCATCTGCCATCAACAATGATATCTCTTGTTTCAAATCCTCTTCTGAATCCATCCTGAACCTCAGGCAGCTCCCTGTCAATAACTGCTGCAACCATTGATAGATGATCTTCAGCAAAAACTTACTTGTATTATAATATCGATAAGATTGTTCTATAGCTTGTGCATTCTGTTTCGGTCACTTTTCTTTGGAATGGGTACAAATATGACTCGCTCCCAATCCGCTGGCCAAGTAGCTGTCTTCCAGATTTCTTGGCACAGACAAGCGAGTGCTAGTTGAGCTTTATCAGCTTGCGTCTAGCTTAGACTGAGCATGACTCATCACCCTGGGTACATTGCCTCCCCAGACAAAATCCGAGTTCAGTTAGCAAGGTAGGACAGGAAGGACGTCTGCCAGAATGATAAAAACGAAGGAGGAGATATACCGTATATACTCGAGTAGAAGCCGACCCGAATATCAGCCGAGGCACCTAATTTTACCACAGAAACTGCATTAAAAATGTGCTGACACACTCGGCTTATACACGAGGCTATGCGGCTGTTAACACCATGGCTGCAGCGATGCACGTGGACTGAGGAACAATCTCAAGGCTGGCACAGGCCTGGGCAGTGCTTTCTTCTGTTGTGCATAGGGTTGCTGTGGGTCAGAACCTAGTCGACGGTACCTCACAACAACAATGGTAGCAAATGTACAATATTAATGTGAAATGTTGAGGAGGGAAAATGAGGTTCCAGGTATGTGGGAATGCTCTACTATCTTTGGCATTTTTCTCTAAATCGAAACTGTTCTTAAAATTAAAGTTTCAAACAATGAAGATGATAGAGCTGAGAGGTAAATGTACATTCCAACGTTACACGGGACATATTGTTCCTGAAACTTTATTTGTTGCTTATCTGAAATTCACCTTTAACCGGTGTTCTGTATTTTCATTTGTTGGCTCACTCTCTAATGTTCATGAGAGAAAACTGTGCGGGGGTAAGATGTCTCAAGAAGGGGAAGCAAAAGGAGGCCTGGGGTGGGGGAGGACCAGATGGTTCAAAGGCCTGGGCAGGTCTTGGGGGCAGTTTAAGGTTGGGGTCTTCTACGGTCTCGTCCACTCTTCTCTGCTCCCATCCTAGCTCCCTATCCAATTGGCAAGCACCCCCAGCACCAGGCCTAATCACCACCCCCACCCCCTGATTTCAAAACCTAGCCCCAATGCACTGGCCTGGGTAGCTCTCCTCCCAACACCCCAAGAGGCCAACTGACAAAACCCACATGAGATCTGAGGGTGGTGGTGGTGGTGGTGAGAGGCCACCCAGTCAGCTCCTGACTCCAGACCCTACAGCACAACAGAATAAAGCACCACCTGGTCCGGTGCTGTTCTCATGATGTGTTACGGATGGACCATGGTGGTCTGTGGGGTTTGCGTTGGCTAACGCTCAGCTATGGGTTGCCTTTCTTGCTAGTCTGTCCTAGTCTCGGAATGCAGTCTCCATGGATGGGTGGTGTATGAGTGACGTGTATTGGCCAGGAATGGACCCTTGATGATCTACTACATGGAAGGGGAGAATCCTGTCACGGAACCAACACTGCCCTCCTCCCCTGGGGATACGAGAACTCTGAGACTCCTGTGTGACTTGGGCAAGGCCCTGACCCTCCCTGGGCCTCGATTTTCTCCATTGCACAATGAGGGATGGGTCTAAATCGTCTCCAAGGGCCCTTTTAATGGCCCTACGTGCTCCTTCCCTGAAGGAAAAACAAGTGGGAATGAAGACACGGGTGGTTTCTCTCTCACTCGGTTTCCAAGCCAAATTCAGATGAAAACGTCCAGCGTGACATAGATTTAATATAAATAGTGGCACATTAATACTCACAAATACCCCAAAAGGAGTCCCAGATGGGCTATTTTTATCCCTTAAAATATATACACACTCCCACCCCCACCGCTCCCATCCCGAAAGGGTTTCTTCGGTTGGTTTTTACAAGAAGACAGAGTTCCACTTAAGAGTGCTAATTAGACAACCTTTGACTGAGGGCTGAAGGGAGGCTGGCAAAGCCTCCTCACCGGGCATGATGTCACCACGGTTGTGCGTTTCTCATGACCCAAGAATGTGAGTGTGTTTGCACTGCATGTCGGTCGGGGCCGGTGATGCAAGCCCGGCCTGGAAAACAGGCCCCAGACGGGTAGGCTCTGCAAAGAGCTGCGGTGCAGGGGCCTGGCCGGGGCCCAGCTCGTGCTTAACTCCTTCCTGGCAGAGCTGGCTGCTGGGCTTCCAAGATGTGGCCAAGGAGCCTCCACCATCCAGCCCCACTTCTCTCCCAGGCAGGGACCCTGGTGGTGACAAGCCCCGAAGTTGCAGTCACCAGGACCTATGTTTCACCCCGTGTTTGCTCTGAGGCTTCGGGTTTGTGACTCCCCAACACTGCGTCTCTGTTGCCTCGACTGTACGTGGGGAGAGGAATCAAGCCGTCAACGCTTGACTCCCAGCCTCCATGTCCCCATTTGTACAACGGAGAAAGGAACCACGTCTTCCATCCTTTGTCCACAACTCTAAGTCCAAGAACCAGACAACCAGAGGCCTGGCTGAGCAGACCGAAACGATGCAGGATATGTATCGCCACGTAGCGTCTACGCTCCCATCTCTCGCTATGGGATGATTCATTCATATGTTTGGCGGGAGCTGAGCCACAGGGCTGGGAGTAGGATGTACCAGATTCCCTTTCTAAAATCCAAAGCACGTGCTGGATTTTAAAGCCCAGCCCCAAGAACGTTGGTGAGGGTGAGGGTCCAGGCCACCTGAGTGGTTGCCTGGAATTACCAACCTCCAGGACAATGCTCAGCTCTGTGCCTGGCTTGTCCCAGGCCACCAGCCCAAGGCCTAACACCCAGTTGGCTCCCCACCGATATTTGTTGAATCAATAACTGAAGTGATGCATGCCCCATGAAATGATCCGTGTCATGGTGGTAATTATGGAGAAACTGAGGCCCAAGCTTCTGAGCAAGCCTGTCCGGGATTCTTTCCACAGAGGGAGTTCTGATTTTCCCCAAAAAAGGTAGCCACTTACATTTTGCTAGCAGCTACTCACAAGCAGCATGGTGACTGCCCCCCCCCACCTCACATCCCACCCCCGCTGAACTCCCTCCCTCTACCCCCGACACCACCCCTGCCGCCACTCACATTCCAAAGCAGCCTCCCTGCCAGCTGGCTGGTTTGTGGGCACTGATGAGTTTTCTTTGGCAGAGAGTTCAGCTGATAAAAAAGGGGGGCCTATATAGAAATCTGGGGCAGGAAGGGTGGTCACGGGGCGTGGGGAAGGGGTGGACGGGAATGAGGATTGAAGGTGTTTGGAGAGGATGGGACATGCCAGGTTGAGCCTAAGGACCAGCCCCTGGACTCTTCAAAGGACTGCAAATGTGTCGGTCAAGTCCTGCCTTAATCTCAGGGCTGCCCCAAGCTCAGATTCTGTCTCATGCTGGGCAGGGTACTCAGGCAAGTCCATTTCCCTCTCTGCTTCAATGTTATTTCCTCTGTAGCATGGCCCTCGGTGTATGGATGTATGTGCTTGGCACATGGTCGTAGTGACAAAGAAATATCAGATCCTATTCCTGTTGGCCTGAATAACCCTTCTGATCTGAGGACGCTCGTTCTGTGATAATCCGTGTGTGGAAAAATACTGAGCTAAGTACTTCCCAGTTCTCATCTCATTTCTTCCTCCTTACATATGTGATCAGAAGAGACCAGCCCCTGGAGAAGGACGCCATGCTTGGTAACTCAAGGGGCAAAAAAAAAAAAAAAAAAAGAGGAAGACCGTCTAGGAGGTGGATTGACAGTGGCTGCAACCATGAGCTGGAGCATCCAGTTGAGAGGACGGCGTAGGATCGGGCAGTGTTTTGCCAGGTGTACACAGGGTCACTACGAGTCAGAACTAACCTGATGGCCGAGCAACATACCTCAAGTGTGTCCGAGCACTGGCCTCCTTTTTCAGGGCAGGGACTGAAGTTCACAAGGGAAAATGACCTCCCCAAAGCTTTCCAGCTGGTGAGGGGCAGAGCCGGGTGGGATCTGTCAGATTCTGAGCATCTCATACGATGACTTCAGAAAGATCTAGCAGTCAGTTTCATCCTCAGCTCCTGGAAGCCAGGGATTCCAGTGGCATAGGGCCCCTAGCGCAGTGGATCACCTTGGGCAGCACCAGAGCCACGGGATCCCCATCTGATTCTTGGGGAAGATGGCCATGCATCTCACACAAGGCTGAGACTCTTCCAAAACTTGGTGGAAGAGGTGAGGGGAAGAATCAACTCTTGGGAGAAAGATGAGGCTTTCTACTCCTGGATAGAGTTACCCACAGGGGCAGTTTAGAGGTCTACATGGGGCAGTTTAGAGGTCTACATGGGACAGTTTAGAGGTCTACATGGAAACCAGGACTGAGGAGTAAGTGGCCCTTGCTCTCCCCAGACATGATCCTTCCCTCCATTAAGCACTAGACAGTATTTCTTAGTGACTGTAGCTGCGTTTCACAGTCTGACCGACCAGGGTTCAAGTTTACGCTTACCCTGGTGCAAGAACCCCCCACCCACACACCCTGCCCACTCTGAGTCTCCAGCTTTCCAACCGTAAAATGGGGGGGTGATAGTAAGAGCTTCGCCAGGGCAGTAGTGAGTTCGAGTCTTGGTTCATGGTTATCAGCTGAACAATGTTCTCCTGGCACCTGGTCTGTGATCTTCAAGGAGTTTCTGATCTGGAAGAAGAAACGGTTTGCCAAGTGTTGGGCACAGGGCCTACCTGATGGATGGAAGGCCACATGGATACATGAATGGATGGATGATTAGAGAGATGGTTAAGCGCAAGTGACTTATTCCAGGTCACAAAATCAAGAGGCAGCTCCTCCTGACACCTCAGACTGAGGACTGAAGTATGCATAAGACTGGTTAGAGACAGGCACTTTAAGCGGACAAGAGAAAAGGCTTAGAATTAGGAATTATCACCGCATGGGTCAAAGACACTGGTCGCATGTGTTTAATTTACTAGCTTGCCCAAGAAGACCGATGTTAGTGGAATCAGTGAGGGGAGGGGGGTCTGAATGGAGGTTCTCCCAGAGTGCTCTGAGCCATAGCCAGGAGGTAAAGTAGGGAGCAGGGGCCCACAGCCCAGATGAGCAGGCAGGAGCAAGCCCAGCCCGAGGGTCAGGCCTGATCTAGCCATATTTGGTTTTCAGCTGTTCTGCTGCCTACGCAAAACAGCAGCTAGGATTGGGAGCAGAGGCCCCTGGTAGCGGTGACCGTGGTTAAGAGCCCTACTCGAGAGTCAAGGGGATGTTGGTTCAAATCCTGCTCAGCTACGGATAGTTGTGTGACTCGGGACAAGTTATACCACCCTTTAGAAGCTC
>NW_022103926.1:6066713-6067844 GCF_000313985.2 Echinops telfairi
TAACAGTAGCAAAATGACAGTGATGAAGTAGCAACAAAAATCATGTTATGGTTGGGGCTCCCCACCACATGAGGACCTGTATGAAAGGGTCGCGGCATGAGGAAGGTGGAGAACCACTGCCTTAGACCATCTCAGTCCTTCTGGAGGCACCTCCTGTCCCACATAGTGCCTGCCAGGTGCTGTGCCGGGGCACTGTCCCGAGGCATTAGAGCTGGCCAGTGCTTCTCAGACCATGGATTTTACATCCTAGGGAACTTTCCCCCAAATTGTGGTTCATGGATGTCAGTATTTTCCCATGAATATGAAAAAATAAGGAAAATTAAAGGCAGTGACTCAAATTCAGTAAAACTAATCTCAAATTTTAACAATTAAAATTTTACCTTTATGTAGAGACAGTAACTGGATTAATGATCCCTTGTGGTATGGCAGGGGACGTTTCAGGGAAACTAATAACTATAATAACAATATAAGAACGAATAACAATGCATACAAGATTGAAGAGAATGTCCTACAACTGTGGTGATGATTGTACAACTTCTCCTTGATGTGATTGAACTATTGAATTGTATGATATATGAATTATGTGTCAATAAAACTGTTGAAAAAAGTTTTTTTACCTTTAGAATTTCTGGTTTCCAGTCCATCATATAAAAGGCTTGGAAGTCATTAGTCCCATCCTCATAATAAGAAAAAAGCCGAAAACAAAACTGAAAATCAACAACTGTTCTCAGATCCATCAGAAAATTGGGGTCATAGGGCAAGATGGTCCCCCAAAGCTTGGAGAAGTCACCCAAGCAATTACATAGAATCAGCTTATCAGGAGCAAAAGCTCAGAGATAAAGTTTTGGGGATTACAACTCTAAGTCTCTGAGCCTACTTAAGGAGTCTCGAGATAACACAAAACGACAATTAATCCCAAAGACACCTGGGAGCACAGAAACAGCAGCACTCACAGAAATGTTAGCCTCTTACACACTTACAGCATTGCGGCTCACGCGCTGTTAGACACTTGCAGCTCCAGCAAATTGTAAACGCAGCCTCACAAGAAACATAGCAACTCCTACCAAACCTAGCATTAAAGGCCTCGGCTCCTGCTATTAGTTATATTATGCCTGACTTTCAACAAAAATG
>NW_022103926.1:6069670-6070732 GCF_000313985.2 Echinops telfairi
AGTGGGGTCTAGAGAAAACATCATAAGGATGTTTTCTAAACTGGTTCTCAAGTTTTACCAGTCTTAAAAGCTCACATGATTCTGTTGCCGGCAGTAATCCATGCCATGCACTATCTGTATTGATACCCAACGTATCACCACCAACAAATCGGATACTGGTGAGAAAACAGCCCTTAGTGATAATGTTCTACAATTTTGTCTGAATAAGAAATATGGGGAAACTGAATGCTTGTCCTTTTTGCACGAGACAAAGTAGGACTTCAGAGGCAAACCTCAAGGGTCCCTTAAAAGATCTCAAATTTGTCACCTGAAAGCCTTGATTCTTTTATAGTAGAGCTGATATTGCCCAAAAGGCAAACCCAGTGTCTTACCATAAGAGTGGCTGAATTACAATGTCAATTGAATTTCCAGCTCAAATGATGTCTGAAGTTAAAGCAAGGACATGGATGGAAGAAATGGAATCCTGAAACTGGGGATAAGAGCATCAGGAAGCTAGGGACACTGAGCCCCTAAATTCCATTGAATCACTCCTACAAACAGAACAGACCCTTACTGCCATCTGAAGAGATGACTACATTTTGTTTCCTAAGGCACCGCTTCAGGAAAACTGTAGCTCTTTACCCCGGCCTCCCTCCTCCTCCCACCCAATCTGATGCAATTAGCTCAGCAATGCCTCAAAAGCTGTTCTCTGAGATCGAGCCTGGGCCATTGTCTGGGTCATCCCCTGAAGCATATGCCTTACAAGACATCACAGAATGTTCCCAGGACACACCACTGCTCATTTTTGCTTCTAGACCTATAACTAGACTTCAGTCCTAGGGAGCCCTAAAAGGTTAAGTACAAAGTATGATCCAGGAAGAGGTAGGCTACACTCCAGAGGAATAGTGTGATTGTTTTTAATACACACAAACCAAAATGTAGGGAAAATTGGGGGAATGGCTATTAGGGTGGGAAATAATGGTACAAGGAACATAAATCTGGATCAGTATGAGTTTATTAATGTGGTCACACGAGATACAAAGTTTTCATCCATTGTTTCATCTCCAGAAATTAGAAAAGCAT
>NW_022103926.1:6070832-6072656 GCF_000313985.2 Echinops telfairi
GGTCAGGAAGCAGCCAGCAGAGTCCTCCCTGAGGCAAGGCAAGCAGAGTCTGCCCACAGGCAACTCGCAGCAGGGTGGGTCACCAACAGTCAGTAGCTCAGGAGTTTAGCAAAACAGGCCCGGATGGAATGTTGAACACAAGCAATGCAAGGCAACAGAATCCTCCAGCCTCAAGCTCCAGCAACTCAATCCTCGGGCTGGCCTGGCCCACAGGTGGTGTAGCTCACAGGTTGAAGCCGAGAGCTTAGCTACAGCAGCAGCACGAACACTCCAGCACACTCCAATCACCAGAGAGCAAGAGAGATGGAGGCGGGCCTTGCAGAGCCATTGATCTCTTTGCCTTCTAATCAAATTGCAACCGGATTAATCCCACATGTTCCTATCGTCCAGGTTGGCACAATAAACCTAACAATCACACCAGTGGACACACTTTTTACCACCCCAGTAAGGAGCAAATTTGTGAAGGGAGCCTCAGCATCTTTGAACACAGCTGTGATTGCCACCTTAAGGAAGTCAGATTTTCACAGTGGACACTGTCCTCACTGAACTGAGACACCCACTGCAAAGGGGCTCGTTAGACTTCGTGGTGGGAGGGGTCAGCACTCCATTGACAAAGACAAGGTGGATACAATCACTGTAGAAACGTAAGTTAAAAAGTATTGCTAACACACATGGATTCATACATGTGTTTCCTTCACACAAAACATATCTTAAAATAATCCTATGATGAGTGAATGATTGTTGACAAGCTCTCTGAGCAGCACACTTGAAATCTTGTTAACGCACCTTCAAAGCAAGGATGTGCTTTGCACCATGGCATGGGGCGGGGGCGGGGGCGGGGGGAACTATTAGGAAGTCAGGGCTGACATAAAATTTTTAACAAATGCAACTGGACAGCTTCCTAAATCATCGAAGCTTTGTAACAAGTTCATAGGAATGCTGTCCCACATCAAACAACAGTTTGTAGAGGGATCGAGCATTTTAAGGAACGTCAGACTAGGAAGTCTGTTATTTTTGTACTTTTGAGTGTTGTTTATTTTGTGTAAAATTTAAAAACAAACAAAAATGTATATTGTGAATTAGGTAGGAATTTATATTTCAGACCGTCCGTTTTGTATTCAACAACTTAAACTATTCAACAAGTTTGCCCCACACCCTCTTTGAATTCTATTCTCTCTCTTGTGGACTACTATCTTCCCCTTCACACAAGGTAACTCTGGTCTACCCTCTAGCCTATTGCTTCTCACACACACACACACACACAACCCCAGTGACCATCAAAAGTTGTTTCTTTTGGTATGAACACCTTTTGCCTTTTCAACAATGGTCTGTTGAATACAATATGTGTTGAATACAAGACACATACAATATGTGGGCTTTTGGAATTGACTAATTTCACTGAGCATAATGTTCTCTAAGTTCATCCACACCATAAGGTGCTTCACAGTTTCATCATCGTTCTTCAGTGAGTCATAGTTTTTCATCGTGTGTATGAACCCACATGTATTTATCCAGTCTTTCACTGATGGGCGCTTAGGTTGTCTCCATAGCCTGGCCATTATGAACGGAGCTTTGGTGAGCATGTGTGCACAGATAGCCGTTGGTGCTTCGGCCCTTTGTTCTGTAGGGTCTGTACCCAGCAGAGGGATTGCTGAGTCACGTAGCATTTCTATTCTCAGTTGTTTAAGGAAGCGCCTTACCACTTTCCGCAGCAGCTATGTATTTTTACAGCCCCACCAGCAGTCTATGAAGGTTCCAATATCTCCACATCCTCTCCAGTGTTTGTTATGTTCTCTGCGCTGCTTTTTAAAAGTGTACTATCAA
>NW_022103926.1:6073377-6074386 GCF_000313985.2 Echinops telfairi
TTGTCTGTAGGTGGGTGGATCTATTTCTGAATAACCCTACTCTGAGGATTGCTGATCACTGGCTCTGAATTCACATTAATTGCAGGAGAGCCAAGACGTCACTGTGGCTCACCAGTCAGAGTAGGGTATGGAGGTCAGATCACCAATGGAGTCTTAGCTCATCCGGCTCACCGTGGATCCATCTTACAGTGATGCCACCAGTTTCAGAATGCATCATCAGAATAGAAATACTAAACAACTGGCAGAGCCCCTGTATTGAATTTCTGTCACATACAGTAAAGCTTATTTTGGTAGGGGAAAAAAGTCAAGGCCATTAAATATACCCCTGAGTAGGAAAATAGCCGACAAAAAGTATTACCATATTCTTGGAGGGATTGTAGAGATTCATGAAACCAGACGAATTTGAAAGATACAGGAGTGATGATTGCTACCATGTACCAATTTAACTCACCTATTTGGCCTTTACCAAAATTAGATGGATCTTGGAGAATGGCAGTGGACTGTTATAAACATAACGAGGTGGTGACTCCAATTGCAGCTGCTAACCCAGTAGTGGTTCCATTGCTTGAGCAAAGAAATACATATCTTAGTACCTTATATGCTGCTACTGGCCTGGCTCGTGGCTTTTTCTCAAATCTGGTTTGGAAAAATCACCAGTATCCATTTACTTTCAGTTGACAAGACCAGCAATAGATCTGCACTGTCCTACTTCAGCTATACATAGCTCCAGCCTTATGTAAAAATGTAGTTCCAGGAGACCTTGATTGCCTTTCCTTTCCACAAGATATCATAGATACTTTACAAGAAATCCAGGACAGATGAACCCCTCAGGACCAGTGCTGTGAGTGGTGATACCGGGAGGGTGGAGGAAGGGTGGGGTAGAGAGGGGGATCCGATTATAAGGGATCTATATATAACCCCCTCCCTGGGGGACAGACAGCAGAAAAGTGGGTGAAGGGAGACATCAGGCAGTGTAAGATATGATAAAATAATAGTAATTTCTAAATTA
>NW_022103926.1:6075272-6076307 GCF_000313985.2 Echinops telfairi
ACCATGGAGACAGGGAGGGAGCATTAGAACTGATTGTGATGGTGTATATCCAACTCTCTTTAAAAGGCAATTTAACTATGGAAGTGTATGCTATGTAAATATCATATCAAGAAAACTACTTTAAAAAGAAAGAAACCAAATTTGAACAATGGTTCCCCTGGGTGAAGAAAATGAGTTTTTGCAGAGGGGGCATTGAGTTTATGTTAATGGTTGTGGAATAATTTGGAAAAGGATATCAATCATGGCTGTACAACACAAAGAGTACAATCAAGAGCACTGAATTAGACACAAAGAAATTGCTGCATTCGAGAATGCTTTGTCGTGCATATTTTGTGACAATTGAAAACCGATTGCATGACTAACAGGGAGGACGAGGAAGAAGAAACTGTTCTGGAAATGACTGTGGTGATGATTGTTCACCTCTCCTTGTTATGACAGAATTATTGAATGGCGCGACATGTGGATGGACGATGTGCCGAGAAAGCTGTTAACAAAGAAAAGTGCCCAGTGCGCTATTTCACAAAAGAAAGAAGGTTCCAGTATCTCCACAGCCTCTCCAGTGTTTGTTATGTTCTCTGCGCTGCTTTTTAAAAGTGTACTATCAATGCCAGTGTAAGGTGGTCTCTCATTACAGTCTTGATTTGCTTCTCTCGGATGGCTCATGATTGTGACCATTTCTTCCTATGTTTGTTGGCTACCTAGATCTCTTTCTTGGTGACCTGTCTGTCTGTTCATGTCCTCTGCCCATTTTTAAATTGGAATATTCATCTTTTTTCTTGTTGGGGTGCTACAATTTTCGATCGATTTTAGAGATCAGTCCCCTGTCTAACGTATCATTGTCAAAAATTTTCCTAGTCTGTGGGTTCTCTTTTTATTCATTTGAGGTCTTTTGATGCACATGTGTCTCATTTGTAAAGGGAGCTAGTCATCTATTTTGTTGTCTGCTCTGTGTATCTTTTGTTTTCCTTTATTTGGTAATATGTTTACGTTCTTTACTAGGGTCCTTAAGTGTGCCACCATTTTTATGTTGCTGAG
>NW_022103926.1:6076478-6077533 GCF_000313985.2 Echinops telfairi
AGCTGAAGCAGAGAACTGCTAAGGCAGCTGCACCCTGGTCTGACCATCACAAAGCAAGAGACCTGAGAACTCAAAAGGCAAGGCTCAATGAGCCATTTATCTCTGCCCTTCAATTAATCCCACATGTGTTTATTGGCCAGGTTGGCACAATAAACCAACTAACTCAATGCCCTTCTCAAGGGACTGGTCCCATCCAAGAACATCCCCAAAGTATGTTAAGTGAAGTTTTGTCATCAATGCTTTTAAAGAAGATTCTGACTATACTGCTTCCAAAACAGATCGTCTGACAATCCATACACATAGTCTATTCTTCACCAAAACTATAATTCAAAGGTATCAATTCTTCTTTGATCTTTATTATTCTTATTCAGCTCTCATATGCATACGAGACAATAAAAATTATCACAGCTTTGGTCAAGTGTACCTTGTACGCTAGAGGTTGGAAAATCAATTTGACAAAAAATCAGGTGCCCTCTTGGTAAACTCTCTAGTGGCCCGGTAGTATGGGCCATGTCAAGGTATTCGAAATGTGAAAGATAAGTTATTGCATCTGACTCCCAACAACTATCATCAGAAACAAAGAGGGAAGAACAAAGCTGGACATTGTATGATAGAATTTTGCAAGACTAATGGCTTCTTCATTGCAAATACCTTTTTTTGACAACACAAAAGAAAGCTATACATATGGGCTTCTCGAGATGGAAACACAAGAGTCAAATTGACTACATCTGTGGGAAGATACGATGGAGAAACTCAATATCAGAAGCTAAAACGAGGCCAGGAGCTGACTGTAGAACAGACCTGCAGTTGCTCCTGATTAAGTTCAGGTAGAAGTTGCAGAAAATTAAAGCAGGTCCAAAAGAGTCAAAATTTGGAGGACATCTCATGAACATCTCATGTCATTAAAAGCACTAATGACAGAAAACCTGATGAGCTATGGAATGGCATCAAGAACATTGTACATGAAGATGATGTCACTAAAATGACAGGAAAGGAAAAAAAGATAAAAATGGATGTCAAAGGAAACTGATATTTGCTCTTAATCCTAGAGTAGC
>NW_022103926.1:6078940-6080228 GCF_000313985.2 Echinops telfairi
GTTCATGGGAGCGACAGTCAAGAGATCAAAGAACGTATTGCATTAAATAAATCTGCTGCACAAGACCTCTTTAAAGTGTTGACAAGCAAGGCTGTTACTTTGAAGACTAAGGTGCACCTCGCCCAAGCCATGGCATTTTTAACCGCCTCCTGTGCATGTGAAAGTTGAACATTGAATTTGGAAGGCTGAAGAATAGATGCATTTGCACTATGGTCTTGGTCAAGAATTTTGAGACCCCCATGGACTGCCGAGAGAGCAAACGGATCTGCCTTGAAAGAAATAGAGCCAGAACTTTCCTTAGAGGAAAGGATGTGATATCAGGAGAGACCAGTCCCTGAAGGACATCACGGTTGGGAAAGCGGAGGGACAGAGAAAAAGAGGAAGGCTCTCAAGAAGATGGTATGACACGGTGGCTGCAACAATGGGTTGAAACATTTGAACAATTGTGAGGGTGGCGCAGAACTGGGCGGAGTTCCGTTATGTTGTACATAGGGTCTTTGTCAGTCAGAGCCAATGCAATGGCACCTAACGGTTTTAAAAGCAACATAGCCCTCATCTGAGTGTGTTACTACTTCCTGTTTATCTAGTGACTCACAAAACTGCTCATCTTGAGTGAGACCCAGAACGAGAAAAGGCTGCTCTGCCACTTGGCCCATCCGATCCAGCTCATTCAATAGTGCTTGGAGGGGCAGTGGCTGAAAGAGATATGTGCAGTTTGAAGTCTGGTCAATATCCATGTTTCACATGAGCACAATGAAGTATTATGCAATTTTTCGCAATGTTTTCCATCTTCTGTTATGATCCACAAAGTCGAATGCCTTTGTATAGCCAATAAAATGCAAGCCAGCCTCTTTCTGGTATTCTCTGGTTTCAGGCAAGACCCATAAGACATCAAGAAGGGGATCTCTTGTACCACATCCTCTTCTGAATCTGATTTGAACTTCCGGAGGTTCCCTGCCAATGTTCTGCCGTAACCCTTTTAAAATGATCTTCAGTCAGTTCCACATTCTGTTGGGTCACCTTTCTTGGGAATGGGCTCAAAGAGGGATCTCTCCCAGACTCCCAAATGTCTTGCTATGGACTAGTGAATGCTCCCAGTGCTACATCAGCTTGTTGAAATACAGTGAACCCTCGCCACTTCGCGCTTCGACTTCCGCGGCTTCACTCTATCGCGGTTTTTGCGTAACAGCGCATGTTCTGTCATTACTGCCACTGATTGGCTCATACTGTACACGCTTAATGCCATAAATAATATAATAAATAATAAATGATCATTGTAACGTCCAAA
>NW_022103926.1:6080936-6086637 GCF_000313985.2 Echinops telfairi
AACTCTTTGGCTTGATCGTTTCTCCCAGTCGCTTCTAAAGCAAGTCTCAGAGTCTCTTTGGAGATCCATTTGGGTTGTTTTTCTTTCCTGTCTTTTTAACAACGGTTTGCTTTCTTCATGCATGATACCTTGTGTTGTCGAAATTCAGGTGGGACTTAGTCCAGGTCATCCTTCATCTTGTGGACATGTTTTTATTTTCTTCAGCTTCAAGTTGATTTTCAGATGAGCAGTCAGCCCCCTGGCCTTGCTCTGACTTGTGCTTCTCCATTGTCTCTGTCCACAGACGGAGTCAATTTGACGATTGTGTATTCCAGCTTCAAGGTCCGTATTTTTAGTTGCCATTTATGTGGAAAAGAGGTATTTCCAGTGACCAGGTTGTTGGTGGGATCCAGCCCCATAACCAAACAGGTCCTGAGGAGCGACTTGGGAGATTATGGAAGAATAGGGCAATAGACAGTGGAGCGATCAGGCCCTGTCCAGATGTCAGGATCAAAAAAGAGGGGCCAGTTTATTAAACAGTATATCTAGTAAGCATTGAGGCGTGCAAACCTCCCTCCGGCACATACACAGTCCATTGGGCAAAGCGTGAACCTGAGTGATCCTGACTCCTTTTGGGGAACCTCTCAAAGGAAGTGTCTGGCAAGTCAGACACAAATGGTGTCCACATGGTGACAATCACTTTAGAATATTACATAGCAGACAGTGGGTGCTATGGAGACAAGCATATTCTTACAGTAGGTGTGAGAAACTAGGTGTCTTAGGAAGTATCTGTGGTATTACATAATCTGGTGTCAACTGGGGAAAGGGTGAAGTCTAGCCTGTCAATCAGGTCGCAGCTTGATGACCTCATTGGGAGGCTACACAGAGATAAATAGCTCACTGGAGGCTAGATACACACAGATTCTCTGCTTCATCTTCCTGCTGACAAGACACATGGAGCTACACTAGAGCCCTGGAGCTGGGGGAGCCACGTGGAGACCCCTGTCAACATTGAGATGCTTCCACTGCCACTGGATCCACAAGACTTTCCACCCACTGGCCTGTGATCTTCCTGCATTTGGAGTCAATGCATGTGTTGCAGGAGCCTGAAGAGAAATTTACAGATTGGTGTCAGACATGTGGGCTAATACCGAACTTATGGACTTGATCTGGACTGGGCTGGGTTGCTTTCTCAATATTCAATTGCTCTTTTATATAAAGCTCTTTCTTAGACACATGATGTCTATGAATTTGTCTCGCTAGTCTACCCAGACTAACACAGTAGCTTATCAAGGTGTGGAGGGTATATGTGAAGAGCTTGTTCCTGGAGAATTATATGCATCTGGTTTCCTCTTACCTTCTAGGAAAAGGGTGGATACTTCATTATTAACTATCGGGTAGCTAAGACACAAAGGAAAAGCTGTCTCCTAGCATGATAAGAACTAAAGGGGCTTTGTCTACGTTTAGAGATAGGTATTTACAGCTGGTAGTGAAAAGCCAGGTGCCCTAAATGAGAGCTTTACATAGCAACTCAAAGGAGGGCAGTTGTGGGGAGAACTCTTTCTGTCTGGAGAATGCATATTAGGTTTTATTTCTCTATCCCAGAACTGGGAGAGCCCTCCCCGCCCAAGAGTCAGCCTTCCAAACTCTTTGGTTATGAGAGTCGAGAACTGGGCAGTTTACATTTTCATCCAGTTTCTTAGTTTGTTCTTACAAAATTCTATCATGATATTCCTGGTATCACTTCTATCAACATAGTAATCTTTTTTGGCAAGACTTTTGTGATTGTTTTTTAAAATTATAGAATTCACAATCTAAAAACTATATTTTGAAATAATTTTAAATGTACAGAGAGATTGCAAAAATAGTTTATATCCCTTGGCTTTCCTTAATAATAATACCTCAGGTAGCCTTAGTTCAGTTCTTAGAACCGGAAATTAACACTGAAACAATACTCTAATAACTAATCGAAGGCCATTATTTGATTTTTTTTTTCTCTAGCTTTCCTTTATTGCTAATCCCAGACCCCCATCGCATTTGGTTGTAATGTCTTATATCTTCCCCATTTATACCAATTGCTCTCTTTTCTCTTATGAGCTTGAGACTTGAAGAGCACTGATCCTTTTCTCGAATCTGGGCTTGCCTGGCACTTTCTCGTGGCTGGGTGGAAGCGATGCATTTCTTATAAGAACACCGCAGAAGTGATGCCAGGCCCTCTTAGTGAATCAAAGGGGCTACAGTTTGTCCCGGATTTATAACTGGTGATGTCAACATGAATCTCTTGGTTCAGGAGGTGTCTGACAGATTTCTCCATGCCAAGGGCTCCTTTTTAATTAGTGAGCATCTTTGGGGAGATAGTTGAGATTATGCAAATATCATATTTCTCATCATCCGTAGTTCTTTCTTAAAGTGCTGTTATCAAATGCATATCTTCTACTTTTATTCAGCAAATATCAACTGTACACTATGTGTCAAGTCCTGTGTGGTACAACAGAAAGAACCTGGACTTGAGGGGTGTGCCTTGGCTGTGTGTAACTCCCAAGACTTCACTGGGCCTAAGGATCTGTAAAACGAATATTATGATATCTTACCACCCAAGACTGTTGAGAATAAAGGAGGGCTGTGCTCATTACCGTGTTCTATAAACTAACACTAACTAAGATTGCTAATTCTCCTGCTGAGGGGCTCAGCTCTGTCCTCACGTCCATCCATTGGAGGCTTCTCCACCCTGCCGACATCCCTGGTTCCCACCTGTCATTACCGGGCTCATTCCTCATCCTATTTGACAAGTCGTACCGGTGATGTTGTTTCGTAAGGGTTGGAGACACAAGGCAAGTCCTGTAGAGACTGACGATTTTCTTCTGAATCCTGACTACACTTTTGAAAACTGCCTCAAGGTCCTGAGTGATGCCTGGAACCTGTGGGTAGTGGGTGGGAGATCCTTCCTCCGGTGGGAGAAAGAAGCGGGAGATGTAGGGACTACCTTCTCAGAGTAACACTCTTGAGCCTTATAGAGGATTAAACAAACCCTGATAGACTGTCTCTTACTGGGAGAGCTACAAGGCACACATGAAAGGAAAAACATGATAGCATAGGGAAAGGAAATGACCAGCTTAATCATAACCCCACCTCCTCACCCAATGTCCATTCTAATTTGAAAACATGAGTTTCAAGGTCCAAGTTCAGTAGCAACTTCCACGAAATGTATTTGACGCCATCACTCCTGGAGTTGAACTCGAGCCTCTTGTACATTCTGCCACTTCTTTTTGGTCCTTTGTCCAAGATTGTTATGAAGATGAAACCAGATTGAGAGGGATGGCACTTTGTAGCTCCCACAAGGCTGAGTAAACAGCAGGTGTTCCCATGGCCTTACAGCCTGTGGGCAGCTTTTTAGGAAAGGCTTGTGTGGCAGAGAGGGGGCAGGACCCAGGTCCAAGCTCTGATATCAGTCCGGGAGAGCAAGGTCAGCCAGGCAAATGAGCCCTGTAAAATAGAGCCAGAAAGGCCTGGTGATCTACAGCCCAAAACTAGTCAATTAAAGGTCTATGGATCTGACCATTGCCTGTCTGGCCTCAAATACACTAAGAGCAGGAAGATGGCAGGGAGCGGGGTAACATTGCATTCTGTTATACATGAGCTCAATAAGAGTAGGGCTTGACGTGAGTCTGAGGCAGTTTAATGGCAATAGCAAGTAGACTTTTTGAATAACAAGTAGACATCACAGAGAAAACATTGACGTCAATGATTTCTTATTGCTCGGCTCCACAATCAATACTCATGGAAGCAGCAGTCAAGAGATCAAAAGATGTGTTGCATAAGTAAATCTGCTTCACAAAACCTCTTTAAAGTATTGAAAAGCCAGGATGTTACTTTGAGGACTGAAACGTACCTGACCCAAGTCATGGTATTTTCCATTGCCTCCTATATATGTGAAAGTTGGGCACTAAATGAGGAAGACCAGAGAAGAATCAATGCATTTCGATTGTGGTGCTGGAGAAGACTATTGAAAGTACCATAGATGGCTAAAAGGACAGACAATTCTGTCTTGGAAAAAGTACGGCCAGAGTGCTCCTTAGAGGCAAAGATGGCAAGACTTCATCTTACATTCTTTGGACGTGTCGTCAGGAGAGACCAGTCCCTGGAGAAGGACGTCGTGCTGGGTAAAGTGGAGGGGCAGGAGAAAAGAGGAAGGTCCTCAAGGAGACGGACTAGTGGCTACAACAACGGGCTCAGGCATGGGAACAATCGTGAGGATGGAGCAGGGCTGTGCGGTGTTTCCTTCTGCTGGGCTTAGGGCCGCTAAGGGTCGAGACGGACTCGATGGCACCTGACAACAAATGGGTAGAAACCCAATAGAGTAGAGGGCATTACCCCGAGGGTCTGGACTGGATTCCTCCTTGGGAAGTTGCTTGTGGATCTGGACTTTTCAGGCCTGTCGATAGGTTGGACTCCCATCCAACAAACAACTGAACAGAAATTGGTGGCAACACCAAGGGACAGTTAGCAGATTGCTTTGTTTACCCTCTCCTTTAGAGTCAGGGAAGACCCATCCCTTGGAGACCGCCAAGACAGCAGCTCTCATGGAAAGCCTAGAACCTTCAGGTTGAAGAGACCTCCCTCACCTATGAGAGTTGATCCTATAGCCATGGAAACTTAAAATCCAACTTTGAGGAGACCAGGGGGGACAAGAATGGCTAGGCATTCAACTATGAGCCAAGAGGTTGGCAGTTCAAACTTAGCCAGAGGTGCCCTGGAAGCTAGGCCTGGTGAAAGGTCATGGTCAAGGAACTGATGCCAGGGACTCAAATAGAAAGTAAATGTTTAGGAAAGGATTATGGCAACATATGTACAGATGTGCTTGGTACAATTGATGTATGGAATGTTATAAGAGCTGTAAGAGCCCCCAATACATTTTTTTTAATCACAGTCTTAAAAACTTGATAACAACTGGCAGCAATAACACAACCTATAATAGATGAGACTCTTGGGAACGTTGATAAAATATAGATTCTAACTCAGGAGGCCTGAGGTGAGCCTCTATTTCCAGCCAGCTCCTAGGAGATGCCACCCTGGTAGGCTACAGATCAGCCTGCCATTACAAAGTCTATGAATCAACAGATTCGCCAGAAGAAGGTATGCATCCAGAAAACAATTTTGAGTGGGAAACAACAACAACAACAATGAGCTTGAGGGCCCCAGCTTCCTATCATGATCTCATCATAATCTTGAGACTACTTTCAACAACCTAACGAAGCTGCCTTTTAGCTCAAGGGAATCCAGAGAAGTCTGATATTTGCAAAGGGCCCTTTTCTTATACCCATGGGTCCTCAACAGAGGGAAAGGGTGACTCCTCCTTAATCCTACACTCCAGCTTCGGGTCTCCATCATCAAAAGCTGCTTAGACATATCTGCATCTTAGAGGAACCCAGGACCTTCTTTTTTTTTAGTGTTGGGGAGTGCCTGCTGAGCATTTAACTATCTTTCACTGGACACAGAAGTTTCCAGCGTTATCTTGGATTGCTCCTGTGTCCTCTCTCAGAATTGTCCCAGAAGTACACCTGAGGCTGCTTTCTGAAATCTCATCTTTTAGTCTCCTCCCAGCCCCTCAGCTGTTTTATAGATCAATTAGCCAGTGACTAATTGCTCCCTAATTGCAAACCGGCTGACCCACTACTGGTTCCTACCCACACATGGATTACATGCATCCTCCAGGAAAATGTCT
>NW_022103926.1:6086830-6104816 GCF_000313985.2 Echinops telfairi
TGTTGTTGTTGTTGTTGTTGTTGTTGACCTTATGAACAAAACATTGCCCAGTCCTGTGCCATCCTCACACTCCTTGCTCTGTTTGAGCCCATTGTTACAGTCACTGTGTAAATCCATCTCTCTGAGGTTCTAATTCTTGTGTGCCAACCCTCTACTTTACCGAGCTTGACGTCCTTCTCCAGGGACTGAGCCTTCCTTACAACATGCCCAAAGTACAGGACACATAGTCTCACCACACTCATTTCTAAAGAGCATCTATCTGCACTTCTTCCAAGATACAATTCAGGGGGAGAAAAACAGTAATCAATAAATAATTTTAGATAAAGGCTATGAATTAGAATCTTTTTAAAGAGGAAAATGAAATACAGCGTATCAGGGGAAACTGCCGTTTGGTGTTTAGAGAAGTCCTTTCTACAGTGGTGATGGCTTGTGAGCTGAAACCTGTGTGCTAGTTAGGGGCCAGCCAGGCAAGGGCAAAGGCTAGGAGGGAGGAATCGGGGTGAGCTGTGTGAGTAGCAGTCATCACAGCCATTCGGTTCACAGGGATTTAGAAGTCAGATTGAAGCTGGGAGTAAGACTTGGGACAAAATAGAGCCTTAATGGCATAGCCGTAGTCTTTTTGCAACTCTCACTAAGTAACTGAGTGGGACCATGCAAATAAGGTGCATGAAAGTCTAACAAGGGGGTTGGTCGGTTTTGCCATCAGCCTACTCTATATAAAACGAGCCATCTCAGAGACAGAAACGGAGGGCATCACTGCCATCAAGAAAAAAGAGCCGGGAGTGGAATGTCTTCTGGACCCTGAGGGTCCTGTGCACTAAGCCTCCTGGAGCCAGTAGACAGAGCGGTGGCACCAGAAGAGCAGCAGAGGAGATGTCGCAGCAGAGGCAATAGAACCAAGAAGTAGAGCCAGTGCATGAGACAGAGTAGTGGGCTTCTCTACCTGCAGAGCAGGTAAAACTAGTGACTTCAGCCAGGAGGTTTACTTGCAGAGTGGACTACCTCCAGGGAAGCTAGGTTTCTCGACCTATGAAGCTAGAGCCCAACACCTTTGGGCTGAGTCCTATAGAGGAGTGGTATGCCATTTGGGCATCCATTGGCAGCACTAGGGCTTGGTGGCTTTGTCAGGTAAGCAATGGACGGACTACTAACCACAAGGTTGGTGGTTCAAATCTATCAGCCACTCCTTGGGAGAAAGATGAGACTATCTCCTCCCATGAAGATTGACAGCCTTGGAAACACTATCTAGAGTCACTATGAGTTGGAATTGACTGGAAGGCAGTGGGTTGTTGTCATCGTCTCCTCCTCCTCCTCCTCTTTTCTTTTTCTTCTCCTTCTTTGTAACATGCCCTAGCAGGGCAGAAGCTAAGGGACCACACAGCTGAGAGGCTAAGGTAAGGTGACCAGACATCCCGCTTTTGGAGGGACAGTCCCGATTTTTTGAGTTTTTAAGAAGTCCTGATTTTTGGAAAGAATGCACGACAAGCTAGGGAACGGTCTATTTGGTCCATATAGACCAAATTTTTAATCAAGAACTCCCCCCACCCCACCCCCGTCAATAGTGTCCCGCTTTAAATCTGGTCACCTTAGGCTAAGGATGAGAAAGGGGCATGCCTACAGGCCCTCTTTACTGGAAAAACTGTATCCTGAGCATTTCTGAGCCTGAATTGTAACCTGCTAATTTCCTAATAAAGCCCATAATCATGAGTATTTTCTGTGAGTTCTGTGTGGCCGTTGCAATGAGTTTTCAACCCCATCCAAGAAACAGAGTGCCTTGGGAGGGATGGTTGGTGTCAACATTGGTAACGAAAATTCCAAATTGGAGGCATTTCTAACCTCTGCCTCATGGGCTGGTCAGCCTTAGGCTGCTGTTGAATTTGACTCTTCTTCCCCCTGTGAAGTCAGAGGAGGCAGATGTGACCTTGATGCTTGTCTTACAGCGTCCAGCCAAAAGGTGGACGGTAGACGGATGCTTGTGAGAAGGAGGTGACCAGCTGGTTCTGTAAAGAGTTGCCGCTTTGGATGCCCGACAGGGCAGTTTGACTCTATCCTCTCTGGGGTCACGATTAGTCATAATCAACCTGATGGCAGTAGGTTTAATTGTTGTTGTTGCTTTGATGACATGGAAACTGTTAGGGACTTGAACTCATCCAGCTCTACAGGAGAAACCGTCTGGTAACTTGTTCCTGTAAAAACTGTAGCTTAGGAAACCCTATGGAGCAGTGGTTCACTAACTCGATGGTGGGGCTAGGGGTGGGTTTACTTGGAGCCTCATCCCAGAAAGAGGAGTTACTCATCTGATTGGCCAGATTCTAGGACCCTGATTGGTCCTTGATGATAACAAGGGGCTCTCTTTATAAGGTCCAAACTCGACATCCATCATTCCAGACTCATAGTGACTCTATAGGACAGGGTAGAACAGCCCCTATGGGTTTCTCAGACTGTAACTGCACAGGGATAGAAAGCCTTCGCTTGGTCCTGTTTTGGAACTGGGGACTAGAAAGGTAATTAGTAGGGGAAATACCAGAGGCCCTTAAGACAGCCTGGGGAGGAGGTTGGGGGTGGGGCTTGTGATCTAGGTTTGAAATGTCGTAGGAAAATAAAAACAGATTGTCATTTGAAATACCCAGAATGTTAGATGTTGCGGATGGATTTTAAAACAGTTTAAACACTATACCGACCAAGCCAGCACATGTGTAGGCAGGCCCCGGTCCTGCTGTGCGGTGGGACTTGGTGAATGCCTGCAGGTAGGAATGAGGGCAGGGAGGAGTTAGCACGCTCACTGTGTCCACAAATCGAGACCACTCCTGCCCTGGCAGAGATGTGCCCCAGGAGGAGCTCACTGTCACAGGCATGTAGTGAGCACCTACTGTGTGGCCTGCACTGTGGGAGGTGAGAGACACAAAGCACCCTGTGGGACTGCGCCCTCCTCCTCCAGGGCTGGGAGCGGGGCAGCGTCTCCAGACCAGGGTTCTGCCCTGGCTTGCCCTGCCGTAATTGCTGTGGGACCTCAGTTTGGTTCATCGTCATTCTGGGATTCTGCACACAGCCAGTGTTGGCATCGGGTGAACTAAATCGAGTGAGGACAGATTTTGAAAGAGCTTTGGGTTGGGGCTGATCTGATAGGGAAACCCTGCAAGCTGAGCAAAGTATTTTAGACAAAGTCTTCCTCTGTGTGTAGAGAGAAAAGGTATGCAGGTTGGGGGCAGGAACTAAGGCGTATCTAAGTCGGGTCTTCGCCACATTAGCTCAGAAGACTCCCCGGGTTCTTCCTTCTAACTTGGGTCTCTGGGCAGGCGGGGCCAGCTTCCTGGGCGTGAGGCCTGTGCAGTCTCACGGGGCCTGGTGCTTACAAGGAGCTTTAATGCTCCACTGCCCCTGCCTTAAGAGTCTTAATCGTTTCTTAACAAAGATGCTTTCATTTTGCACCCATCCCCACAAATTACGTTGCCAGTCCTGCCCTTAGTCTGATCCCTGCCGTCCCTTCTGATCCACACCTTACTCCACTTCTGTCCCCCCACCTGCAGTCCCATTGTCCTCTGTTCCTTCCTGCGGTTGTGCCTGTCACAGTACACTTGCACAGCCTGTTCCCCCTGCCTGGATCACCATCTCCTGCCCCAAGACCAACTCAGTTCTTTTTTCAATCAAATTTCTTCTTCACCCTCATAACTAAGCTTAATGACTTCCCCTTCAGAGACATCCCTCTTGCACCCGGATTCACTGTTCAGAACACACCAGAAAAAAAAGAATTTCATTCAGGCCCCCAGTTCGATGCACCATAGCACCACGCGGGGCTCGTCCTTTGAGAGCTCCCCACAATCTGCAGTGGAACTTCATGTGGGAGTCTGCTTACTGGACCTGCATCTGTGTCCCTCTCCAGACACCACAGGGGCTCATGAAGCTGTTAGACTATGAGGAGAGGCTAAGAAGTGTGTAAAATGAGGGGAGAGGAGGCAAAGCCACTGTGCACCCATGTTGGACTTGCCCTGCTAGGTGGGTAGAAAATGTGCTGAAGGCCCAGACCACACACCCGGAAGGGTCTACCCTGGCGCTAGCCTTTCCCCAGCTGGAGCCCATTAGCTCCAAACCCACCTCCCAGCTCCCCTTTCAGGGGTGGGGCAATCCAAGAAGTGGGTGGGCAGAAGATGCGTTTCATAGATCCAAGTGGAAAGACAGGAGTCATGTGGGCATTCCAGACCTCTGTTAGCAGGGAGATGGTGGGTGTTTGAGGCTTTGTGTTTATGAAGGTTTCTTGAGCGGCTGAAGTCCCAAAGGAGAAAGGCCTGGCAACCTACTTCCAACAAACCAGTCATTGCAAAGTCTACTGAACACGGCTGCACGCTGGCACACAGAGGACTGCCATGAGTTGGAATTGACTGAAAAGCTGGCTGATGTTGTTGTTGTTGTTGCAGTTGTTTTATATTCACCCGGGGCAAGCTTTTTCTCTAAGCAGATAAGTAAAGTGATTCCCATCCCAAGAGGAAGCGGGAAGAGACGAGATTTGCACAACATACTAGAAAGCCCTCTAGCTAACTTTGTCAACTGCGGTCTGGTCAGATCAGAAACAGCATCACGGAGGGCCCATCCCAACACTACGCAGCCATGCCTCTTCCTTTTAGAGATGAGGACAGCGAGGCGCAGAGAGGTTGAGTAACTTGCCCTTACAGAGTAAGGAAGTGACACAGTTAGAATGTGTAACCAAATCTGCCCTGAGTCCCCCCCCCCCCCTACCCCCCTCTGCAAGGGGATCTCCAATGGCCTACTAATGGGCTTTGGGTCTCCACTCCGCACTCCCCCCCCCCTTCACCTCCCTAACACAGCTGTTTGGGAGCGCCTCTTCTGTATCAGAACTTGCATGAGGGAGAAATATACCCAGACTGGGTTAAGTCACTGCGGGTTTTAGCTTGTTATAGGAGCTAGCATTCATTACACTGACTAAAACTGTGTATCAGTCATCAATTGCCACAACAATGCTGCATAACAAACTACCACACCCCTTAGTGTCTTAAAAGACTTATTTTACCTTTGATTTCATGCATTGGGTATTTGAGCTGGGCTGGGCTCAGCTAAGGAGTTCTGGTAGCTTATTGAGTTGCAAGTTGGGCTGCTAACCACAAGGTCAGCAGTTTGAAACCATCAACCACTCTGCAAGAAAAAAATTAGTCTTTCTCCTTTCGTAAAGATTTACAGTCCCGGGACCACCCGGGGCAGTTGTACTCTGTCCTATAGAGTCGTTATGAGTTGGAATTAACTCGATGGCGGTAAGTTTTGGTTGGTTGGTTTTCCAGGCTCAGCTGGAAAGTTCTTCGGGTCTAGCTGGGTTTACTCTTTCATCTTTGATCAGCTGGGGCCTAAGTAGAACAGTTAGTCCCTATTCCAGTAGTTTCTCACACTCCTGCAGGATGTTCAGATTTAACCACAGGCCAATTCATAGAGAGACTATGTGTTAGCCCAGGTGGACTAGAGAAACAAATTCATAGAAACATACATGTGTATCAGGAAGAGGTTTATATACAAGAGTAATTGTACATTAAGAAAACTCCCCAACCCAGTCCAGGCCAAGGCCAAAAATCTGATATTAGCCCATAGGTCTGATGCCAACCTATAAAGTCCTCTTCAGACTCATGAAACACATGCAATGAAACCAAATGCAGGACGGTCACCAGCCGGTGGGTAGAAAGTCTTTGGGTCCAGTGGCATTGTAAGCATCTCAGCGCTGGCAGGGGTCTCTCTGTGGCTTCTCCGGCTTCAGCAGTCTGGTTGCATCCATGTGGCTTGTCTCCTGCAAATGTCTCCCAGGGAGTGGCAGAGAGAAAGAAGTGTTTTCTGCCTCCAAGGAGGAAGTACCAGATTTCCAGAATTCTCAGGAGAAGGCCATGCCCACACAGAAGTCTCAGTGGCTATCTCCAGATTGACAGCCTGGACTCCACCCTGACACTCTTAATCCTTAAATTGACATCAGATTAGGTGACTACCACAGACTATAACTCTTTACAGGAGTTGAAAACCTCATCTTTCTCCCATTCTCCCACCGTGCCTGGTCATTTCCAACTGTGGACCTTGTGGTTAGCAGGCTAACTAGTACTAAGGGACTTGCATAGAAGGAAGCAAATCCTTAAAGGCATTTTTGCAAACAAAAAGAGGTATTTCATAGCTGTGTGTACTATGGAAGGTAGCTAGGACTGCTAGCTACCAGCAAGTTGAGCCCTGCTCGCTCCTAGGGACCCAGGAAGAATGGGGTTTTCACTGGCTAATTGTCAGAAGTCGATTGCCAGGCCTTTCTGCCTAGCCCATCTTAGTCTGCAAGCTCTGCTGAAATTTGCTCGGCATCATAGCAACATGCAAACCGCCAATGACAGACAGGTGATAATCAGGCTTGCGAGGTCTTGACTGGGAATGGAATGCGGGTTTGTCACAGGGAAGACCAAGATTCTAGCACAGCTACCCTGTAAAGAAGGCATTAGTGCCCCCACTCGTGTCTAGGGAGATGAAATGCCTTCTCCAATAGGCACAGCGATTAATGAATGGACAAATCGAGATTTAAGGCACATCGTGGGACTCCTGGCCCAAAGAGGCTGTGACTGCAGTGCCCAGGGGGTGGCAGACAGGCTTTCCCCGGCTGTCTTTGCACTTCAGGTGGCCCCAGAGACCTGCATGACTCTATCAACCAGAAGCATCTCCCACCCATGCTGTGTCTCAGTACCAGGCTACAGAGTGCAAGAAAAAGCCAAGAGCTCAGGATCTGGAAATGCAGTCAGGATTCAAATCCTGCCTCGCTATTGATCCTGGGCAAGTCCCTGGATCTCAGAGGCACTGAGTCTTGCATCTCTTCTACAAAACAGGCCAAGAGGTGTCCCCACCTTGTGAGAATTCACTCCGAATGCATACTAGCAATGTCAAGAACCCACACGATGATCATCTCAGTCGGCCCCACTCCCACCCCTTTTCACAGAGGAGAAAACAGAGGCTCAGACAGGTGACATGACAGGCAGAAGCCACACAGCTAAGGAGCAGGGGTGTCAGCACTACACCCAAGTCGGTCTGGTCTCCTCCTCTCATCGCTGGGTGACCTTGAGCAAGGCATCTCTCTCTCTGGGCCTCATTTTCCTCCTCTGCGTGAATGAGCATCTGCTTCCATACACGGTGGCTACTCCATGGGAAAATGCATGCAAAGTCCTCAGCCAGGAGGGACACAGTTCTATGCTCAGTTACCGGACCCTTCCGGATTCATGTTCCAAGTCCCGTGCCTCAGTTTCCCCCACCCATCAAATAAGGCTGATTCTGGTGAGAGTGAAGGACACATAAATTCCCGGGCGTTAAGCCTCAGCACAGTGGCTGGGGTGTAATGTGCACTTGATCAGCGTTTGCTAGTATTTTTAAGGTTCAGAAGCCTATCCCACGCCAGCAAGAGACCCTCTGGGACTCCAGCCCCCACTGGCTGGCTGCTGCGGCCCCTGGCACTGCCTCTGCTGCCATTCAGCTATTATTAGGTCCAGCTTCTTCATCTCAAATCCAGATGGGGAGAGAGAGGCGAGCAGGGCCAGGCCTAGCGGGTGGGACAGCTGGGAACAAGGCTGGGAGGCTGGATCAGACTTCGGGCCCCACCCGCCTGCCCTCCTTCGCCTGCAGCTGGTCCAGCCGCCACGTCTACACTTGGCTAGGAAGAGGTCGGTGCTGAGCGCTCCCTCCCATTGCGGCCGGCCGCTGAGAGGCTGCTCCTCTGGGAGGGCTCTGGAGCATTTCCGCAGCCTCAGCTCTTCTCGACAGCCCTGGGGGAGGCCAGGCCTGCATGGAAATTTTGACACCAATCGCCTTCCGAGCCTGCAGCTTAGGACTCTCCAGCCTCCTCTCCACAGGTCGGCATGCCTCTGATGGGTCTGCTTGCAGGAAGAGCCCACACAGGAGGGTTCAAACCCCACCCCTCCTGCCAGCCTGCCATATAAACTCAGAGCAGTGTCTTGACCTCTCTGAACCTCTGCTTCCTTATTTGTAAGCCCAGTCTTGGCAACGACCTGTGCTGACTGGCTGTGTGGGGATTGAAGAAGTAAAGGGCCATCGGATGCACTCCCTTCCTCCCAGTTAGTGTGACTTGCTGCTCTGACGTGCCAGCCACTGATGGGGAGCAGGGCCCTGCAACACTAGAGATGCAGGGTATAGAGTGGATCTTTCTTTCTGCCTGTCCCTGGCCCACGCTGGGACTCAGGATACCCATTTGGACCACGAGGTAAGATTCTAAGACTTGAAGATGCCAACTCATAGCGACCTCCTGTGGGTTTCTGAGACTGGAACTGTCCACAGGAGTAGACAGTCCCATCTCTCTCCTGACAAGCGGCAGGTGGTTCCAAACTGCTGACCATGTCGATCGCAGGTCACTAGGAGTGAATATTGACTGGCTGGCAGTGAGAAGAAGCCAAGTTTCTCTCTCAAGTAGAGAGACGGGGAACATTCGGCAATAGGACATGGTCCCCCATGGGCTCCAGATAGGATGGACGGCAGGGCACCGTGGCGAAGAGCAAGGGTTGGACATCAACCACCTGACTCACCCAATCTACTGCTAGAAATGTCCCCAAAAGAAACGATCCCACATGTGCACATAAAGGCTGGCATTTGAGTACGCATCCCAGCTTTATTTGTCATAGCCCCAAACTGAAAGACGAAATGAATGGCAATGGATAAATAAAGTGCTGTCATCTAACGGCGTCCTCCTCCGTCATAAAGGAATGAATTGTTGAGAACTGAAAAGATCAGATCCCCTGTCCATACAACTCCAGGAAATGCATACTAATCTACGGGGACAGAAAGCAGATCCGAGAGGTGAGGGCTTGGGTGGGAAGGCACTGGAGGAACGGAGAGGCAAGAGAAAAGTTTGGGGCGTGATGGAGACATTGACCCTCCTGACTGTGGAGATAATTTCATCGTCTTGACACGTGTCCAAAACTTTACGTTTCATGATGAGCCTGCCTTGAAAGGTTAAAACCTTGTCACTCCGTTCCCGCCTCTGTCATTGTAGGTAGCCCTCTTGAACCTTTGTGATGTGTTTTTCTGGTTTTCGGCATCTGAAACCCAGGATGGATGAGCCTGTCAAGACAACAGGGAGAACAAGGTTCCTGGGGGGCATAGTGGGGCGTGGGGGTGCCAGTCAAGGGGACCTAATATCTGTATTAGCTCCCAAGAAGATGGTTTTGACATTCTTGTTTCCGTCTTCAGGATGTCTGGGCTGTGGTATACAAGCAGATTTTGATCCACCACTCGCCTCAAAGTTGGCCATTGGACCCCATCCAACAGCCCCGCTGAAGAGAGAGCTGGCGAACTGCTTCAGACGAGACCGAAGCTTAACCCAACTCTGACTCACAGCGGCCCCATGCACAGAGCAGAACTGCCTGGGTAGGTTTCCGAGCTGTAAATCTTTAGGGGAGCAAAAACTCTCATCTTTCTCCTATGGAGCGGCTAGTGGCTTTGAACTGCTGACCTTGTAGTTAGCAGCTCTCTATGCCACAGCCAGGAAAACCCTATGGGGTAGTTCTACGCGGTCACACATAAGGATCCCCGTGAGTCGGATGCTGCCAGCGTGTCAATTATACCACAATAAAACAGATAGTAAAATTTAAAAGGTCAAGGGTTCTAGGTTTGAATCCCGTGTGGGGTGTTGATGTGCGGGTTGACCCACCTAGAATCCTCTCACTGGTCTATAGGGCTGGTTTCCTGGGGTTCACTAGTGCCAGTGAGGATCCCAGGCCCTCTGAGGACCTACACTGAAGAGACTCACTCTCTGATTCTGTCTCTCAGCACCTGGAGGCAGGCTCCCTTCTCCTCCTCCAAGGCCAGAAGTTTGTCTGGCACTGTCACTCAGAGAGCACGGTGCCTGGATGACATCATGGAGAAGGCAGCCTCGCCAAACTGGTTTGCCAAACAGGTGGCCAGCCCCACTCCGGAGGCCACAGGTTATGCCTTTGGGGGCCTCCTGTCCTGCTCGGAATTGTTGCCTCGTACGCCCTGGAGAACTTGAAGCTTCTGGATCCAGAAACTCTACCAAGAACCAGTTCTTCTTCTGTAAGGACCCTGACTGTTCCTCAGGCTTGCTTCCCTTCCTTCGCTTCTGCTGTTTCCTTTTCCAATTTGCCTTTTCCTGTCCTCTCAGTCTGGCCAGCCCCAGGGCGTGAGTCCCGCCCACCCCCTCTTCCTCACATACACACCCCAGGGAGCATCCCCACACAACTAGTAAGGGGGTGGTTGGGTCTTTAAAAGATCTGCAGTGAAGCATCTATGTCTCCTCCCTGACCTTGGTTTTAGCAGCCTAGTGCGGCTTTAACTGCAATACCCCAAAAGGGGGATGTTAAGTGACAGAAGTTGATTTCTTCACGGTTTAGGAGGCGAGAAGGCCGAATTCCGGGTGCCCTCTCTCTGCTGTCTCTGGAAGATCTCCGTCTCTGCAGGCCTGGCATTCCTGATTCCTTGACAAACTCCGCATGGTCTGTCTTGTCCCCTCTGCCTAATCGGCTCTTTTGAAAATACCTCACATGAGTAGGTTTGGAAGACACACCTTCTTCCCAAATGCGATTGCATCCACAGGAATGTTGTTGTTGTGTCGCGTCTGGCTCCACGTTTCCTCTATGACCAGAGTCGCGGTTCCACAGGGATTGCTAAGCTATCACCTTTATGGTGGTGCAGTGGCGAAGGGCCCAAAGGTCAGCAACTCAAGCCCACCAGCTGCCCCATGGGAGGAAGATGTGGCCATCTGCTTCTGTACAATTACGGCCTTGGAGGCCGGTGGGACCGTCCCACCCTTTCCTGGCCAGTGGCTATGGAGGGGAATGGACTGGGCAGCACCGGGTTTGATTGGATGGCTCTTCATGAAGAGCGCCGGGTCTTCTTGACCACAGCGCAGCTGGTTGGTTCCAGCCACCGGCCTCTCAGCGAGCAGTGGAGTGTGCCGCCACCATGCCACCAGGCACTAGGATTTCACAACATCTCCTTTTTGGGTGGAGGAGGCACAATTCCATCTTTCACACCCCCTCTTCCTACTCAGCTATGAGACCCTGGTAGAAGTCCTAAGGACCTAAGGACCTCAGAGCTACTTGCGGGCACACTACTCATGGAAGTCTTGGGATTGTATGTTGTTCACTGGGGTGGGGGGGGGCGCGTGAGGGAGTCTAAGGGCTTAAGCACTACTCCACCACCGTGCAGATGAGGAAATCAGGGTTCTGAGAAGACCAAGGCTGACCTGGGGTGGAGCCAGGACTAAGACCACCCCCACCCCCCTCCTCCTAGTCTCCCAACCACAGAGCTGGGCTTTTCACTACAGGGCTCTGGTAATGGGGAGGGGAAGCCAGGTGACATACGGATCGGATCGGTACCACTTGTTTGGTGAAATGCTCGCTCTTCAACTCACATTGCTCTGCGTCGTGTGGCTCTGCTCGTCCAAGGTTGGGCCTGGAGGGACCTGGCGGCACCTATCCTTGGAAGGGCCTGAAGTGGGCCAGGGTCACCTCCTAATTTCACAGGGGGGCAGACTGGGGCCCAGGTCTCCACAGTGCCTACAGCGTACCTTCTCACACTCGCCTGGCATTTGGCATCCTTCAGAGATGAGACTACCCACTTCCTCTCCATTTCCTGTCCTGCCCACAGCGGTCCTCTCCTTTTCACACTTTGAAGCCTCCTGAGTTTCATCTACACTGTTCCCCTGTCTCCACCGCCCTTCCAGGCCTCGTCCTGTCTGCTCTGTGGGGTGGATTTCATCTCTTTGTCGCTCCCCAAGGAGCTTCTCCTCTGAGCAGCTGTTCGGGAGTCCCTCACCAAAGAGGCAGCAAGGTAGAGGGAAGGGACTTCAGCATCTGACAGAATTCCACTCACGGTTCAGGGCCTCTGCGTCAGCCCTGTCCAGTCTGGGTAATATCTGTCTTGTGCAGTGGTCTACTCCGACTACAGCAGTCCCAACCAGGCCTTCCTCAGGGGATGCTGACTGTCAGCTGGCTGTCCTCTCCCCAGCCCCAGGCTGCCCTTTGATCTCTGCACCACTACTACTGCTGCTGCTACCACCACCTCCACCGCTGGCCCCACCTCTTGCCCGGAAGGAAGGAAGGAAGTAGGCTAATAGGCCTGGGAAAATGGCCTCCCCACAAAGGTTTGGAGGCGGGACGAGACGCAGGTATCCTCTCAGGACAGTAAGTCCCAGCATGCAGAAATTGACTTGCGTGATTCCACCCAACCTGTCCAAGGCAGGGTAGCACATAGCAGACAAGCCACTCCCTTGGGGCCAACAGGATCTACGCCAGCAGGTCCTGAGAACCAGAGACGACGGCCCGCGACGCCCAAAGAATCCAAAGGATTCTCAAGGTTTGAAGCAGGATGGAGATTTTGAAGACAGAGTTTTGAAGAGCACAGACCCTGGTGCTGGAGAATGAGAGAGGAGGAGAGGCCCCAACTGAGCTTGCCCAGAGAAAAGAGGCCTCGAGTTATATCCTCCAAATTGGACTGTTGCACCCCGCCTCTCCCATGACCTTGGCAGCACATCCCTCTCCACACCCACCCTGGTTTTCCCTTGTGTAAAACAGGACCACTTGCCAGGTGTGGACTAGGAGCCCTGAGCTCCAAGGGAGAAAGATTGAGTTTTCTACTGCCGTCAACAGTTACAGTCTTAGAAACCCACAGTGGGTCACTATGGGTCAGCAGCGAATCAATGGCAGTGAGTTTGATTTTTTTTGGTCAGGGTGGATTGAGTACGAAATGAAGAGAGACGTGGAATAGCGTCTGGCTCAGAGTGGATGCTGAGCCTCTTTCTAGATAGGGAGTCACGGAGGATCTGGACAGCGGAGTGAAGACACACGGACACCTCCACATCACGGTGGGGCAGTTAAAGGCACAGGTTAAAAGCACGGGACTCGGAAAGCTGCATCTGAATTGCAGCTGCACTGTCAGCTGTTGTCCTGATCAGGAAAATGGGGCAATTCTGGTTTCCATCCCTTGGTCAAACCAAAACCACGACCGCTGCCATAGATTTGATTTTGACTCATAGTGACCTTGAAGAGATTGGGTTTCCGAGTCTGTCAATGTTTACAGGAGCAGAGAGAAGAGAGCCAGGTGGTGGGTTTGAACTGCCAACCTTGCCTTTAGCAGTCCAGCACTTACTGGACAGCACCACCAAGGAGCTATGTGGTTGCTATGATTATAATTCTGGTACATAAAACTCACTGCCTGCCAGTAGACTGACTTAAAAAGACCCTGTAGGACATAATCGGACTGCCACCTAAGAGTTTCGCCGAAGCAGACTGCTACATCTTTCTCCTGCGGAACAGTGAAGTTTGGATGGCCTTTGGTTGGCCACCATGTGTTTAAACCGCTGTACCCCAACCCTTCTTCTGGTACATTAAAAACAAATAAACAAAAACAACCTCACTGCCTCTGAGTCGATTCCAGCTCATGGTGACCCTATAGCACAGGGTAGGATTGTCTCTGTGGGCTTCTGAGGGGCTAAATCTTTCCCGGAACAAGCTTTATCTGTCTCCAGCAGGGTGGGTGGTGGGTTCGAACTGCTGACCTTTCAGTTACCAACCCACTTCGTAACGCACTAGGCCACCAGGGCAAATAAAAATGAAATGAGTTGGTATTTTTATTGTTTTTATTTGATAGGACTCCAGACGCCATCCTCCCAGAATACTGCATCTTGTCTCCATGGATACTACAGGCGACCCCAGGCCTTAGAGAACGGGAGATGGAGTAGCTCTCCCCTGTGGGGCAGGGAACCGGCGCAGGTCCGCTCTCTCTGGGGGCTAATTTCCTCTTCTCTGGGGGCTAATTTCCATATCCTCCCACGCTCCAAGCAGCAAACCCTATAGAGATGGTTAAAAGAGATGCACTCCGCGCAAACGAAGTATCTGTGCAAAGGTGTACGGGTTGGAGAGGGCGCTGTGTAGCCAGTCCTCTGCACCTCGATGGCCCTGGCACTCCAGCACCCGGTGGAGATGCTGCCATACCCTGTCCCTGCTCGGAGGTGGCCCTGGACCAGGTGTCCGGCCAGCGGCTTGCGGCGTTTGAACACCGGCGCTGACGTGAGAGGGGCGGAGCCGAGGGAGGGAGGGGACGTGGTCTCTGGAACAAAGACGATGGCATGGAAGGGTTGTCCTGGACGCTCTGAGGCTCGGACGACCCCGGGTCGCCTATCCCGGGTCCGGGTACCGCCCTCCACTTTGGGACAAACGCTGTGCCCCCTTTTCGGAGCGCACTGAACCCGCCCGGAGCACAGCAGCAGCGGTCCCGAGACTTAGAATCCTCCCCAACGACCCGCAAGGGGGCGGGAGCTTCCTTCGGGGGCGGGGCCGTCAAATTGAATTCCTCCAATAGAGCGTGGGAGTGGGCGGGACCCTCCCAACGATTGGCTGGAGTGGCGGCGCGGGGCGGAGCCGGCGAGGCGGCTAACGCGGCTAGACGGGCGGCGCTCGCAGAGTCCTGGGGACGTTGCTGAGCGGGCCTGGGCTCCCGCCTGTCCGCCGCCCGCGTGCATTTGTCCGATCCCAAGCGAGCTAACCCACGACCGCGCCGGACTGAGAGGTGGGTGTGAGGGCCTCGGGGCAGCAACAGGACCCCCGACGAGTCAGGGGGTGGAAACTGGATTTCTGGACAGGTCTTCTGGGACTCCCAGACCTGGGAGCTCCCTGGGCTCTAAGCCACGGAATAAAGTTCTGAGACCGCGGGGGAGGACGCCCACGAGCCTCCACAATTCCTCGGGGCGCGCGTCTGGGACAGATGCCTTGACCAAGTTCCCACAGACCCGTAAGGTGTCCAAGGACTCCAGAGGCAGGGACAGGGAGCCATGGAACAGGAAGGGGGCAGCCCTGGGAATCTCTGATTAAGAAGAGACTTACTACAGTCCCCTAGACACTCGAGATTAAGCCATTTAGAGGTCCCTGCGCTTCTGAAGATGTGAAAGACTCGGGGTCCAAGGACCACTGAGCAACAAGCTTGCCCCCCCCTCCTCGACAGAGTGGGTAGGTAAGAGGCAAGGACCCCAGGGGACAAGGTGGCCGATACCTGATGGAAGTGGAAGGATTAATCAGTAACTTGCCAGCTGTGTGGGTCGGGAGTCCCATTCACCCAATGGAATGACTTGTCAAGTGATCATTCTCAATGGGGGTGACTGAGGGATGAGTCAACAAGAATGGGGGCCATCCTGGGGCTATTTCCGTCACCAGATATTACAGATATTAGCTAAGTATCTACAATGTACTAGGTTATGCCTCCCCCCCCAATTCTGGAATGACATGAAGGCTTTGGGAGGGAGGAGGGAAGCGTGCTGGGAACTGGCCAGGATCCAGGGGTCCATTTTGGAGGGTAGCGATGAGGCACAAGGGGGTGTCCTAGGCCCTGGGTGCTCTTTGGCATGGGGCCTTCACTAACCAGAGTGTCCAAGGTTTCAATTAAAGCTTTTTGTGTTTTTTCTCTCTCCATGTTACAAATCCCTGACTCTCTCTAAGCCTCTCACTTTGCTTGTCTGAAGTCTGGGGATTAGACCAGTCAGCTTGGATTGGATTCCGAGTGAACTGTCAGGTGCTGGGTGCCTGGACACCTGGCTTTATGGGCAGGATGGTTGGGGCATGCTTACGGGGCGGGGTGGGGGTGGGCGTGCACGGGGGTGCGGGGGTTGTGAGCAGAGGGCTGGTGCCAAGAATGAGAAATGGCTTAAGCCACCTGGGGACATGGGAATGGCAACTGCAGCAGAGAATTTGGCATGGACTCTGCGTTCAGGCTGGAGGGGGGGGGGCAGGCCCAAAGGATGGGTGGTGGGACAAGAAAACTGTAAAGACTGGCGGGCACCCCCTGCTGGTGAGCTTGGCTGGGGTGGGTCTTCTAAGGCCCCAATTTCTCAGTCCTTGGCCTCATTTGATGCTTAGGGTGAAGGGCCTGTCAGGCAACACAGACTGGTGGCAAGGACAGCCCCCATACTCCCCTACACACACACACACACACACACACACACACACACACGATTGGTTTGGTGGGTTTTCTGGCAAACCACACTAGGGCAGAAGGCAACGGCCAGCCAGAAGCCACACCATGGTAGCAAAGATGAGATGGCAATGGATGTGGATGCCCATAGGTCAGAAAGGGAAACTGAGGCATAGGACACAAATGCGTGTGACTTCTCGAGGCCCCAGCAGGCCTGACCCATGCCTGTCTCTACAGAGCCCACTAAGTCGGCCACACCTGCTGCAGGCACTGGTGGTCTCACCAGAAGGGACAGACGGAGACAAGAGCCAGTGAGATATGGCGGACGATGCACTGGCTGGGCTGGATGAGGGAGCCCTTCGGAAGCTGGTAAGTGGCCCTGTCTTGCCCACTGTGGGGAAAGCCACGCCAAGCCAGCGAGGTAAAGCCCGTCCAGGTGACCTCAGTTGATAGGAGGAGGTGACGGGGCTAGGAGAGGGGGAAGGGAGCCAGTTCTGCCTGGCTGATGCAGAGGCCCCCATGGTATGTGCCTGCCTGTGCCAGGTGCTGAGCCCCGGTGCCTCCTGGCCCCCTGCGGCCACTACCTGTTTAAACAGTAACTGCTAGGGACCAGCCTAGGTGCCAGGGATCCCACATGAGCCCATGTGTAGCACACATGGGGAGGCTGGAGTTGCCTCTCCAGAGCAGTGGTCCATACAATGAGAAAGGCAGAGGCAAGGATAAAAATGGCGGAGCAGAGCACAGGGCAGGGAAACCACCTGCTCTAGGGCAGCACGAGGAAGAGGCTGCAGCAGGACCCAGCCCCAGGAACGTTACGCTTTGGGCAATAAAGCCTAGGCCATAAATACAGTGGCAGGATGTGGTGTGACTGAGCCAGCTGGGCCTGTGGAGCTCCCAAGCTAGCCAGGACAGAGCCATGCTGGGGAGGGACAGGGAGCCAGAGACAAGCCCTGGGGACCCTTCAGAGCTCGGTGACCTCAAGCCTGTAATTTCCCCCACGCTGGTCCTCAGTTTATTATAATGGGTCTGGGCACAATAGTTAGGCTCTAGAAGCCTCAGTGCCTTGGTGGGTTTCACAAAACCACCAGCCACTCCTCGGGAGAAAGACGAGGCTCTCTACTCCCGTAGTGTTAGTCTCAGAAACCCCGAGGGGCAGTGGCACCCTGTCCTATAAAGTCAGAATCCACTCTGATGGCAAGGAGTGTGGAGTTTTGGAGGGCTGGGTCCAGGTTCTTAGAGGAGGAAGGATGGATCCACCCTTTCCCTAGCTTCTTCCTCTCTGGGTGGACCAAACAGAAGGGTGGGCCAACAGGTCTGTTTTCCCCATTAGCTATAGTTCAGGAAGCCCAGTGCCTCGATGGGTGGACACTCTCCCAATTGTGGAGCCTTAGCCTGGTCCCTTGTGGCTGGCCACAGTGGATGCCCTGTATATCCCCATGCACGGAAAGACTGTGGGGTAACAAGGCCCTTCAAGGTCAGCAAGGCCTGATGGCAGCTGATCCAGAGAGAGCAAGTGTGCGCCTGGACACACACTTAATAGGCCAACCCACCCGCCCCGGCCCCAGTCCCTGGTCCAGGGAGAAATTAAATATTTACCTTCCTAGGAAAAGGCGGTCTGGCGGCATAGTGGGTTATGTGTTGGGCTGCTATGGCAATGTTGGCAGTCCAAAACCACCAGCCACTCTGCTGGAGAAAAAGGGAGGCTTTCTTCTCTCTTAAAGATTCACAGTCTTGGAAACACACAGGGGTACAAGGGCAGTTTCACCCTGTCCTACAGGGTCCGCTATGAGTCAGAATCTATCAATGGTAGTGAATTTGGTTGGTTTGGCAGAAAGGGCCGATGCCCTGCCGGGCTGCTGCTCCCACCTCAGACCAGCGTTGGGCTCTCTGGGGTCCGCCACGCCACTCCACACCCTGCTGAGTACAGATGGCAGGTGGAGGTGAAGGAGACTCTCCCCTGGGGGAGTCAACCGTTCCCAGGGTGGTGGTGGGAATTAAGGCAGGGGGTTTAGCACAGAGAAACGCCTGACCGACTCATCCCAACATA
>NW_022103926.1:6105650-6113061 GCF_000313985.2 Echinops telfairi
CGGCGGCGAGGCCCAGAGGGTGGGTGGGTGGGTGGAGGGACGCCGCGGGGGACACTGGGTGGACCTTTGCCTCCAGGCCCACAAGGAAGAGTCACGTGAGGGCATGGCCTGTGGAAAGCGATTGTCCACCGGTCCCCACCTCCCTGCCTCGCCCCATCCACTGAGGGGGGTGGGGGATCAGCTAGGAGCTTCAACATTCCTAAAGAGGGCACAGAGCCTTCCAGGAGTCCTAGAGGTGACTAGGTTTCCATATCAGCCTTCTTCAGAGGCAAGGACCCCATCTCTGGGGAAAGGGACCCAGGAGGCAAAGGGCTAGTCATTGGGCTTCTGGCCCTCAGTTTACCCTCAGCCCTGGAAGAGCTAGGCCAGCTGTCCCCCTCTGCACCCCAGGAGGCTCTGATTCTGAGCAAGGCTGGGACTGAGGGATAGATGAGCCTCCTACTCTTGAAGCTAATCTCCTGCTCCCAGTCCCCCCCACCTCTGTTATAGTAGCCCCCTTGGGCCCCAGGTTCCAACCCTGACAAAGGGGTCTTCAGCCCAGGGGGCGGTGGAGGTAGTGGTTAGCTGCCATCATCAAATTGGTTCCAGCTCATAGTGTACAACAGAAGGAAACACTGGCGCTTGAAACAGGTGCTCATCTTGTTTCTGAGTTTCCCAGTCAGGAGAGTCTAGGCAAATCACTTTCCTCCCTAAGCCTCAGTTTCCCCATCTGTCAAATGGGGGGGTGGGATTCTGTGAGGTCTGCCTTCTTCAGCCCCCACCCCCACCCCACCCCCAACATTCTGCCCTTCCTACTTGCCCTCTTCTCCTGATGAATGTCTGAAACCAAGTCGGGTGGTGATGCCTGCTGTACCCCAGCTGTGCCAAGGACCCTGAGTCGCTGCCCCTGCCCCCCACTGCACCAAGGGAAGGGCTCATGGTTCCATCAGGCAAATGAGAAAACTGAGGCATGGGGGTCCTGGCCCCACCTCCCAAGGAGCCCTCCTGGACTGAACCTCAGGGTATGCCTGTCAGCCGCCACCCCCCAACCACCACCCCTGGCCACTCAGTGATGCAGAGCCAGAAAGGACCCAGGGAGGGCTCTATTCCCCATTCTCCTCAGACTGGACAACCCAACCCAAGCTTTCAACCGAAACCCATCTCTCCTGCCCTCCCCAGCCCCCTGCTGAGCAGGAACTAAGTACTAGCTACTGAATGGATACCCTCTCTCCGACCCACACTGGAGGCTTATCTCGGTCACTACCTTCCTGGGCATTCCTCTGTCCCCTGAGCCACAGAGACTTCCTGTGGGGGGCAGTTCTGCCAGGTGACGGTATGGAGGAAGCAACAGGATTAGCTGAAAATGCCTTTTCCCAGACCCTGTTGGACCAAAACAACAACAAAAACACTGCCACTGTGAGTTCCGAATCTACAGCCCTGGTTGCACGTCGGGCTGCTCCCCCACCCGCGGCTCCATGAAAAACACTGGCTCTCTACTCCTGTAAAGAGTTAGTCTACAAAACCCACGGAGGCAGTTCTGTTGTGTCCTGGAGGGTCGCTTCGAGCATGAGTCTTGTTGGACCAGCCACGCCCAGTTTCCCAGGGGCGGAGGGGCTGGGAAGATGGTTAGACGACCTGCCCCCCCCTATGGACACCCTTTCCAGGGCCCGGGGGGCGGGGAGTGGCTCAGCTCCCAGCTACATCCTTTGTTCTGGGGGTCCAGGTCCTCTGATGATGGCTCGGTGCTGGTGGTGCGGCCATGTAAGCGTTGGACTGACAACTGCAAGGCCAGTGGTTCAAACCCACCAGCTGCTCCTGCGGTGAAAGATAAGGCTATCTGTTCCCATAGAGATTTAGAGCCTCCGAAACCTTATCTAGGATGACTGTGAGTTGGAGCCCAGAGGACCTAGCTACACGGTCAGATCTTCACATTCTCTGGCAGCTCCAGGGGAGAAAGATGAGGCTTTCTGGGCCGGTGAAGATTTACAGCCTTCAAAACCTCCAGGCAGTTCTACTCTGCCTTATAGGGTTGCCGTGAGTCAGAATTGACTCAGTGGCAGGGAGGTGAGTTGGAATGGCAGTGGGGAGGGGTGTCGGTCTGGACCAGTAGCCGGGAAAAGAGCCCAGAGGTGGTGCTGTTGAGGGCTTGGCCAATGGCAAGTCTGGTGGTTCAAACCCACCAGCCGCTCTGCAGGAGAAAGAAGAGGCTACCTACTCCTGCTACAGCCTTGGAAACCCTGTCCAGGGTCCCTTTGAGTCACAATGGACTCGATGACAGTGGGTGAGCTGCACCTTCAGCCCTCCACTAGGGCTCACCAGGCCTCTGTTTCCCCATCTGTCCAACGTAAGGGAACGCAGAAGTGGTGCTTTGGGACCAGGCCATGAGGGTCTCTCTTGTTCGCAGGGTGGACTCCTGAGACCAACACCACCCTCGCCTCCCCAGGGACACTGTTGGGGGCTCACAGGGTGAGACCCCTCCAGCTCCCTCCCTGGCTCTTGAGATTTGATGGGATTTGAAAGGTTAGGGGGCTGGAGAAGGCGGGAGTGCTGTGAGCTCTCTGGGAAATGCCTGGCACAGGGAACTGGGTCTCCCGGAGACTCTGGTGGGCAGGCAGGCATGTGAAGGGCCTAGGGCAGAGGGCATAGAGACAGACCACCCATTGTGCCCCAGGCAAAGCCGTGGGCAGCTGGTCCCAGCCCTCCGCCCCTGGCAGCCCAAATGACCTGCCCCTCATCCCCGCCTGCCCCTGCCTGCCCACAGCTGGAGGTCACCGTGGACCTGGCAGAGCGGCGACACATCCGCTCAGCCATTCGGGAGCTGCAGCGGCAGGAGCTGGAGCGCGAGGAAGAGGCCCTGGCATCAAAGCGCTTCCGGGCTGAGCGGCAGGACAACAAAGAGAACTGGCTGCAGTGAGTGGTGGGATGCTGGACGTGCCGCCGGGTGGGTGGCGGTGGTGTGCCAGGGCTCAGCCCCTGCCCGTGCATCTGCTGCCCGCCTGTGTGTGTGCACAGCAGTGCATGCTCGGCCAGGTGTACACAGCTACACACCCCTCTGCCAAGGGGCTGGGGCCATGCCCTGGCCCTAGCCTCCGCCCCTGGCCTCCATGCCCCATCCTGGCAGTGGTGGTCACAGGCATATGTCCCTGCAGCTCGAAGCAGCAGGAAGCCGAGCAGCGGGCAGCCCTGGCACGGCTGGCAGGGCAGCTGGAGTCCATCAGTGATGTGGAGGAGCTGACCGTGCTGGTGAGGCCCAGGCCCTGCGGGGCGTGGGGAACAGGGGCTGGGGAAGGCCCTGAACTCCCTCGTCCCAAGCCCGTGGCCCGCTTCTTACCCACAGCTGCGGGGTGCCGGTGAGTATGAGGAGCGTAAGCTGATCCGAGCCGCCATCCGTCGTGTTCGGGCCCAGGAGATTGAGGGTACGTGTCCTGGCCCCACCCCAGCCCCGCCGCCCACAGCACCCTCCCGGCCACTTGCCTGACACTTGCTCCTTCCCTCTAGCCGCCACCTTAGCTGGGAGGCTGTGCAGCGGGTGCTCCAGTGGGGGCGCCAGAGAGGACAGCAAGGGCCGGGCAGCACATAGGCTGGACCGGTGTGAGGTAAGGGGCACGGACGACCAGGGTGCCAGCAGCCCAGGGCCTGCGTGTCTTTCCTGGGTTGCTGTCTGACAGAGAGGGACTCTCACCTCTGGGACCCTATCATCTCAGACCTCTCTCTGCCAGCTGCCTCGGCCACCCCTGGCCACTCCCTTGCTCCAGACTCTCCGTCTCTACGGAGACTTTCTCCTCCATACCAGGCTGTCTGCACAGCGCCTGAGCTCCTGCCCAGTGCGACCGCCCTTGCCATATAGCAGGCTCCCTGCTGACCCCTGCCTCGGCCACCCACCCCAGCCTCTCTCCTCCATTCATCAGCCAGAGGGCTCTCTGAAATGCACATCTGACCCTGGTGCCACGCCTGCTTAACCCCCTGGGAGGCGGCCCTCACCTTCCAGGTACACAACCCAGGTCCCACTTTGACTTCTCGGGGGTCTGTATGGCAGGCCCCAAAGGAGCCCTAGTGGCACTGGGCTGCCAGCCGAAAGAAAGGTCATTGGTTCAAAGCCAGCAGCTGCTCCTTGGGAGAAAGAGGAAGCTTTTTCTTCACATAAAGAATTACAGCCTCCGAAACTCACAGGGCAGTTGTAGCCACCCCTGTAGGGCTGTGACGAGTTGGAATCGACTTAATAGCAGTGAGGTTTTGAGGAGGGGTGGCAGGCCCTCGCTGACCTTCAGAACACCTGTTCACAGAAAGCACTCCCAGGGAGAGCCTGGTTTGAGCTGGGTGTCTGTCCCGGGTGGGGGTAGGGTGCTGTGCAGTCTGAGGCTTGAGTGGTCCAGGCCATTCCCTAAGTGGCCAGCAGAGGCTGCTAGACCCTTGGTTCTGGCAAGACCTTTCCTGGAGTTCCTCCTGGACCAGAGGCCTCGGCCCCAGGGCTTTATCCAGGCCGGGAGCCCCCAGCAGGTCTCCTGCCTTTCCCAACTCTTGGACCTGGAAAGCAGAGTCCTTTCTGAGCCGCTCAGTTAGGTAATGCCAGGAGGGCGAGAAAATGGGCGCAGGGATACCTGTCACACACCATTGACCATGCCCATGCAGGTGCACCCAGGAAGCCATATCCAGCCCTGCTTTGCATGCCCTGCCCTGGGTGCCTTGTGGCCTGGCCCTTCATGGCTGGGGAGCTTCGGTTACATCCTATGGATGCCACACAGGTGCCAGAGCAAGAGGAGCAGGAGCAGCAGGTGGGGGCCCCAGAGCCAGCCCCCACCCCTGAGGGTACCAGCCAGGATGTGACCACAGTGACACTCCTGCTACGGGTCCCTTCCGAGGATACGCCCAGCTCGCCGACCTTACCCAGCTCACCAACTGCTGCCTCCCCTGAACCTGTCCTGGAGCCTGCTGAGGCCCTGTGTCCTGCTGTTGAGGCTCTGGGCAGCCCTGAGCCCCCTAGCCCACCTGGGAACACCAGTCCAGAACCCCAGGAGCTGCCAGCTCCACCCAGCTCTGAGAGACAGATTGCCCCCAAGGTGAGTCTGGTCAGGGGCCGGGGATGCCAGGGGAGGGGGCTTCTTGGTCTGGGAGTCAAGGCCCTGCCAATGTCATGTCTTCCCTGCAGCTCCCCCCTGGCCCTTCCGAGCCCCCCGCTGACCAAGGCCACAACAGAAGCTCCTCTGACACAAAGAAAGCAGGTGAGGGTCCTGCCAGGTGTACTCCAGGCACCTGCCTTCCAGGTCCCTACCTGGAGAATAGACGTTTGCACCTAGGCAGTTCCAGCCCCCTCAGGTCCAGGCAGGCTCTGACACTCCCCCCACCCCCACTGCCCCTGAGGTATCCCTGGCCAGCCCCCCCCTACCCCCCACGGCCAGAGGCCTCCCCACCGCCTTGAAAGGCAACGGGCCTCAGGCACATTCTTCTCCCCAATAAGGGAGTGCACCCATCTCCAGGCTGGAGCTGTGGGCAGCACTGGCCAGGGGGTGTCCCCCATACCCCTCTGGAGGGAGGCTGTGGGTACTCTCCCTTCAGCCCAACTCTCACCCTGGCCTCAGAGAGTGTCCAGATCACCGTGGGGCATGGGGCAGTGGGGGGAGGAATTTTGTGCCTACAAGAGATGTAGCTGGGTGAGGAGGCCAGGGAGTGTGAGGGCGAGAGACTGGAGAGGCTTGCAAGGCTGTGGGGCATGCAGGGAGGGCCAAGAAGCTAGGGAGGTGAGGAGTGGGGACATAGCCTTCCCCCAGGTGAACTCTTCCTTTTACTTCCCCTTTTCTTCCCTCACACGGCCATTACCCCCTCCCCAACCTGCCAGACCTAGCTGGACCCCGTCTCTGCCAACGCTCCCTGTCCGTGCTCAGCCCCCGCCAGCCAGTCCAGAACCGAGGTACTGCCTGGTCCCACTCCCCTCCCCCAGGACCTGACCAGTCTTTGGCCCACCCAACCACTGACAGCCCGCCTGTCCTTTTCTAGAGCTCACCCCCCTAGCCAGCGGACCTTCCCCATTCCAGCGGGCTGCCTCGGTTCGGGACCGCGTCCGCAAGTTCACATCCGATTCTCCCATGGCTGCCGGGCTCCAGGATGGGCCACCCCGGGCAGCTCTCAGCACCCAGAGCCCCGCAAGGCTCGTGGGCCCCTCCCTCATGAGCACCACCCCTGCCTCCTCCTCCAGCAACTCCTCTTCAAGGGGGGCCAGTGACACCTCCTCCCCACTCATCAAGGAGCGGCCAGGAGTTACCCAGCCCCGGACCTTGCTCCGGAGCTGCCCCCAGGAGGAGGGCCCCAGAGGGCGGGGCCTGGCTGCCAGGCCCCTTGAAAACGAAGCAGGGGGGCCTGCCAAGCACTCAGAGGAGCCCAGCGCCCCACTGACTCTGGCCACCGGCACTGCTGAGCCAGGGGGCAGCATGAAGACCACATTCACCATCGAGATCAAGGATGGCCGTGGCCAGGCTGCTACAGGCAGGGTGCTGCTGCCCACCAGCGGTCAGAGGGCAGGTAGGCCTTCCCACTGCTGGCCGGGGTGCCTGCAGCCACCCCACCCTGCAGAAGAGCCAGGGACTGTGGCCGGAGTTCAGAGTGTCGCCAAGGGTGCCCTGGGCTGAGGGCACCATCAACGTGAGCTGGCCCTGGTGTGCTCCTGACAGCACCCTCTCTCCCCCAGAGGTGAGGCTGCAAGCAACCCCCTCCCTCCTCAGCAGCAGCAGCGGGGGCACAAGCACAGTCACCCATGTCCGAGGCCCTGGGACCCTGGCGCAGCTGGGCAGCATCACTCATGTCACCAGCTTCAGCCATGCCTCCCCTGGTGGCCGAGAAGGCTGCAGAATTAAGGTGAGCCCTCTTCACTCTCTAGCCCAATGGTTCTCAACCTTCCTCATGCCTCGACCCTTTCTTACAGCTCATATTGTGGTGACCCCCCCAACCATAAGATTATTTTCATTGCTACTTCATCACTGTCATTTTGCTACTGTTATGATTGGGTGACCCCTGTGAAAGAGTCGTTCGACCCCCAAAGGGGTGGCAACCCACAGGTTGAGAATCGCTAGCGTCTAGCCTCTCCACCCATCCACTCGCCCACACTGCTTGGGGATGCATGGTTGGCAGGCGTCCCCGGCGCCTCAAATGGATGAGCCTCTGGGCAGTGTCAGGAGCTCACTCTAATCGTCTGCCCTGATCTCTGGTCCATACTCCAGAATCGATTGGGTCCTTCCTACTAAACAGATAGGAAAACTCAGGCTCCAGAAGCAGTAGGCGCTTGCCCTCGCTGGCCCCTGCCCCTAGCTTAAAATGGCCATCAGCCGGAGGCTCAGAGCAGCTCACCTGTTCACCCAAGATCAACCTGTTGCTGCAGGAGACGGGAGATTAGCGATTAGCATCTGCATCAACTTCCCTGTGGCATCAGAAGCACCGGGTGGTG
>NW_022103926.1:6115486-6116539 GCF_000313985.2 Echinops telfairi
CAGCCACTGGTCAATCAGCTGGCTGAGCCACCTCCCTCTTTTTCGCTGACCCTCTGCTTTACCCAGCATGACATCCTTCTGCAGGGACCGAAAGTACAAGAGACCAAGTGTGACCCTCTTCACCTCTAAGGAGCATCTCAGCCGGGCTTTTTCCAAGACCGCTCTGTTCCTTGCCCTGGCAGTCCACGATGCGTTCAGTCGCCTTCCCCACTGCCACGGCGCCCGGTCTCCTTGGGTCCTCCGTGCCCAGCTTTTCAATGCGTTCGAAGCAATTGAAAATATGATGGCTTGGGTCAGGCGCACCTTAGTCTTCAAAGTGACTTCCTGGCTCTTTAAGACATTGAAGAGTTCTTGTGCAGTAGATTCCCCACCCCCCACTCCACCCCCCAGGGTGGGGTATTGCTTCATTTCGCAACCAGTGTTTCCATGGGCGTTGGTTGTTGACCCAACTAACTAAAATGAAATCCTTGATAACTTCAACCTGTTTTCTGTTGCTTCTCGGTGCACCCGGCTGCTCCGCGGTACGGTTGGAAGGAACCGTGCGTCATCCCTAATGGTCCTCCTCCCTTTCAGCAAGTGCTTCACCCCTGTACCACCAAGGGGTTCCCCGTCATGGCTGTTGCTCTCGGTCTGGGTGAAGCCCCACAACAAGGTTGTAGGTGTCCCCTCCCTGGGCCTGACGCCCACGCGGCTGTCCCTGGGCAGACACGCTGGCTTGCCATTGTCGTTAGGTGCCATCAAGTCCGCCGCGGCCCTTAGCGACCAGATGCACAACAAACCCTGCCCCCTGCTTCCTCCTCGCCCCCGTTTCTGGGCCGGAGCCCATGGTTGCAGCCGCCGTGGCCATCTATCTCATTGAGGGCCATCCTCTCTTTCCGCCGCCGCTCTGCTTGACCAAGCATGATGGCCTTCTCTGGACCCTGGGCCCCTCTCATGGCCTGCCCCAGGTATGCCAGACAAAGCCTCATCATCCTGGCCTCTGAGGAGCACTCTCGCCATACTTCTTCCCAGACAGACTGGTTTGTGCTTTAAGCAGCCTACGGTCCTTTTCGA
>NW_022103926.1:6117831-6122331 GCF_000313985.2 Echinops telfairi
CCTTTGTTTCTTCAGACACTCTGAGTTCTCCAACGCTCTTGCTTCTGTTCTCTGACCCCAGCTGCTTCCCCGGGGCCCTAGTGAGCGCTACCCTGGGCTATCCTCACCCTGCTGTCTGCCCTTCAGCCCAGCTATTTCCTTCAGTTTCTCTCCCAACAGTTTTTATCCTGGTTGGATTGCTTCCCAGGCGTCTCCGATTCCTCCCTCCCTCCCTGGACCTAGCTATCCCTTCCTCCGGCTGCTCTTCTCCCCCTGGGTGCCCCCCTAAGCTCCAGCCCTCACCTAGCCCCCCATTCTTTGGCCTCCTCTTGACTCAGCCACTCATTCCCACAAAGTCCTGTCACAGATCCAAACCCTACTCCCTAGAGTCCAGCTCCACCGATTCCCGGGTTTCCACCATCTCCATCATCATTCCCTACCCCCTACCCACCTCCGCCATCCCAGAAGAGCCCATATCCCTTGTGTCCTTGGTGTTGCTAACAAGCTGCCCTCTGACCCATCCATGTACCCGTGTGCCTGTGCGTGTGCGCTATGTGGCATCGGGCGGCCCTTCTGGACACGCCTGGGCCTTCCTGGCACAGACCAGCGGGACAAGGAGAGGGAACAGCGGCTCCAGGAGGCCCGGGCCCGGCCGGGGGAGGGCCGAGGCAACACGGCCACCGAGACGACCACCCGGCACAGTCAGCGGGCGGCCGACGGCTCAGCCGTCAGCACCGTCACCAAGACGGAGCGGCTCATCCACTCCAGTAAGAACCCCAGCCTGGGCGTGAGGCTCGGGCCTGGTGGGGAGTTGCCCTCCTTTTCCCACACACACAGTGCCTCTCACCCACGCCCTCTCACCTCCGCCCCTCCAGATGATGGCACCCGGATGGCCCGCACCACCACCGTGGAGTCGAGTTTTGTGAGGCGCTCCGAGAGTAAGGCCGCCTGGCATTGCCCTGCGCTGCCCGTCCACCTGCCTGCCTGCCTCCTCGGGCTCCTCCCAAGCTCCCTCTGAGCCCTCGTCTGCTGTCTCTCTTCCGCCGGCACTCGCTCTTCTCCGTCCGTCCGTCCGTCCGTCTGCTCTCTCTCCAGCCATCACTTGCTCTTCCCCTGCGGCGACCACTTATCCCCCCGCCCCCCAACCAGCCTGCGCATGCGCAGCCCAGGACCTCACCCGCTCCCCTGCCTCCTCTCTGCAGATGGCAGTGGCAACACCATGGTGCAAACGAAGACCTTCTCCTCCTCCTCCTCCAAGAGGATGGGCAGGTGAGCATAGGTGCCTGTCCGCCCCCCCCACCCCCACTCTGCCCCCATTCCACAGAGGCCTAGATGGAGTGGTACCCAGACGACTGGTACCCAGACGACTCCTGCTCACTTGGTCATGTCCATCCCTCGGAGCCAGGGGAAGCCCTGCTCAGAGTCTCACGGCTCAGAGGCGGAGCAGAAACATTGACCCCTTAGAGGTGGTCACTTCCCATCCTGAGCTGCCCAGTTGCACAGACCCCCCACTGTCTACAGCCCACGGCCCAGCCCACAGAGCACCTTGCCCCTTAGCCCCGTAAGGGAGGCCTAGACCCCAAGTTGCAGAGGATGGCAAATCCAAATCCAGGCTGACAATCAGTGGGGGGCGGGGGCAGAGGGCAGGGGCACAAAACGGGGGTCCAGGGAAGCTACATTAGAGAGTCTTGAGTTCAAGTACCAGCTCTGCCCCTGGGCCCTCTGAAAGCTTAGGCAGCCTCTTGCCAGGGGCTTCGGTTTCCCCGTCCGTACTGAACACAAGGCTTAAAATGACACCCAGACCTGCGCTCGCCTGCCCCGGGCAACACGGAGGGTGAGCACTCAGCTGCCTGAACCATGGCAGACCTGGCGATCTGCACCCGCAGAGATGCCCAGCCCCAGACTGAACCCACCGCCCTCAAGGCAACTCTGACTCGCAGTGACCCCACGGGACCAAGGCAAACTGCTCTTAGGGTTTCCAAGGCTGTAAATCATGGCTGAAAGCCTCGCCTTTCTCCCGCTGAGCGGCTGGTGAGCTGCCAGCCTTGCTATGCGCAGCCCGATGCCTAACCCGCAGCTCCACCAGGGCTACATGCAGCAGATCCTATGGCGCATTCCTGCTTGTCACATGAGGCCCCTGTGAGTCGGAGTCCACCCCAGAGCATTAGCAATAAGGACGTTACTCATCGTGCTGGTCATTGCAAATACTCCTTGAGGTGCATCAGATCCTAACTTTCCCCGGAACTTGCCCACACATCCAATGAACTGTCTCAGGGCCTTAAGGGATAAAGGGGGTCTGGGACCTGGTTGGTTGATACCAGGCAGCTCTGGCCAGACAGTGAAGACTCGGTGCCTGCTTTCCAGTCATCCGAGCCTCTGTGTACCTCTCTATGAAATGGGTGTGATGAGGCCCCTCTGGCTGCTCCTCGAGGTGCCTCGGGCTAGGAGAGCCTGGTGCACAGTAAGAGCCCCGCTTCTCTGCCTGCCTAACCATCGCACCCCTCGCCCTTAGTATCTTCGACCGCGAGGATGAGGCCAGCCCAAGACCCGGGAGCCTGGCGGCGCTTGAAAAACGCCAGGCAGAGAAGAAAAAGGAGCTGATGAAGGCGCAAAGTCTGCCCAAAACGTCAGCCTCCCAGGCGCGCAAGGCCATGATTGAGAAGCTGGAGAAGGAGGGAGGCTCAGGGTGAGCACAATGGTGGGGTGGGGCCACCACCACCACCCGATGCAGGCATGGATGGGGGAGGGGCGTGGGCTGGGTGTGCCTGGTCTGTGGTCACGGAGGCGGGGCCCCAGGGTCCACAGGGTGGACTGTACTGACGAGGCTCCCTCAAACCTTGCAGCAGCCCTGGTGCCCCTCGTGCGTCCATCCAGCGCTCCACCAGCTTTGGGGTCCCCAACGCCAGCAGCATCAAGCAAATGTTGCTGGACTGGTGCCGAGCCAAGACGCGTGGGTATGAGGTGAGCCCAAGAGACCAGGGCACCCAGCAGCCCTCCAGCCCCCAGCGGTCACCACAAGGCCGGGAAGACAGGAAGTCCTCTGCAGGGATGAGGGAAGTGGGTCTCGGAGAGGGCACGGGGCATGCTCCAGCATCCAGTATGGATGAAGTGGCAGAGCCAACCGTGGGTGGTGGGCACAGCGCAGGGCCAGGCTCCACCCTTGAGACACCTCGCCGCCGTGGCTCTGGGGGACAGCTGGTGGTAGAGGGCATGACCTATGTGAGGGAACGGAACGGAGCGCCGAGGTGCTGCCGGGCCTCTGGGCTGCTCCGCTCCGGCCCCAATGGCCGGCAGACCGCTCAGGTTCCAGTGCTGTCCTGACACGCAGCCTTGGGCAGGCCACAGTGCCTGAGGGAAGGGGCACTGGGTGTCGGTCCAGCCCTGACCACCCCCCACCCCCACCCCCCTAAGCACGTGGACATCCAGAACTTCTCCTCGAGCTGGAGCGATGGAATGGCCTTCTGCGCCCTCGTGCACAACTTCTTCCCCGAGGCCTTTGACTACGGGCAGCTCAGCCCGCAGAACCGGCGCCAGAATTTCGAGGTGGCCTTTTCATCCGCGGAGTAAGTGTGGGTCCCAGCCTTGCTGGTTTCAGCTGTGCGTCTGGGGCTGGGCCTTGGGGCCAGGGCCAGCCTCTCCCGAAGTCCCTGGAGCCAGCCCACCGCACTGTCAGAGAGCAGTCCAGACCCCCTCCCCCAGGGAGCCCCCGACCTCCTTTGCCCTGCCCACCTTACTACAGAGGGTGCCAGATGCCTGCTGGAATCCTGAAGGAGCCGCAGGCCCGCCCACCAGCCCCGAGCTAAGGCTGATCAGGTGGCCCGTCCAGTCCTCCCTCCTGTCCTCTGCCCCTTCTCCCTCCTTCTCCTTTCCTCTGTCCTGCTCTCTGACTGTCACCTGAGCTTCCTGCTCCCACGGGATCCTGGCTGGAGATTCCAAAAGGAGGCTCCTGGCCTGGGCATTGTGCCCGCCCAGCCTATATAGGTGCTGCCAGTGGCTTATATAGGACACCCCAAGCCCTCCACTTTGGAATCGGTGCCCTGTCTGCTCACCTCACCTTCAGCACCTCCTTCTGCCTATCTTTCCTTCTCCCTTTTCTCTTTCTGGTCCCCCCTCCCATCCCCCTGGTTTCTTCCTCTTTCTGTCCCTGCCCCACCTCCTGTCACGCCTCCCTCACCCCCCTCCCAGGGGCACAGCCCTCCTCTCCAACCCTGGCACCAATACCATCGTCCTCCAACCTCCCTCCCTGCGTTCCTGCTTGCCCCAAGAGTTCTGCACCTATGACTGGTCTGGCCCCCACCCCTGTCTGCATCGCGCACCATTAGTGACGGGTAGTGAGCGGCACGTCCACCATGGGGGGGGCATGCGGGGGACTGGCCAGCTGCATCACCAAGAACGTAACTGAATCCATGTCTGTGTGTGTGTGTCTGTGTGTGTGTGTGTGTGTGTGTGTGTGTGTATGTCTGTCCTCCCCTTTCTCTTTTCTGCTCCTCCCAAGCTCCCTCTGAGCCCTCGTCTGCTGTC
>NW_022103926.1:6122431-6125618 GCF_000313985.2 Echinops telfairi
ATGTCTGTGTGTGTGTGTCTGTGTGTGTGTGTGTGTGTCTGTCTGTCTGTCTGTCTGTCCTCCCCTTTCTCTTTTCTGCCTCTTCCCCTCCTCCTGCCTGGGACACCCCCTCCACCCCCACCCGGCCCCCCGCCCTCCCCAGGACCTATGCAGACTGCCCGCAGCTCCTGGACACAGAGGACATGGTGCGGCTTCGAGAGCCTGACTGGAAGTGCGTGTACACGTACATCCAGGAGTTCTACCGCTGTCTGGTCCAGAAGGGGCTGGTAAAAACCAAAAAGTCCTAACTCCCGTTCGGGGCTCCACGGTGAGAATCACTCCCTCGCCCCCTCTGCCCGGTTAGGCCAGCATCTGCTCAGCGGGGCCTAGGGAGGGGCTCCAGAGGTGCAGGGTGGGAAGAGGGAGCCCTGTGTTCCCATAGCTCCGGACCTGGCAGGTGAGTCCATTCTCCTAAAGAGTCAGTGGGCAGTGTTGGGAGCCCAGCCTACTGGTCTGGGTGGCTTTCTCCCAAAAGGACCCCCTGACCTGAGCATGAGCGAGTTCAGGCTCAAGGAAGGAGAGGGCGGAGGGAGAGGACCCAGGAAGTGGAGGAGAGAGTGTGGGGAGGAGGGCAGGAGAAAGGACCACAGTCTGGACTTCCTTCAGAGTCCCGGGGGCCATCAAAGGTTTCCACACAGAGAGGAACCGTCATCATGCCGGCATCCTAGAACAATTCTTGGATGAGACCTGGATAAGGGAGCTGCGGGTACAAGGGCCTGGCTGAAGCCGTGTCCGTTCAGGGCAGGAGAGGGTCAAGGGAGAGGGCAGTGTGGTCATACTCACAGGGGAGCTGAGAAGCAGGGCTGACTCAGCAAGATAAGATCTGTGGTCGGAGAGGCGGGGCTGGCCCTGGATCCCTATGTCCGCTGTGGCCTTTTCTCCCTGGTCCCCTCACCTAGATCCTGAACAACCAACTGCCACTTTATAGCATGGAGCTTCAGAGACAGGTGGTGGTGGCACTTTAGGTTCAGAAACTAGGTCCAGAGCTGGGTCCAGAAACTAGGGCTGTAGTCACCCCACTCTTTTTATCTTTGCTTTCTGATCATCCCTTTTGTAAAGGAGAAAAAGACCCAAAGGAAGCAAGGGGGGTTCTCCAGGCAGCTTGAGTCAGGGAGACCTAGGGATGCACGCAGATGCCCCTTGGGGCCGGGAGCCATTCCGTGCCAGGCCACTTGTGCAGACCACTTGTCGCTCAGAGGAGCAACGCAGGTGAGAGGAGGATGGGCCTGGTGTTGTCGCTAGGTCATATATGGACTTCAGAGTTGCTGCCCAGCAGGACAGCTTGGAGGGAGAGGGGCCCAGCCAGGCTCTGATCCAGTTGGAAAGTGTGACTCAGCTGTGCTATTGCGAGTTGCCTGGTGTTTGGCCTGTCGCTGGGGCAGCCTGAGCCCTGAGTCGTGAGTCCCAGTGTAAACAATGGCTTTATAAGGTCTCCAGGGAAGACACCAGGGGTGGTAGGGAGCTCCAGGTTGGGAGAGGGTAGCGGGGATCATTTGGGGGGAGAGAACCACAGCGGGAGAGGGCGTGGGGCAAAGGCTGTCACAACCACGGTACAGCTGGGAAGCAGACTAGACTGAGCACCCAACACATCAGCGGCAGAACCTAGAGCCCTTTCCTCAGTCCTGGGGCGGGGGCTCCCAAAGGCTCAAGCGAGGCTGGAAACAATTGTACTGTTAAAAAGATGGGGAAACTGAGTCAGAACAAGGCTGTCTCTAGCTTTGACAAGTAGTCAGAGGGAGAGCCTGCCTGGCCTGGAACAGAGAACTTCTGTTTCACGAATTATTCGTGGGGGGTGTCCAGATAAACTAGGGGTAGGCCCTAGCCCAGCCACAATGCCAGGCTCAATCAGGAAGACAAAGGTGCTGAGCCCAGGACTATCTATGAAACAGGAACAGTTCCTGCCCCTCCAGCCTTTCCAAAGGCAACAGCCTTGACCCCAGGCTTACTATGTGCCAGTGGAGCAGATGCAGCCGGAAGCAAGGCAGAAAGCAGACAAGTTCTTGCTCTGGGAGAGGACAGGACACTGCAGCCCGGAAGCAAAGCCTAGCCTCCGAGCTCGGTGGCTCTCGGTTTCTTAGCAGCTGCCACCCACAGACTGAGGAGAGGGCTCCAGGACCGGGTCTTATTCGGCCCAGCCCTGCACCTACTGAGCTGGAGGACTTCCTGGAAGCGAAGCGAAGCTCTGTGGCTCAGATTCTTGATCTGCAGAGTTCAGCCAGCATTCTGGAGAATGGACAGCTGGGTGGGCCTAGCCCACCACACCACACCCAAAATGAAATGTAGATGGGTTGGGACCCTCATCAGCCTCCCCTGCTGTACTCCAGGGTGGTGATAAGCGAGACAGAACAGCTCTCCCCAAACACGTAAGCCCTCCCTGTCCCTAGCCTCCATCTCGTGGAACAAGGAAGCCGCAGGGGCAGAGCTTTGGGTTCCTGGGACTCTTGATTCAAAGGAGGGAGCAGGCGGGCAGTGGCTCACTGGGGCTACCCTGACAATGACTTCCGGAAGAGAGGGGCCTGTGCAGGCTGCCATGTGCCAGGGAGGGAGAGCTGGGGAGGGGAAGGAAGGGGCGATTTAGAACCTGGACCTCCACCAGAGAGTTCCAGGCTAGACCCAGCCCTGCCTGGAGTTGTAGCCCCTGGAACCTAATTTCTGCCACCATTGGCTGGGGCTTCCCACCTTCTGGGGAGACTTTACTGCGCCCCACCGATAAGTCCGGAGCTTCTCAAAGACCAGCAATGGAGAGCAGTGACAGAGGGTGGAGGATCTCTGCAACAGAGGGCCCTCACTGACCCCCACCTCCCACCGCGCCCCTTCCTGCAGGATGCTGGTGGACTGCGTGCCCCTGGTGGAAGTGGAGGACATGATGATCATGGGCAAGAAGCCCGACCCCAAGTGCGTCTTCACCTATGTACAGTCACTCTACAACCACCTGAGGCGCCACGAGCTGCGCCTGCGCGGCAAGAACGTCTAGGCCTCCAGCCAGTGGCCAACCGCTGCCCCCACCCTCCGGGCACAGCCCCAGCCCTGCGCGCCTGCCCACTGCTGCCCCATCTGTGGTGACACCCCTTTCCTCCAGTTCACGCGGCATTTTGATAAATTATTGGTTTACGAAGACCCTGGATCAGCTCTGCCTCTCTTTGGGGGG
>NW_022103926.1:6126236-6131019 GCF_000313985.2 Echinops telfairi
CCCCCCCCAGCTCCTAGGTACCCTACCTCTAGCTCCTCATAGCGTTGTCCCAGCAGGACCAGTTCAGGGTCGGCCCCTGGGAGGTGTTTCATCACCAGGTTGTGGCTGGAGGTGGGTTAAGGTGGATAGTAGTGGGCAGAGGAGGAGCCCTGGGTGGCGCAGTGGGTAAGCTCTGGGCTGCTAACCAAAAGGGGTGCAATTGGAACTCCACACCCCCACACCCCCCCGCTGCTCCACCAGAAAATAACTGAGGCATTCAGCTTCCTCAGTAAAAACTGATCATCTCGGAAACCCTCAAGGCAGTACTCCTTCATCCTACAGGGTGGCTATGCGTCAGAATCTACTGCATCACAGGGGGTTCAGATGGGTAGGCAGGGGCGGCTGGAAGCTCCTGGCGTTTTGCTGATGTAAACCCAAAAGCCACCTTGGATGAGTGCCTACTCTCTGCTCAGTCACCATTGACACATAAGGAAATTACAGTTTCCATTCCCACAGGAGCAGTTCCACCCTGTCCTTCTAGGGTCACGGGGAGTCAGAATTGACTCTGGCAGGGAGTTTGCTTCATCTGTCTCCATTCCTGCGCCTGTGGCAGACATCACTAGTCAGTCTCCCTTGCCTAGCCAACCCCATTCCTTTGGCAGTCACTGTGAATCAATCCCACTGTCAGATGGAAACTGTCTGCCATCCATCCCCCTGAAATCAGAGGAGAAGAGATTCCCCCAGCCCCCCTCCCGCTCTCGGTGCTCCCGGAAGAGAGAGGAAGGATACTACAATGGAATGTCCTTGGTGACAAAGGCCTTCACCTGTTGAGAAAGCAAAGCATCAGAGAGCATGACCCCAGCCGCCTCCAAGGATGGATGAAAAACTGAATCCCAGTGAGGCCACACAGTCACACAGGGGCAGGTCCTGACGCCCACCCCAGGGGTCTCCCCACTTCTGATCACAGGGGCCGTGTGGACCACCCCGCAAGAAGTTCAGAGCTCGGAAATAACCTCCCTTCAAACTCACCTCCTTCATGCGGTTCAGCTGTCATCCTCCGCAGGTCTGAAGGGGGCAAAATGGACCAGGTCAGGAGTTGCCACTTGGGCTCCAGGGAGCTCATCAACAAACTGGGCTTAATTACCCTTAGAGCTGACATTCCCAGGGTTGAAGAATCTGGAGACCATTTGAGGGTACATGGGGCATAGTGTGGCAGGTGGTAAAACAGGCCTGAGGCCATTGGGGGAAAAGAGGACCAAGACCAGAGGCCCAAAGGGGCCTTGGCTGCATTCCCTACAGACTACTGACACTGGAGTCTTCTCAGGAAGCTTGCCCTTCACCTGGGGCAGTAGAGAGCTGAGCCTGGCCTTTGGCACAGGCAGCATAGGAGCAGAGCTGAGAGGAACAGCTCAGAGCTGCCCTGAGGGGCCTCTGTTAGTGACACCCGCCATCTGGTCCCTACCCCACAGAGTTGGCCTATCCTGGCCACCTACAGGCCATCTGCTTCCTTCCCTCAACATGGGAGGTGGGAAGGTCCCTCCCTACACTCCCCACAGGAGCCGTCTGGCAACTGATCAAGACCCCAGGGCCCCACCCGTTCCAATTCTCCCACATCCTCACCGCTTGTCAGACACAAAGCTAGGACCTAGAGGGCCTGGGACGGTTCAGGTCAAACAGAAAGATGGGCTCCGCCAGAAAGGGGAGGGTTGCTGCAGCCTAAAAGCTGGCAATGAAGTCCCCACCCCCTTTTTGGCTGCAGCACGGAAGGGGGAGGCGCCCCACCCAGGCTTCCCTCCTCTTGGCCAGAAGAGGGAGACCCTCCAGGGCCCCAAGTCTTGGAACAGAAGTGGGGGAGGGATTCCGGGAAAGGGTGGAAAGGCGGAGGATAGGCAGTGGGCCCAGCGGGGGGGGGGGGGGGGGAATCTTTTAAGGGAATCATTACAGACTGAGAGATGAGTCTTTGTGTCTTGGGGCTGGCGGTCCGATCGGATATTGGGTTAGTGAAATAGTGGGGTTCCAGGCCGCAAAGCCGTGGGTGCTGGAGTGTCCTGAGGCTAGTGGGGGCCGAGCGATGGTCCAAGTGGCGATGAGGCTCAGGGGTCCAGGGAATCCTGGGGTTGGGGTAGGCGGAGCTCCCGGGGCTAAAGGGCCGCAGGGTTGTGGGCGGTGGTCCAGGGAGCTCGGAACCAGCGTTCTCACCTCTACCCGGGCCCGGGCCAGGCCGCGCAGACGGTTCCAGTCCGGCTGAAAGGTGGCGGTGGCGGCGGCGAGGCTCGCAGACGCCGCGAGAAGGAGCAGTAGCGGTGGAGGGGGCAGCGGGAGGCGCATCGGGCCGAGGTCCGCGTCCCGCAGGAGACAAATCGCCAGATGGAGGGCAGCAGCCAGGCCGCTGCGCCACGTCGGTCCAGGCGGACCTGCCCAACCCCTGCTAAGGCTCCGCCCCAGACTCCACGCCTCCAGGCTCCTGCCCCCGCCCCCCCGGACTCCCGGGAAGCGGGGGGGCCCCCGCAGGGTCGGGCTCCACCTGGCCTTGTGGCCCTCATTTTGCACATTCGGAGAGCATTCGCGTTCCCTCCGCCCAAAGAGTGGACCTTCGCACCAGAGGCGACTGGCTAGCGCCACCTGACGCTGCAGGGGGGCGCGAGCGGGCCCAGGACGGATGTCGCATTTCCCAGGCCAGACTCAGGATCTGCAGGCCGGGAAACGGAGGCCTGGGGAATCCTGGTTTGATCTTTTTACTTCTTTGGAAGAGATTCCGATTAGGGTTTGCATTCCCGAGAACACACCTTATGCTGATAAAAAAATATAAATATTATCTAGCCAGTTGAATTCGGTAGGATAAAAGGGTTCAAAAGCCAAGCACATGCTCACTGCCACCCAGGTGACGCCGACTCACAGCAACCCTATAGGACCGGAAGAGCTGCCCCTGTGAGTGTCTGAGACGGGAACTCTTAGCGAGAGTAGAAAACCCAGTCTTTCTCCGACGAAAAGGTTAGTAGACATAACGTTCTTTGTAACCGTGCCTGAAAGTGTTAATTCACCATCATTTCGTTCCTTGGCTCACAAGGCACCTGCGTTCTGTTTTGCATGTTAGGAAACACAAGTTCAACTGGTGGACCTGGGATGGCATGAAGTGCCATTGGTCTGTTCCCTGCTCATCACAACCCTGTGCACTGCAGAGCAGAACACTGCCCGACCCGCACCATCCTCACAAAGGTTCTGTTAGATCTCTCTGGAGCTAGATTTATACCTCGGTCCTTGGCTCCGCGCGAGAAAGAATTCACGCCAAAGCCTGGTTCGTGATCGAAGTGAGTTTTATGAAAGTTAGAAGAAGTTTCAGGTTTACACGGCACCCAAGGGGCTCCTCCCGGACTCGCGGCCTAGCTGGAAGCGGCTCTGCGTCCCGAAAAGCGTGCCAAAGCTCTCTGCGCCTGAGTTCTCTCTTCTCCGTTCTAAGTTCTTGTTCTCCCTCCCCTCCGGGCTTCTGCCTTTTCAAGGATTCCACAGGGAGGCGTGGTGGAAGACCCCTGGTCGACCCCATTGGCTGAATTGAATTCACCTGGCTAGGTGATCCAATTCAATTTCACGCCCACCCCTGCCTACCGGCGGGAACCCTGAACATGTGCGCTGTGCCACTCCTTTGTTCCCCTAGCTTGGCCCTCTGGGCACGCGTTAATGGACATCCCCCAGTCCTATGCTGGCCTACCTAACAGTTCTTAACGTTCGAGCCCGTTGCTGCGGCCACTGTGTCAACCCAGCTCATAAACGATCTTCCTCTTTTGCGCTGCCGCCTCCACTTTACCAAGCACTTTGTCCTTTTCCAGGGACGGATCTCTCCTGTTACCATGTCCAAAGTGGGTGAGATAAAGGCTCACCATCTTTGCCTCTCAGGAGCATCCGGGCTGTACTTCTGCCAAGACAGATTAATTTCTTCTTTGTCAGCACCATAAGGCAAATGCACCGATTCTTCCAACTTTCACACGCATATGAAGCAAGTGAAAATATCATGGCTTGGGGCAGGGGTACTTTCTCAAAGTAACATCCTTGCTTTCCAACACGCTAACGAGGGCTGGTGCAGCAGCTTGATCCAAGGTCACGCTTTGATAACTTGACGGTTGCTTTCATGGGGAGCAAGTAGACGAAACCCTTGACAACGTCAATCTGTTTCTTGTTTATCGTGATAGTTACTTACTGGCCTAGTTGTGACAACATTTTCTGAATTGAGTTATCGGCAATATTGAAGGCTGCAATCCTTGATCTTCGTCGGTGACTGCTTCAAGTCTTCTTCGCGGGTACCTGGGATTGGAACTCACAACATTCTCACCCAGAGGGCACTTGGCCTCTGCACCCCTGAGGGAGACGCAGACCATCTAACCCGGTGCTGTTTCCCTCCTGAATCTAAACTGGGACTCGGAATCCTTCTCAACACAGAACCACGTCTGCATAATGACTTTTGGAGACTGTAGGCATTTTTTTCTTTCTGGGCCCCTTCCTCCGAAAAGAAAAAAAACAATTTTTTATTCCGTTTTACAACAGCTTTGGAATAAAGATGAAAAAAAATCCAGGCTAAATGCAGTATTCCAGACAGTTCCCAGATTCCGAAGGAGACCTCTTCCTAAATCTGTCTTTAAGTGGAATTTGTATGTAAATTGGAACACTTACGTGTGGCTTATCAGTTAGTCAGATATTTGTCCTAATCTAGTATATAGTGTACCTTTCTGTGCATAAAAAAATAGCAAAGAAACACTTCTATATACATTACAGCATCTTTTTTTTCCTTTTAAAAATCATTTTATTGGGGTCT
>NW_022103926.1:6133906-6171350 GCF_000313985.2 Echinops telfairi
ATTATGAATCAGAGTCGACTCAGTGGCAGTGAGCTTTGATTTGGGGTTGGGTAGTCACACCTGTTTTGCTGCGGTGCCGGAGGTCTTTGCCGTGCCTCTCACCTGGACCAGGTCTGCAGGTGGCAATCCGTGGGGGATGTGGTCACGAAATCCAGTTCAGCCTCACGGCGGCCTGCCTGGAAGTTCCTGCCACACAATAGGTCTGTGTCCCCGGGCTGTGCCGCTCCAACAAACAACAGGATCCCTGTGGCAGCATCCAGCCCCCCAAATTATACCTGACGTGGTACCTACGTTGGTCCATAATCACAGACATTTGGTGATGTGTGCACCAAAACCTTAGCAGCAGTCGTAATAGTAGTATTGTATTATTATGTTGAAGGTGATTGCTTATATCTGGAAGTGTTTCTACAATGTTTTTTTGTGCATTGGCAGGTATACTATATACTAAGACAAATATTTAATACATAAAGTTATATGTGAACTGTACCTAGCTATTCCTATTTATGTGAAAATTAGACCTAAAGAAAGGAAAGAATAGAACTCATTCATGATCCAGGGATTGCCTGTCGTAGGCTAGATGGGGGGCTGACTCTTAGCAATGGGTTGTATGTAAGCCAGACATTGGCAACCTGGGGGTTGCCTGAATTCATTAACATGAACATAGGACTTTTACTTCTGAGAGTAAAAGACATTCAAATCTAAGCCATTTCCTGGGCCCCTACAAGTATTACGGGCCAGACTCGGAGGTGATTGTGCCTAAGAGATAAGTCAGCTCAACAAGAAGCCCAGCCTGTTCTCGGCTACCCGCCTGCTTGAATGTAAAAATATAAAAACAGCAGGCTTACGCAGCATGTAACTTACACCTCGATGAAATTAATTGAAAAATAAGGCGGAATAAGAATCACAGACATTGCGCGGCTATTTAATACCTGTGTTCTGACCGAAGCCGGAGCCCTTTCAATTGCCTTTTATGCGTGTGGAAGCCGGAGAATGAGAAAGGAAGCCCGAAGAAGTGGTGCCGCATGCAAACTGTGGGGTTGGCAACGATGACTGGGTCTGGTGTAGAGTGCCAAAGAACAAACAAATCAGTCCTAGAAGAAATGGAACCAGAATGTTCCTTAGAAGTGAGGATGGTGAGACGCTGCCTTGCTTACTTTAGACACGTCATCAGGAAAGACCAGTTGCTAGAAAAGTACATCATGTTTCCAAAAACAGAGGGCACAAGGGAGACCTTTAGAGACGGATTGTCACAGCAGCTGCAACAATGGACTGAAACACACCAGCGGTCATGACACCGTGCCAGGGGCTGTTCTCCTCCTTCTGCATAAGGTCACTGTGGGTCGGAGCCAAGTCAATGGCCGCTACCAACAACAATTCTAGAAATAGGAGAGTACAGGAGAACCCTGTAAAGGCAATTAGTCCTGCTTAGACTGTTGACACTGGAGGTAAGTCTAACACTGTTTACTGCTGTGGACGTGGGAATTCAGCTAAGCTTTCTGAAGGATAATTTGCCTCAATAAATCAAAACCCTGAAAAAAAATAAAATAAAACTTTGTTGGGCCCCAAATTTCCACACCACAGCATCTGTCCCAATGTAATCAGAGAGATGTGTACTTGTGGCGTTGGGGTTGTTTCTGGAAACGCTGTTTGTCATGATTTCAAAAACAAAAGCTGTAGCTACTACAGAAGCACGTCACAGCAGGGGACACTTTCCGGACCAAATGACTTTTGGCTTTTGAGTTTTTTTCTTGATACCCTGTGTTTTCAATCATGGGGCGCATGCTGACATCAAGGGAAACATTTTTGTGTGTGTGTGGGAATGTGGATTTTGATATAATTATGTGGGACACGTATTTCCCTAGTGGGGATGCGGCCCATTTCTCCAGATTGCACGCAGTTACACACAACCCCGCGAGGTGGCAGCACATACTACAGTTGCGATAGCAGCTTTCCAGAGAGCTTGAAAATGTTGGAGGGTACGCCTTAGCCCAGGGGTCACCAGTGGGTTGAATGAATGATGTAAGGGGAAATGATGCAGTGGTTTAAAAGGAAGTAGCGTGGTGTTGAATCACATGGGGGAATGTTCACACATACTGCACTAAAAAGAGGGATGGGATGCTCTGGGCTGAGAGTCACAGAATCCGCTGCTTCAACGAGTTTAAACAATAAAGAGAATCTGTCGACCCAAATCAGTCCACTTCCGGTGTGGCTCGATCGTGATGATGAAGCCACGAAACCTTTCCCTCCATGGATCCTGCTTTCTACGGTGGCAGCTTCTCCTTAGGCAGGTTCCCGTTCTGCTGCTCTTACCAGAGCGATAGACTTTTTCATTCCGAGCTAATGGGCAGAGAGGTCACCTTTTCTGTTTCCCCAAAAAGATGGCTCTCCTTGGCTGGGCCATGATCCTTCGTGGTTTGGTTGCTAGGTAATGATGTCATCGCCTCTCATGATGCGGTCAGTCAACCAGTTGTCAGGGGCTCCGAGCGTGTTGCAACACCCTGACTCGGGTCACAGTTCTGATGTATGCAGACTCCCTGGGTTGTGACCTGCATCGCCTTTTATTTTACAAGAGGTAAAAAGAGAGAGAAATGACCAGAGAAGGAAGACCCTGACTACCACTGAGAAAGAAGAGTCAAGCGTGGAGCCGGGAGCCCTTGTGCTGAGAATCTCCTAGACCCTGGAGAAGATTAATGCCAAGACACCTGGAAATTTCTAAGGCACGCCAGGCCCACAGGTGTTGAAAGGAAACAAGGACCTTCCTCCAGAGCCATCAGAGAGCAAAATCCAGCACTCAGAGCTCAGACTGCTAGCCTCTTCCTTGATGAGAGAAAACATTTCTCTTTGCCAAAGTCATCCCTTTGTGGTATTTCTGCAATACTCGGTAACTCAGACGCCTCCTCAAGAGAGAGAAACAAGCTGTGTTTCCCCAAAGCACTTAGCAAATCTCTTTATATTGCACTAGTCCATGACCCAACGGATCCACTCTTCAAGCTGAGGGCAGTGAGCCTCATACTCCACTTCCTGTTAAGGAGGAGATAGGTTGCAGTGGACGTGATTGTCGCCTGGGATGGGGGGTGGGGGAGTGGTGTGGGCAACAGATTTTTATTAAGTCCCTATCTCTAAATATACACGGGGAGCCCTGGCGGTATAGCGGTGATCCATTGGGCTGCAATCCGTATGACTGGCAGTTCAAAGCCACTAACGGCTCCTCAGGAGAAAGTCCGAGCTTTCTACTTCAGTAAAGAGTTACTGTGGTACCCTGAGGGACTGGATGAGAATGTAATGCATCTAGAGCCTCTGTGCTCACAGTTCAGGGGTCTGGAGAGCTGACTCCAGTGGGGGACGCCCCTCGGGGTTATGAACGCTCAGTAAATCTTCATGTGCATTCTCATGACTGAACAGCGCCTTCCAATAACACCCCACCCCCCCCCACCCCCCACCCCCCCAAAGGAACTGTCTTAAAGGAGCTACCATAAAAGATGACTCATCCTTGTGTCCGGCTACTGCACCATGCTTGAAGGTTACCTGTAGATGAAAGCAATCAAAAATAAATGCATTCATTAAAAATAAATTTAAAAAAAAGAGCAATCAGGTGCTGTGGCCTAACCCATCTTAAAATGTAGCAAACTCTTTTCTAAAACCTCTTTCTCATACTGATCACAGATTGCTCCCCGGGGAGGGCTCAGGGGCATCTAAGGTGCATGCCTTTTGAAAGACCTGTAAGCCCCATTAGATAAACCCATTGGAAAATACATTCACTTTCTTGGAGTTGACATTGGGAGAAGGAGCCCCCAGCTTATTTTCCACCATCGCAAAGTCACTCCCGAGGACCCGTTCGAGTGTGGGGAACCCATACCCCCACAAGTTAGAGTCTCAGAAACCCACAGGGGGTCGCTGGGAGGCAGCATTGACACAGTGGCAGTGAGACTGGTGTTTTTATAAAGACACAGACGGGTCCCTGGTGGTGTCTTGGTCAAGGGCTTAGCTGCTCGTTGGTGGTTGGTGTTTGGACCCACCAGGCCTTCCATGGAAGAAAACTGTGACGTCTGCGTTTGTAAAGACTTCCAAACCAGCCAAACTCACAGCCATCGAGTCGATGCTGACTCATAGCGACCCCTGTGGGATTCCAGGACTCTAACTGTTGACGGGAGTAGAAGGCCCAGGCTGGTGGTTTTGAGCTGCCAACCACATGGATTGCAGCCTAACGCATGACCGTTGCACCCCAGGGCCTTAGGAACCCCATGAGGCTATTCTGGGGACAGAGTCTGAGTCAGAATCAACTGGACAGTAATGGTGTATTGTTTTCTTTTGCTTTAAGATAGAAAATTAAAAGGAAACAACCTGGCCAGGGTCATAAAATCATAGGGTTTGGGGTTTGTTTGTTTTTAATCCCCCTCCATTAAGTGTTTTTCTGTATTTTCTATACTTAGCATGTGTTACCTACGCGCACATTATATATTCTGTTTACAAAGACAATGGGACAGATCCCACTGGTTCCCTCTACTGCACTCCCCGCTCCATTAAGGACCCAAGAGGGCTAAAGCCAGAGGCCCCGTGGAGCCTGCGGTTTTTCCGCTGGCAGAGCCAAACCCCAGTCCACTACAGGCCCATGCCGTTTACTGGATAGTTGCCACCAAACCACTCTCATTGCATTAACCCGGACTCTGTGGGCTACAGGGGCCACAGCTGGGCTTCTGGGGCTTTGACCAGGCAGGCAGCGGTGGAGACACTGGCCATTCCAGTACCGGGAACTTTATGGCATCAGCAGCCATGACGGGCCCAGGATTTCCCAGGACAGGTCTCTGTTTGTGATTGATGTCTCTTATATGGCAACTTGTCATCTAAGCCAACAACCTTCCTCAGGTTAGGCTGGGGTCTGAGACGGAATCAGCTCAAGCAGGATCCCGATCAGCTCGTAGCCAAAGGTCAGGTCTGGAATAGAGTCGGGGGCTGGAGTAAGGCTTGGTCAAGGATTAGGCTTGAGGCTCAGTGTGTGACGAGGACCAAGGCTCAGCCTTGGTCATAAGTAGCGGTCTGGAAAGCTGACTCTGGTGGGAGAAGACCCTCTTGTTTATGAGATCCAGATCCAGGATTCACTCTGTGTATGGGCTCAGGACTCAGTTGTGGCCAGGGTCATGTCTCAAGCTGAGGTCAGGGCTCAGCGTAGGCTCAGGACTCAGTTGATGCCAAAAAGTAGGGCTCAGCGAAGTCAGGGCTTAGTTAATAACCAGAGTTGAAGCTCATTCCAAACTAGGAGTCCAAGCCTAGTCTGAAATCAGGAGTTGTCAAAATAAATAAAGGGGGGAAAAGTGTTTTAAGAGTTGATCTAGACTGGGATTAGAGCTCAGCCTGTGACTAGGGCTCCATCTCAGGTTAGGATCAGGGCTTAGTATAGAGCTGAAATGGAGGCAGAGGCAATACCACAAGCAGCACTTGTCCTAGCTCTCTAGGGCTGCCATCACAGAAATACTACAAGTGGATGGATGGCTTGAAGCCTGTGTTAGTCTGGGTAGACTAGAGAAACAAATCCATGGACACACATATGTGTACAAGGAAGAGGTTTATCTACAAGAGCAATTGTACATTAAGAAAACATCCGGACCCAGTCCAGTCCAAGGCCATAAGTCTGATATTAGCCCTTATGTCCGATACCAATCTACAAAGTCCTCTTCAGACTCATGAAACACATGCAATGAAGCCAAATGCAGGATGATCACAGGCCAGTGGGTAGAAAGTCTTTGGGTCCAGTGGCGTTGTAAGCATCTCAGTGCTGGCAGGGGTCTCTCTGTGGCTTCTCCGGCTTCAGAGGTCTGGTTGCATCCGTGTGGCTTGTGTGGCTCAGGGCACCAGGGTAGTTCCATGTGTCTTGTCAGCTGCAATGTCTCCCAGGGAGTGGCAGAGAGCGTCTCCCCCCTCCAAGGAGGAAAATTCACCAATTCCCAGAATCCTTAGGGGAAGGCCATGCCCACACAGAGATCTCATGGGCCATCTCCTGATCAATAGCCTAGATTCCACCCCTACAATTTAATCCTCAAATTGACACTAGATTATGTAACTACCACAAAGACACACATTTATTTCCTCAGAGCTGAGAGAGAACGTCGGAATTCAGAACACCAGCTGTAGGGAAGACGTTTTCTCTCCGTTCTGGGGGGAAGGTCTTGTCGCTTCAACGTCTGCTTCCCGCTAGAGACCTCCCTGTGCCTTGGCATCTCTTAGCCCAACTGTCCTCTGCTCACTGATGCTTCTTCAATCTCCTTTATAGCTCCACGACCTCCAAAACCCCCTGCACTGACCCGCCCCATGAGCATCACAGAGACAACCCATCCTAAAGCGCCGAAAGGCTAGGGTTTATGACACCCCTTTGAGGGCAGGGTGGCCCTCAAAACTCACTGCCAGCCAACTGTTTCCAGCTCACAGGAGAGCAGCCTGGCTCCGTGGATTTTCGAGACTGGAGACCTTGACAGCAGAAAGCCTCATTTTTCTCCAAAGGAACAGCTGGTGGTTTCAAAGGGCTGACCTTGTGATTAGCAACCTAATTCATAACCTCATGATGCCACCAGGGCTTTTATTATTTGGGGGCGGGGGAAGGGAGCATAAATTCAATTCATAACAGAGCTCAATTCTAATCTAAGATCAGGGCCAGGACTAAGGGTCAGCCTGGCTCCCTACTTTGTTCTGACTCCCAGTAAAGGAGTTTCTGGAGTACTGGGGAGGTCTGCCTACAAGATAAGAGAGGCCCAGGAGAGCCTTGCCCACTGTCTGGTCCCTACAGCAAACCTCCTGCAGAGGCTGGGTGTCCTAAAACCTTCTAACCTACATGGCTCTGCTGCCCGAGATCCCCTCGCACCAGAATAAAAATAGTCCTTCACTTTGGAGCAGCTGACAGTGGGTGCCAGGCTGCCTGGGGGGAGGGGGAGCTGGGGAGAGGGAGGAAGGAGGGGTGCCTGACGGGGGCCACAGATGTGTGACCTTGGGAAAGTCCTTCCTCCTCCAGAGCCCACTTCAAGGCAGAAGCAGAGTGAGGAGGCTGCCTGCCCCAGAGGGTAGGAATGAGGGGCCAGAGACAACATGCATGGCACTTGAGGGAAGGCTTCAGAGGAGTGCTCCTCTCTGCCCTGCACACCTCCTCTCCAGGAAGCTCCCCGTCCCTCAATACCCTGTATCACCCTCTAGACCTCAAGACATTTCCAAGATGGGGCTCGTACTGCATCACACACACACACACACACCTAGAACTGGGCCTGGGTCAGGGAAGCTATGAGGAGAAGGAGGGAGAAGACCCTTGGTGCCCTGGGGGAGTGGGCCAGGAAGAGGAGGAGACATGAGGAAGGAGAAAGGTGCCCTTCCGCATTCACGCTGCACTCACTCTGGGCCAAGTGGCTAGGCACGTGTCCAAATTGGACATCCCTTCACAGTCAGGCCCTCCCATAGGCCATTGCTCTGCCCCTGCTGTTCCCTCTGCTTCTTGGATGCCTGTCCTCCTTCCCACTGGGCATCTTCAGAGAGGGTTCAAGGGTCACCTCTTTGGCATAAGGGAGAGTCGTCTACTCCCTTCCTAAGAAATGTCTCGTCCTGTCCCTTATTGGCGGTGTGATTCCTGGGACTCAGTAGATGGAGGGTCTTATTACCAACACAACTGAGCATGTCAGCTCCCTCTCCTCCTGTCCCCAAACAACCTGGCCCTGAGAGTTTCCCTGGGGAGGCTTGGAAGAATGGTACCTGTCCCTGCCTGGGCTCACATGCCCAGAGTGTGACTCCCAGCTCACATGCCCAGAGTGTGACTCCCAGCGTGCAGGGAGAGGGGAAGAACCAGCCGTCTCCAGGGGGGCGGCTCGCCCTGGCAGCTGCCCCCGGCCTGCCGCCCTGAGCCCCAGAGCCTGTTATCAACCTCCTTAGTCATCACACCAGGAGCCCAAATATAGCTCTCACCCATCCCTTCTCAGCAGGGGTCCACCCCCTGCACCCCCACCTCCTTTTCCTGCCAGGGCCTGCAGCCACTCTCATAGCTCCTTCCTTTCGCCTTCAAGCCGGCAATCCCCCCTCCCCCCACCAGGCCTCAGTTTCAGCACCCATCAAATGGACACATGGAAGCCAATGATCATGGGGACAATGAGGTGGACACTGAGGAGCAGCCGCCTGGGTGGAGAGCTGGCCTGTGCCAGGCTCTGGGCTCTGCAGCTCACTGGCATGATCTGACTTGGGCCTCCATGAGACGACCTAGGGAGGGTCTCTTTACTTCGGAGCCACTTGCCCAAGGTAGCAGGACCAGAAAGAAGTCCTGCCAGGTGGAGAACCCTGGGTCAGCCCACTGGCTCAGGCAGAGGGGCTCATTTGCATGCTCTTTTGTCTGGCATTTGCCTGTGGTTCAAAGAATGCTGAGTCTCCACCCATGCCCCAATTGGTCCTTAGGCCTAGGCCCAAGGACCTAGATCTGGTCTCCGCCCACTTCAGGATTGCATCAGAAGCTGGGTCCTCTGGGGGAGCCAGAAGGCTGAGCACGGGGAGTCCCATGGTTCCTTTCTTTTTCCAGTGGCCTCAGCAGACCCACTAGGTCCGCTCTCACCTCCTCCCTCACCACCATCACCACCTCCACGCCAACCCGCCCCCCACCATTTTCTCTCCTATCAGCATAACACCCCTGCGAACTCTTCTTCCCACCTCTGCTCCCCCAGCATGTGACTGCCCCCACTATGACACCAGCTTTCGTTCTGTCACCCCCATCCTCACGCTAAGCTGTGCTTGGGTGGTTACTTCCACCACAATCACCTCCACGCCCTCCGCTGTCGCCATTACTCACACCAGCGTTACCACCTGTATTAGTCTAGGTACTTTAGAGAAACAAATCCACAGCAACAAAATAAGAGAGTTTTATGTAAAAGAAGTGTGCATCATGAAAACATCCCAACCCAATGCTGCCCAAGCCTACAAGTCCAACATTAACTCATTAACCCAACACCAGTCCACAAAGTCCTCCACCTCACAAAACAGAGGCAGCGATGCCGACTGCAGGGGGAAAGCTGAGTCAGTGAATGTGTAAGCATCTCAGCGCTGGCAGGGGTCTCCACACGGCTGCTCCGGCACCCAGGGCTGCATCGGGATAGGTCCATGTGGCTTCTCCTTGGGGATGTCTTGCAGGAAGTCAATCTTGCAAGCTGAAGCAGGGAACTGCTAAGGCAGCTGCACCCTGGTGCGACCATCACAAAGCAAGAGACCGGAGAACTAGAAAGGCGAGGCTCACCCCCCATTTATCCCTCCGCCTTTCAATTAGCCCCACATGTGATTATCGGCCAGGCTGGCACCATTAACTAACTCATAAGGAGTGGGGTACGAACCCACGCGGACATATGTCCATTGGACCACCTTTACCACCTCCACCTCGGCTTTGACTGTCCCCTTGGCCACCTCCATGCTTCTGAATGTACCACTCTGTGCCCTCACTATCACCTCCCACCATCATTCAGGCCACCACGTCCATTGTCATCATCACCACAGTCGCCTCTCCCCTGTCCCCCACCACCCAAAACATCTCCATTCCCAACCCCAATGCCATCAAGCCACTTCCAACTCACAAGGAACCGATGCCCTCACTGCCACCGAGTCCACTCCCACTCCTGCCCACCCGACAGCCCAGGGAGAACTGCCCCTGGGTTTCTGAGACTGTTACTCTTTACAAGACTAGAGAGCCTCCTCTTTCTCCCTCGGAGTGGCTAGTGGTTTTGAACTGCTGACCTTGTAGATTACAGCCCAACAGGTAACCCCCTATGCCAGCAGGCCTCAACTGTGACCCTACCTAGCCTGTGAATCTTTATGGGAACAGGGAGCCTTCTTTTTCTCTTGTGGGAAGGCTGGTACCCTGTTTCCCCGAAAATAAGACAGTGTCTTATATTAATTTTTGCTCCCAAAGCCGTGCTAGGTCTTATTTTCAGGGGATGTCTTATTTTTCCATGAAGAAGAATACAGTACACATTTATTGTTTATTGTTCTATTAAATGAGACCTTGCACTTCCTGTCTGCTCCAGCTGCGCTGCAGCCAATAGTGAGCTGCGCGGCGGTGCTCACACCATTACGGTCCAGAGTTATAGTAGCTTTGGGGGGCCTTATTTTCTGGGAGGTCTTATTTTCAGGGGGATGCCTTATATTTCAGCGAGAGGCAAAACTGTAAGCAGGTCTTATTTTCAGGGGATGTCTTACTTTCGGGAAAACAGGGTAGGTACACCAGCAGGGCTCAACTGTGACCCTACCTAGCCTGTGAATCTTTATGGGAACAGGGAGCCTTCTCATTCTCTTGTGGGAAGGCTTTTGGTTCCCAGTTCATTGTTTACCCCGACACCAAACTAGACCTAGAGACAGTACAGCAGAGGGGAGAAGCGCATCTGCAGAGGAGAGTCCACATCACCTTCAAGGATCACTCATAAAGATGCTGGGCCCTGGGAAGCCTTGGGCACAAAACCTGGGGCATTTTTCTGCCTACACCAGGTGGAATCACGCCTAAGAAATCCAGCCATCCTGGAGGAACTGCAGAGCAGGTAGAAATGGAAGTGGGAGAGGAACAGAGGGTCCCTAGCTAAGTCTGACCCTTGAGTCTCCCAGTCATTCTTCCCACTTGTTGTTCAATCACTCCCCTAGGCCCATTGGGGACCAGTTCCTACACTCCATCCTGACTAGAGAGGCTCCCAGGCTTATTTCTGACCCACCTGCCAGTCTGCTCCCCTACTACTGAGCCTTCTGCACCCTAGTTCCTTTCCTCCAGGAACCTCAACTGGCTTGGGTCCCTATGGGAACTCCCTTTCCTCACAGAGACTCACTGGGTGACCTTGAGCAAGTCTCTCTGGGCCGAAGCTAGTGAGAGCTGGGCTGGGACAGGCCTGGTTGGGGGAATCCAAGGACAACGAGGGATCTGCCGAAGACAAGAGGCTGGTGCTTGGGTTGAGAAAGGGCTTCGATGGCTAGAGACTGAATGTCTGGGTCTAGGATGGGAGGGACAGAGCCAGGCAGTGGCGGGGGCAGGGGGGCAGGGTGGGGCGAGAGGGTGAGTTGAGCAGGAGCGGGGAGATAGAGGCACCAAGCCTTGAAAATGGGGCAAGGGTGGGGGCCAGGGCAAGCCCTGATCTGGCAGCAAGTCAGGAAGGTCACAGGATCCTGGGCAGGGACTCGGGTGTCCCTGAGGCCCGAGGGAGGGTGCTGACCTCTGAGCCACCTGTCTCCACCTCACACTCAGGTGTGTGAATGCCCTTCCAGGGGCAAAGGCTGGCCTGAGGACGGCAGGAGGGTCGGGGCAGATGGATGCTCTCTTCCATGCTGCCAGTGGGGACCTGGGCCCGGCTCATGTGTACATCTCACCCAATGGCTGTTCTAGCCACAGTAGTCTCTTTGAAGGGTTCCCGGCGGGGAGGGGGAGAGAGGCCACTTTGCGCTGGCCACCTCCAGGTTAGGAAGTAGGCTCCTGTGCCTTTAAATTCTCAGCAGGTTGAAGAGGCTGATGACATCACTGGTTCCCGGGAGCAGAGAGCTGGAGCTGAGCTGAGGGAGCCGGGCTGCTGGGGGCTGCAGACATGGAGGGCCAGAGCAGCAGCAGTGGCAGCAGGAGGCCAGGGCCCCCTGCTGGCTTGGGCTCTCTGCCTGTGCCCCATGGGGCTTCCCAAACAAGAGCACCTTCTAAGGTAGGACCCTGAAAACCTAGGTTCCCCTCTTCCAATCCCTGGGGGGCCCCCAACACCCTCCCCTCACTGCGGGCACCCTGGTGCCCCTGGCTAAAAGGCTGGCACTCTCCTCAGCCCACTGATTAGGGATTGGGCAAAGTGGATGACTTGGGGGATGGGAGGGTAGTGACAGAATGTCCAGTGAAAGACAGCGCGAGTCAAATCCAGGAGCCCTCCGGAGAGCCTCTGGACTGGGCAGCAGGGGACCCAGTTGTACACCAGATTTGCTGTGTGACCTTGGCCAAGTTGCTTGTTCTCTCTGAGCCCATGCAAAATGAGGAGGCTTGTCCCTGCACACTAAAGCTGTGACATCTGGGATGTCTAAGTTGCTAGTGCCGGAGGTGGTGTGGTGGTGGTGCCAGTGGGGAGGCTTGCATAGTGGGACACTTGGAACCAAGGAGGGTACCCTAAATGCTGCCTTGAAGAGCCAAGTTTGGCAAGCCAGGTGGAGGCAGAGTTTTTGATTCCCTGAACTGAGAAGGGCACAGGATGGGAAGCAGACAGAACTGTGTCTCCAGAGGCAGGACGGGGTTGCTCTGGGGAGAAGACTGTCTTCCGCCCCCACTGGCAAAGGAGCTTCATCCTGTCCCCAGAGTGAAGGGGAATCGGGAATAGGAGATGAGGGGCAGGGAAAGAAAGATCCTTGCAGGACCCTTGATGCTCCCCCCACACCTGCTGGGTAGCAAGGGGACACTTGCTTGCCTGTCCTCACAGGTGGTGGGGGGGCATAAGAGGACAAAACTTGGGGCACAAAGAGGTCTGATGCCAGCACCAACTTAGAAACCTGGACTTGCTCAGAATGGGACGGACTAGTCCGTGGGATTCAGCGGTATCCCAGTAAACATGGGGCTCATAACCGCAGACTGTGAGACCAGACGCCCTGGAACATGAGGGGGCGAGGGGGGGCGGGAACAGAAGCCCTAGGTGTACAAGTCCTTGCCTGAGGGCTCGTAGAAGCCGGGCTTGGAGTCTACAGGGCCAGTCTCAGCTCCAGGCGCTTGCCCACCGCAGAGCCCTGGGTTTTGGGTGAGGAGGGCAGGAGGGCAGTGGGACAAGGAGGGGTTTTGGGGGGAGGGGGTGGTGGATGGGGGGCGCCAAGGGTTCCTGGGCCCCTTGGGGACTGGGAGGGGAATTTAGCAGGCTGGACCCAGTGTGTCCAGGATGGGCGGCAGGGGGGTGGTGTCAGGTCTGTAGCCCTCCGCTGAGAAGCAACAGGGATGGGGGGTGGTGGGGAGGCTGTACAGGCTATCTGGCACCAGCCACCTTCCATCCCTGGGTGGGCAGGAAGTAGGTGCTGGTGGCCAGGAAGGGAAGGAGAGGCCATAGGTTCAGGCTTCCCATCTGCTGTATGTTCCCCCCATCTGTGTGAAAATGGTTTCAGACTTGAGAGAAGGGACGAGGTTCTGTGACCTCTCTCCTCTGAGACAAGAGCGAACGGAAGCAGAATGGATTGAGGTGAGCCAACAGGACGAACTTCCTTTGAAAGATGTGTCTCTTCATTAGCCAGATGGGCTCTGCTTAGGTCTCTACCGAAGTTGGAGGCCACCCCCCCACCCACCCCACCCCCAGTGGTCCGAGTCAGCCTGAGTCTCTGACTTCTCCTCTGCAAGGTGGACCCAAGTTTTCCGCTTCCGGTGAAGGAGAAGGCAGCCCCCGTGCCCTTGGAACCAAGGCTGGCTCTCCCACCCAGGGGACCACAAGCAGCAATGTCACCTTCCACGGAGGATTCCCGGCTGACTCCGGCCCCACTCTCTACCCCTGGGGGACAGAAAACATCTCCTGCCCACCACAGTTCCAGCCTGGCTCCAACATCTGTGGGCCAGCTGGTGATATCCGCCTCAGCTGGCCCAAAGCCTCCGGCAGTGACCTCCGGCTCAGCTCGGACTCCGAGCTCCCTGGGGCAGCTGGTGATGTCTGCCTCAATTGGACCCAGGTCTCCCCCAGCCATCCTGGCGCCCAGTCTGGCTTCGGCTCTCAGGAACCAGGAGCAGGTGCCACCCATCTCCAAGGGACTTAAGCCAGTACTAGCTGCCTCAGGCTTGAACCTGGCCCAAGCTTCTGATGGACAGCTCTCACGGCCCCTCTCCAGCCCCTCCCCAGTGCCTAGTCCAATTCTGTCACCCTCTCAGGAACAAGCGCCGGCTTTGACCTCTGTGACATCAGCCCCAGCCTCTGGGGAATGGACATCTGCTAGACAGAGGGACAGCCCAGCACCCAGACCTTTCCCCTCAGCTGAGGGGTGTCTCCAACCTCCGGCTCAGGCATCCCTGCCTGTGTGCACCCCAGCCCCAGTCCCAGCCCCTTCTGACCCCCGGCTCTCCCCCTCTTTCCGAGCCCGGCCTGAAGCCCCCCACAACAGCACTGAGGAACCTGTCCTGCCTCGGCCCCCCCAGACCCTGGCCCTGGATGTGGCCCATAGCCCTCCGGAGCCTGGTACCCGCTCCCCAGGACTGCTGTCTCCCACCTTCCGACCCGGAGGCTCTTCAGCCCAGACAGTACCCCCACCTCTGCCCAAACCACCTCGCTCTCCCAGCCGCTCCCCAAGCCGCTCCCCTTGTGTGCCCCATGTCCCTGAAGTGGCCCTCCCCAAGCCTAGCCCCCAAGGTATAGGGCCTGGCGGGCACCTGAGCCCCAGCTTTCAGCGTCAAGAAAGCTCAGCCCCGGCCACTACATCCCCTCCTACAGCCACCTCCTCGCCCTCTTCTTGGTCGGCACAGCCTACCTGCAAGAGCGACCCCGGTTTCAGGTGAGAGGCCCCTCTCCCAAGAAAGGCTTCTGGGGGGATCTGGGCTCTGGGGCTAGACCTTCTCAGGACAACTCTGCCTGTTTTGCCACCCTGTGGGGAGTTCTTGGGCGTGCCAGGCCCCTCTGGGACCCTTTAAGACAAGATCTCCAGGAACAGTCTAGAAAGGGTGGTAATGGGGAGGACTTCCAGTGCTGTTCTGAGAGCTTACACCCACTTCTAAGTTTCTTTTCTCCAAGAGAGCCCTGTGGGAGAGGGGTTGAGGGCGAATATAGTGCCCAGCAGTAACCCCTCTTGTGCCCCCGCCCCCAGGATCACTGTGGTCACGTGGAACGTGGGCACTGCCATGCCCCCCGACGATGTCACATCCCTCCTCCACTTGGGCGGCGGCGGTGACAGCAACGGCGCCGATATGATCGCTATAGGGTGAGGGGGCAGGGCATGTAGACCCCCCCTCCCTGGGTCTCTCGGACCCTTCAAATTCTCGCACAGGTGAGACGTTTCTAGGCGGCCCCCCCACCCCCCGACCCGAAGCACACCCCATCCTGCCTCCCAGGCTGCAGGAAGTGAATTCCATGATCAACAAGCGGCTCAAGGACGCGCTCTTCACGGATCAGTGGAGCGAGCTCTTCATGGACGCTCTGGGGCCCTTCAACTTCGTGCTGGTAACGCCCCCAGACCCCGGACCTGCCGAGTCCCGACTCCCCGGGGAAGGCCGCGGGCCGTGGGCACCGAGTCCTGCTCCCGAGCCGCTGTCGCCTCCCGCTGCAGGTGACCACTGTGCGAATGCAGGGCGTGATCCTGCTGCTGTTCTCCAAATACTACCACCTGCCCTTCCTGCGGGACGTGCAGACCGACTGCACGCGCACCGGCCTGGGCGGCTACTGGGTGAGCGCTCGAGCCCCGCGGGCGTCCCTCCGCCCCGCCAGAAAGGGGGCCCGAGGAGACCCTGACCCTTTGCCCTCCACCCTCCACCCTCCAGACTCCACCTCTTGGCCCACCCATCTCCAGTCCCCTTAGGCCCCGCCCTTTCTGTCCCCGGTCTGGGGTCACGGTGCCGCCCGTCCCCTGGGCGCCGTCCCTCTCCGGGCCCACAAGGTGCCCGCCCTTACTCCCCCGCCCCACCTGCCTCGTCCCCAGGGCAACAAGGGCGGAGTGAGCGTGCGCCTGGCCGTCTTTGGGCACATGCTCTGCTTCCTCAACTGTCACCTGCCGGCGCACATGGACAAGGCGGAGCAGCGCAAGGATAACTTCCAGACCATCCTGAACCTCCAGCAGTTCCAGGGGCCCGGCGCGCAAGGCATTCTAGACCACGAGTATGGGCGGGGGCGGGGCCAAATGGGATGGGCGGAGCTTGTGATCGATGGGCGGGGCCTCCAGGTCGGCTCTGCAAATTTGTGCGCAAGGAACCCTGTAATCACCAGCCCCCTGGTGAGGTTTGTGGTGGGGAGTGGGGGGATGACCCTCCAGACTACTTCTAGGAATAAGAATGTAGGTAAGAGTTTGATGGCAAGTGCCAAGTCCTGTAAAGGAGGAACTTTCCTGAGGAAAGGGCCAAGGCTTGTTGAGACCAAAAAGCAAGCCAAACTCTTTGCCATCCAGTTGATGCTGACTCATAGTGACCACCTGTGGGTTTCTGACACTGTAACTGGTTAAGGAAGTAGAAAGGCCAGTCTTCCTCCCACGGAGCTGCTGGTTTTGAACTACCAACGTTGCAGTTCACAACCCAACGTGTAACCACAACACCACCAGGGTCCCTCAGTGAGAGGCAGGCCAAATCCTCTTCTAGACCCTCCACCTGTGCCAAAGTTGGAAAGAATGGAGGTTCTGAAGCACCTCACCCACCCACAGCAACACCAGGAAGCCCTGCCCCTAGAGCTCCCCCCACCCCTCGGTGCTGTTTGGGATTGGAAGGGGTCCAGGAACGCGCGTGCACTCTTCATTTCATGCACCCCCACCCAACAGCCTGGTGTTCTGGTTTGGAGACTTGAACTTCCGCATCGAGAGCTATGACCTACACTTTGTCAAGTTCGCCATCGACAGCAACCAACTCCACCAGCTTTGGGAGAAAGACCAGGTGTGGGATCCCACCCCCTCGCCCCCTCCGCACCCCCAGATCCCCCCATCCCTAAGCTTACATAGCACACCTAGAACATGCCTGTACAGACCTTGCCTTCACCTGCCCTATGCCACCACCAGAAGTTGGGCTCAGGGAATTAGAGAGGGGTCTGCTAAGGCCCCTGCCCACTTCTTTCCTCCTGGACCCTCACAGCTCAATATGGCCAAGAACACCTGGCCCATCCTGAAGGGCTTCCAGGAGGGCCCCCTCAACTTTGCGCCCACTTTCAAGTTTGATGTGGGTACCAACAAATATGATACCAGGTGAGCTCAGTTGTGGGCTGTGGTCTTTGGAGAAGGAGACTCGGGAGGAGGCACAAGAAGCCAGGCTTGGGCTGCGTCTTCACCCTGAAACTCAGTCTGTCCTCGCTCACTGCAGTGCCAAGAAGCGGAAGCCAGCCTGGACAGACCGTATCCTGTGGAAGGTCAAGGCTCCTGGTGGGGGTCCCAGCCCCTCAGGACGGGAGAGTCACCGACTTCAGGTGTCCCAACACAGCTACCGCAGCCACATGGAATACACAGTTAGTGACCACAAGCCTGTGGCTGCCCAGTTTGTACTGCAGGTGAGTTCTGGCTTCACCCACCCCTCCTGATAGACTCAGGTCTAACTCAGCATCCCCTGTCCACTACTAAACCCTTGCAGCATCCATTCACGTAGTAGCGTGGGGATGGGATGGTGGGGTGGTGGTGGTTGGTAGGGAAGGGGGGATGATCCCCACTTCCATATGAGGAAACTGAGGCTCAGAGTCACGACATCGTTTTTCCAGGGTTATACAGCTAGCAGGAGAAAGAGTTAGGGCTTGAACCCAGGCCAATCTGATTTCTGAGCCCATAGGCCTGGTGGTCCATGTGGCTGCTAACTAGAAGGTTGGTCGTTTGAACCCACCCAGCCACTTTGCAGGAGGAAGGTCTGTGATCTGTTCTCATAAAGATTACAGCTCAGAAAACCCTGTAAATATATATATCTAAGCCACTGCCATGAAGTTGATTCTGCCTCCTAGTGCTCCCAGGTAGGGTTTCTGAGGCTTTGTAAATCTTGACAGGACAGGCAGTTTCAGCTTTCTCCTGCTAAGCAGCAGGTGGGTTTGGACACCACCTGCAGGGCTCTGCGCTGTGAGGCAGTCCAGCTCTGTCAAACGAGTCCTCTATGCATCTGAACAGACTGCACAGCACCTAAGGATAACGACATCAAAGAGATTTGGGGCATCTTATGTTATAATTCACATAGGTAATAAAACCACTGAGACCAGAAGATCTATTCAAATCCCAAGTAGCCCGCATTCCTCCATTACTTATTAAGTACGTATCCTATACCATGCATGATAAGAAGGATGGAAGATCCCCGGTGGTGCCGTGGTTAAGCACTTGACTGCTAACTGGCAGCCTAACGGTGTGACCTGACCAGCTGGAAGACGTGACCGTCCGTTTTGTTAAAATGTGCAGTCTTGGAAACCCTATGCAGATAGTTCTCCTCTGCCCGATTTGGTCGCTCTGGATCAGAATGACTTCATAGCCACCGGTGGGGGTTTTTTGGTTTGTTTTTTCAAGAGCGATGTAGAGAGGAGTAAAGATATGTCCTTAAAATGTAGCTATGAACTCGAACTAGTTATTATACTTTCACCCTGGATTTAGGATGGAATCATAGAATGTCGGAGCAAGACCTGGGAGATCACCCCGAGGCCCCTGGCAAAATGGAGCAGACCCCATCTGGGCAGCCCTGAAACCCCACTCTGGACTCTTTGCTTTTCTTGATCTGATAAGGAGGAGTCCTGTGGGCAAGAGCGTTCTCTCCTGGTACTTGGTCACATGGTCTCTCCATGGAATGCTGACCTGGGTTCTCTGCAGGCAAGGAAAATATGCCCACACCTGGTCTCCTGTGACCTTTGGTAAAGGGCTTGGGCATGAAGTTTAACCCCCCCAATCAGGAACCTGGTTTTGGGAGCCACTCCTTTTGGGCACCCCACCCTGTCCTTCCCTCCTTGTCCTGTGGCCTTGAGAAATATCACCTTTAAGCACCTACCACTTGCTGAGCCCTGTGCAGGGCACTGTATGCTTGTTCTTCCTTTGAATGCTGCAGTAGGGCCCCCCCGCCCCCCACTCACTCATGGCCATCATGGAGCTGATTCCAAATCATAGCGACCCTGTGGGACAGGGCAAAACTACCCTGTGGGTTTCTGAGACTGAAACTTTCATGGGAGTAGAAAGGCTCATCTTTCTCTCTTGGAGCAACTGGCGGTTTTGAACTGCTGACTTTGCAGTTAGACGTCTTAGAATGCTTAGATGCTCCTTATTCAGCTCCTCATTTTATTGGTAAGGGGGACAGAAACTCACTGATTAACTTCTTTGTTCAAGCAACAGAACAGACCTTAAAAAAACAACAAAGAGAAAAACCTGATGGCTATCAAGTGAATGCTGGCTCACAGTGACCCTATAGCCCAGGCCAGACTGCCCCCTCTGCGTTTCTGAGCCTGTGACTCTTCACAGGAGTAGAAACCCCCTCTTTCTCCCGTGAGAGAACACGCTCCCAGGGCAAGGGCAATCCTGCACCGGTTTCGGAAGGCCCTGCCCTGGGCGTAGGGAGAGGATGTGCTAGTGGAAGCTGAGGAAACAAGGAAGAAAACCGGAGCCCAGATCAACAGAGCAGACAAAGGCCTGAGTCTGGCACCCCCTGAGCCCTTCCCTTGGGGACAGAGGTGGAGCCAGGACCCTGCGCATGGCCACCCTGGCCAACCCCATCCACACAGGGGCCCTCTGGTCAGCCTTGACTGGCCTTGGGGAGAGAATGCTCATGGTTATCGCCTGTCCTCCTAAAATGATTACACAATAGCGAATGGCGCCTTAGTACACAAGGCGGGGCTGAGTCTCAGGATGGCTGGGGACTTCCATGGAAATGAACTGTCTAGGGCTCTTACCTCACCTATTCCAGAATACCCAGTGCATCATGGGACTTTATCTGCCTCCCATGCCGACAAATCCTTTATGGGGGGCCTACTGCATTCTTTCCATTTATCTCAGACGTAATGAGAGACAGATGGGGCTTTCTGCTCCCATAAAGAGTTACAGTCCCGGAAAACCCACAGGAGTAGTTCAACCCTGTTCTGTAGGGCCGCTGTGAGTCAGAATTGATTAATGGCAGTGAGTTGAGTTACTATGTTCTAGAAACTTTGGGAGATGCTTCACAGATGGTATCTCATTGACTCTATAGAACACCCCAAAAGTCCTTAAGAGCGTGCAGGTTCAGAGAGGTTGAGCAGTTCTCCCAGACCACACAGCCTGTCAGAGGCAGAGCCAGAGCCAAAGCTCTTTTTGGACTTCCTAGAGAGGCGGTGGGCAGGAAGCCTGGCATTCATCCCAGACTTGGTCTGCCTCGATTTACCAGGGGCTCAAAGGCCCTTCGTCTCATTTGCCCCATGCCAAATCCAAGAACCAAAGCCCTTAGTCCATGGGCTGTTCCTGATGTTGCCCCTGCTCCCACCTTGCCTGGGCAGTTTGCCTTCAGGGACGACGTGCCCCTGGTGCGGTTGGAGGTGGCAGATGAGTGGGTGCGACCGGAGCAGGCTGTGGTCAGGTACCGCGTGGAAACGGTGTTCGCCCGAAGCTCCTGGGACTGGATCGGCTTGTACCGGGTGAGAAGGGCAGGGGTGATCAGCAGGATGGGGCACCACCGTGGGGTTCAGACTTGGATGCCACACCCAGAGGTCGGCAATAAGGGTCACAACCTCCAATCCTCTCATTCCAGGTGGGGTTCCACCACTGTAAGGACTACGTGGCTTACGTGTGGGCCAAACACGAGGACATGGACGGCCATGTCTACCAGGTACTTAGAGGACTGAGGGGATCCAGATTGCTTTTAGGGACTCAGACCTGGACTTGGGTGATGGGGGGGAGGGTATGGTGGGGCAGGGGCTGAGGCTGCCTCTCTGACCTTGACCTGGGTCAATGTCCTGGGCCCACCAGGTAACATTCAGTGAGGACTCACTGCCCAAGGGCCATGGAGACTTCATCCTGGGCTATTACAGCCACAACCACAGCATCCTGATTGGTGTCACTGAGCCCTTCCAGGTAAGGAGGACAGGTGGGGTTCGGGATGCCCAGAGACCCTGGTCACATTCCTGGGCCGGCCAAGGGGAGGGTGGGAGGCGTGTGTCTTAGTTGTGTAGTGCCCCCGTAACAGAGATGCCGCAAACATGTGGCTTGACCAACAGAAGTTTACTTTAGCACAGTTTAGGGGCCTGGCCATCCAAATCCAGGGGGCCAGCCCTAGGGAAAGACTTCCCCATCTCTGAGCTCTGGAGTAAGGGCCTGGTCACTTCTGAGCGTCTGCTCCTGGGAGCCCTTCCTGTGGCCTGGTATCTTTCTCTCCCATCTCTGCAGGCTCCCTTGTACAATAATCCCTTTATATCTCTTAAAACGAGCCGGGCTCCACCCCACCCCCCACCCCCAGGAATCCTGCCTCTCGAAAGTAATAAAACACAGCCCATTCTCAAATGGGTTTACAACCACTGGCAGGGCTTCGGGGTTAGGATTTACCGGCAGGGTTTCGAGGTTAGGATTTACAACACAGAGCATAGAGTGGGAGGAGTCTAAGAGGCCTTGAAGCTGGTTGAGGGTGGAGGTACCCCCCCCCCCGTAACCATGGTCCCCGCCCTCCCCTAGATCTCACTGCCTACCTCGGAGGTGGCCAGCAGCACCACAGACAGTTCGGGGGCCAGCTCAGAGGACGAAGACGACAGCACCATGGAGCTGCTTGCCCCCAAGTCCCGCAGCCCCAGCCCTGGAAAGTCCAAGCGGCACCGCAGCCGCAGCCCAGGCCTGTCCCGCTTCCCTAGCCTCGCCCTGCGCCCATCCTCCCAAGAACGCAGAGGTGCCAGCCGCAGCCCATCACCTCAGAACCGCCGTCTATCCCGAGTGGCTCCTGATAGGGGCAGTAGTGAGGAGGGACCCTCCAGGCTGCCTGGGCCCTGGGTCTTCCCACCAGCTGTGCCTCAAAGCCTGGGCCTGCTACCTGCTTTGCGCCTGGAGACCGTGGACCCTGGAGGCGGTGGCGGTGGAGGCAGCCGCTCTTGGGGCTGTGACCTGGAGGCCTCTGCTCCCAACAGCCTGTCCCCCAGCCCCTAGGGCCGGCAGGGGATGGAGGAGGGGGGCCTGGGGCCCTGAGGAGGCAAGTGGGGACTTACCTGCCTGCTCTGCCCCAATTTTCCACAAACCTGCCTGCCTCCCTCCCGCTGCTGCTCCTGCTGAATCCGCACACAGGGGGTTGTCAACTGGGGTCCCCCAAACTCGGCTCCTTTATCATCTCAACAGTGACAGTCAGCAAAGCCCTGCCCTGCCCCCCGCCCCGCCCCCAATCTGGGATGGGGGTCAGGGGTGGGAGGCAGGAGACTGTGGTAGACGGCCCTGTTCTGGGTGTTCTCCTTAGGAATTAAATTCTCCTGCTTATGGGCTCTTTGCTGACTTCTCCGCTGGGTGCGTCAGATGGGAGGAAATCCAGAGGTCAGCCGGGTGGTGAGAAAACTGATCCACGGTCTCCCTCGGATCTGAACCACGGCCCTGTGGGTTCTGTACCTTGTGTAGACCCATTTCACAGGCAAGGAAACCGAGGCCTCCCAGAGGACCTGCGAGGATCTCAGGATGCGACACCTAAGCACAGGCTGGCTGGGTGCGCACAGGAGGGCGGGCAAGGGTCCTAGGGGCTAAGCCCTGGCCGTTCACCAGGTCAGTTTATGGCCCTCCTTGTTGAAGGGAAACACCAAGGCTCAGAGTGGAGGAGGGGTGCCCCTGTCCCTAGGGCCCGGGACAACTCACATTTAGATTTGGGACAGAAAGATCTAGGGCTTCACTGGGAGAGATGAAACAGATGTCAAGGGGCCTTGAGGGGGGGTTGGGGGAGGGCGCTTGGGTAGCCCCTCCCCAGTGCCTCTGCCACTTCTGTGACATCTCTCATCCCCCCCCCCCCCTGCTGCCCAGAGCTTCCTGTAGCTGCCAAGGGCTCAGGGTCCCAGGCAGGCCAACTAGTGAGCCAGGTATTAATATCAGGGTGCCAGCGCTGCTCCCAGCACCACGTGAACTGCTGCGTAGGTTGACCACTTCCCCCTCTCCCCTGGTCATGAAGTTCCCTGGCCAGACCCGAGCGCAGGGCTCAGAGTGAACCTTCTGAGCACGCCCTCCAGGTGCAGAGCCTTGGCTTCGCCAGCCCACGGTCACCCAGAGCAACAGGAGACACGAGGAAGCACGTGGGTGTAGGACCCTCCTCTTGCAGCCTCTGACGGGCCCCCAAATGCCCGCCATGCTTCATTCTCGGCCATGGAGAGGGGCTGGGGCCCCTAGGGCCTGGCAAAGCCGGGGTCACGGTCCAGGTTGGTGCCTAGGAGAGCTGGATCTCAGGGTGCTGGCTCGAGGATTTCCACTGATCACGGGGGCTCCGGGCCGCCTGGGTCAGCCTCCTGCACTGTTCGAAGAATGTTACCAGGCCCTCTGGGTGCTCCGAGGACCCTGGCGACCCCTCCTCTACGCCTGCACCCAGGATCTGGAGTCGCAGCTGAAGCCGTTGCAAATGGCGAGCGGACACCTCGATGGCCCTGGGGCTTCCCGGGCAGCTGTGGGGAGAGAAGAGAGAGGCAGACGGTCAGGGCTGCTAAAGAGCCTCTCTTCGTCTGTAGGCAGGGAGGCTGAGGCTCACGGAGAACTCGAGTGGGGCTGGGGCCATGAACAAAGAGGGCAGGGGGTGCGGGGAGCTGCACCTGGGAGGGGCCAGAATAAACCCTCGTCCTGGGCTCTGCACTCCCACTCTGACCCAGCTGGGGCCTCAGTTTCCTCCGCTGTGAAATGGGGAAGGGGCTGGCTTTGAGCCGCAGAGTGAAATGGGATTTGGAGAGACCCAGGCTAAGTGCCTCCCAAGCACCATCTCCGAGACGCCTACAGCCATCTCTCCGGTAAGGAAAAGGAGGCTCAGTAAGGTCAGCGGACTTGGCAGGTCCACTCCGGAGGTCCATGACAGAGCTGAGAGGCTGCCTGTGTGGGCCAACTGGGCTCCAGCTGGACCTGGGTGGCCACAAGGGGTGAGGGCAATGAGCTCAGAGACCCCCTAGCCCCCTCCTTTGCTTCTTCAGCCAGGCACACAAAAGGAGGTGCAGGCCTCCACGCTCCCCGACCCCTTGCTGTCACTTACGCTCTGCGTTCAGCACAGTCCAGCACAGGAGCCAACCTGAAGCAGGTCTGGCTCAGCAGTCCCAAAAGCCTGCTGGTGACCGGAGGTGAGTTGTGACGTCTCAGGAAACGCGCGAGGCTGAGGGACAAAGGCAGGTCAGGCCAGGCAGGGGGCCTCGCTGGCCAGGGGCCCCTTCCATGTGCCTGGTGGGAAAGGGGCCCCACCCTACGGTCCCAGCAGGCCTCACCGACGGGTGCAGTTGCAGTGGAAAAGCGGCTGGTGGGCACGGTTGAGCAGTTGGAACTTGGTCTCCTGGGGCCCAATCTGGTACGAACACCGGTCCAGGCGGCGGAAGCTGCGGCAGGCCCAGTGAGCGCCTAGAGGTGGGCACAGTGATGAGGGGATCCCAGGACCTTGGGGCACGCCTGGCAGAGCCAAGGGGCGCCTGTGCTGCCTCTGGCTCAGCCCTGGAGGGCTGCACACATGGCTATGAGAGGTGGGGGAGGTCAGGGGAGGCTTCCTGGAGATGAGCACGTGCCAGGCAGAACAGAACAGCAAGGGGCAGAGGTGAGTGAGGGCACGTGACTTTTGAACAGCAAAGAGAAGTTGGTGGGCCTGGAGTGCCTGTTCTGGAGTCGGATCTGCAGAACCAGGACCTGGGGGTGTTGGGAGATGACTGGCTGAAGGAAAGGGGAGGCATGGCATGGCAGGGGCTCATCTTGACCTCCCCATCTCGGTTTGATGTGATGGAGGAAGTGGGGAGACCCCAGGAAGGGGGGGTGGCACAGGAAAGGAGTCGAATCCCAGATTCTCACACACAGAGCCAGGGACCCGGGAGACAGGAGCCCCGGGAGACAGGAGCCCCAGGAGACAGGAGTCCTTCTCGCAGGGAGGGGCTGCACTAGCACTTGGGCCCGTGTCCCCAAGCCACCATCCTGCCCAACTGCCTCACCCGTGAGCAGCCTGGGAGGTGAGACCCTCAGTGCAGGAAGAAGTTCAGCTTGGCTCCGCAGGGGGGTGAGGAAGCTGCAGCCCACGGGCCCAGCTGGGTTAGGTTCTGAGCTTACTTTTAGGAAACGTGTCATTCCATGGCCCCTGCCGGCCTGCATGGAGCACCCTGAGGGCTGTGACGTTGACTCTGCTGGGGTCCTTGGGCCCTTCCAGCTGTAGTGGCCACTTCTGAGGGTGTTCGTCCCATTGTGGAGTGGTGGGGGGTGGGCTGGGGCTGGTTCTCAGAGTGGGGCTCCGGGAGATATTGTAGAGAGTTCTGGGCTGGAGGCGGGCAAGGCTCGCTGAACCATATGTCTTACACCTGGGAGATGGCCGTTGGGAGCCGTTAAAACAAACCAACAAAAAACCCAAAGCAAAACCCCATTGAATTCCAGCTGACAGTGACTCTAGATAGGGTTTCTACGGCTGTCAATCTTTATAGGAGCAGACAGCTTCATCTTTCCCACTAGTGGTCAGCAGTCCAAAGCCTCGTCCAGAGCAGGGTGGTAGCTGATGGTAGTCGTTAGTAAGTAACCTGGAATCGCCCTTCCCAGAAGCCTCTGTGGCCATCTCCAGGGAGTCAGGGCTCTGCTAATCCCACCCTACCCCTCATCCCACTGGGCTGTGGCAGACACCGGGGAGGTTTCTCTGCCCTGAGTAGGCAGAATGAGGAGCATTTCCTGAAGGACAGACAGACAAATGGTGTCTTCTCCCCGGAACTTGGGATTTGGGCAGAGGGTCCAAGGAGCAGTCACGTACCCGCCCCACCAGTACCACGCCACACACGCCTCTTGCTGTTCCAACAGGAAGCAAGGAATGTCCAGCACATTGAAGAAGGTCACACCCACAAGGTCCGAAATGGAGTCATGCTGATTCTGCAGGCATCCACGGAATCTGCCGAAGGGAAGGCGGGACTCAGAGGGCTACCTGGCTTCTCCCCCAGCCCAGCCTGAGGCCACCAGCCAGGAGCTTTGGCCCTCGGCTTTCCCCACTGTTCAGGGGTCTCTGGGGTTCCCTCTGTACCCAGGAGCTGGACCTGAACCTGAGCCCCCCCGCCCGCCTTGCCGGCCACTCACTTGGCGTCACAGTCACAGTGGGAGATGGTGTGGAAGCGGTAGTTTCGGATGCCATAGGCGTACTGGAGGGGGGTGATGGTCTGTGGGCAGTGGTCATGTTCCTTGCAACAGAGGTCAGGGCCCTGGAAGAGTCCTGCAGTGGGGGAGGAGGGCATGCTAGCTCAGCAGAGTTCTGGGCCCATCTGGTACCAAGAAGGCAGGACTGGTCCTTGCCTCAGCTTTGGCACCTATGGCCTGGTGGCCTCTGGCCTGTCACTGTCCCTCTGCAGATGCCGGGAGGTCACCCAGGAGCTCTAGGAAAGTCTTCCAGTCGGGAAACGGAGCCTGCTTCCAGAGTCCCCAGCTCACTCCCCAGAAAACGCCCAAGTTATAAACCTGAGTGTCACAGAATGGCTGGCAGGCAGGGTGCAGCCTTTCCTGCTGGCTCGTCAAGGCATTGCCAGGATGCCAAACTGCTCCAACTCAGGTGCCAAACGCTCTGCCCGCAGCAGCCCTCTGCGCATCCGCACAGGCAGCTGCGCTGAGAGTGGGTGGACGAGAGCATGCCCATGCCCACGCCCGCGCCCACGCCGGAGTGAGACAAGGCTGTTCCCAAGAGGATTTAGAACCTCAGAAAGACCCGGGAGCAACCCTGCTCTGTCCTAGAGGACAGTGGCTGTGAGTCAGACTCCACCGGACCACAGTGACTCTACGGGACGTCCCCCAAGTGCACAGCAAGCGGCATTCCGGGAGGCGTCGGCTCCGTTCTTCAGGTGAGAAAACTGAGGTTCAGAGAGAAGTGACTTGCCTACTTTGCAGGTGCTGAGCTGGGATTTCAACCCAGGCCTTCAGCTCCCTGCAGGGCATAGGATCGAGGCCCACGAAGCCTGCTCTTCAGGGGTGGCTTTCTGGTTCAGCAGACCCTGAGCTCACCTGCACGGGTCTCCTCCACCAGGGTGGTGATTAATGAGGACAAGGGGGAGCAAGACCTTATACACCCATGATTTTGTTTATTTATACATCCATGCCGGGATTCACCGTGACACCGCCCCCCCCCCCAACTTTAAACCCAAGCCAAACCAAACCCCACTGCCATCCAGCCTAGCATGATACTACCAGACAGCGTAGAACTGCCTTTTAGGATTTCTGAGACTCCAACTCTTTACAGGAGCAGACAGCTTCATCTTTCCCTGGAGACGTGGCTGGGTCTGAACTGGTGCCCTTGCAGTTAGCAGTCCAATCCTTAGCCCACAGCATCACGGGGACTCCTACCCCCATTTTACCAAAACAAACAAACAAACAAACTCACTCCATGGAGTCAGTGCCAACTCATAGCAACCCTACAGGATAGGGTAGCACTGCCCCGGTGGGCTTCTAAGGCTGTAACTATTTACAGGAATAGAAAGCCCTATCTTCTTCCCGCAGAGTTGCTGGTGGTTTTGAACTGCTGACCTTGCAGTTGAGCAGCCCAAAGCATAACCACTCTACCACCAGGGCTTCCCTACACCACCACCCCCACTTTACAGATAAGGAAATTGAGGCTCCGAGCAGTTAAGTACTTCCTCCCACGGACACACAGCTTGGGAGAATTCGGACCCACAAAAAACCTGCACATCCTCCCCTCACTCAGGACCCGGCAGCTCACCTAGCTCCGACGAGTTACTGGCAGAGTCCCCAATGCCACACCACAGCGTGCCAGGCATGGTCCAGCCTCTCTTGGCCCGGTGGTGCCCCCTGCCAGATGCTTCACTCTGCCGAGTCACTTGCTTCTTCCCGGCACCTGCTGGCAGCTCCTCCGACAGTTGGCAGGCCTCCCACTGACTCTGAAGGGTGTTGAGGGCTGTCTGCAGCTCAGGCCTAGGGGTGGCAGTGAAGGTGGCTCGGGTGGTCTCCTGAGCACAGAGGGTGCGGAAGGCTGCGATGAGCTTGGGTGAGTCCTGCCGGCTACATGCCTGCAGCCTCCCATGGCCGTCCCAGCGGGTGTGGAACAAGGCCAGTCCCCCAGCATCCTTGGCCAAGAAGCTCAGGAAGGCCAGAGGACCACCCAAGGGCCCAGCCAAGTGGCAGAAAGTGCTGTCCCAGTGGGGAACAGGAGCGTTCCCCAGAGCCACCCCTAGAAAGCCCAGAACTCCCAGAAGGACCCCCAGAACCCGCATCTCGCCCTGGCCCAGGTCCTGACAGGCAGACAAAGCCTCCGGATGCCTGCCCTGGCGGCCAGCCTGCCCGTGGAAGCGGTGCAGCAGGCCCTAGTGAATGGAGTTGGAGGAGGGTGTAGAGGGCTGGAATATGAGGTGATCTCAGCCTTGTAACTGAATCCACCGGCTGGGCAGGCTGCTGATTGGCCAAGAAGCGCACTTGTCTGGGCCTACGCCCCCACTCACCCCGCCCTTCTCGGCACCTTCCAGTCACCTGTTACTGGCCCCCACCCAGATGGGAACTATGGGCAGCAATGCCCAGGACCTGGGATGGAGGGGGGGCGGAGAGGGGGGGGCGTGTCAGAGGTTTCTTTATGTCCCTGGGCAGGGAGAGAGTTCAAGGGTCTAGGAGACCCACAAAGCCCCTTCGTGTCCCCTAACCCAGTGGTATCTGCCACAGCCACCTCCATCAAGCAGGCAGAGGGCCGGGCTGGCTGCCAGGACTGGATGAAAGAGGTGAGGGCAGGGCTCAGGGGATTCTGGGAAAGAGAGCGCCCATCCCCTGCCTACATAGAGTGCATCTTCCACTTCTGGTTCTTAGAAGGGCTCTTACTACATCCAGGAACAGCATCTCAGGGCTCTCCACTTCCTGGGACTCTGTGAGAACCCGGTCTGGCCCCAGAGCTGTGCTCCTGCTCTAACGGTGGAGACAGTGGGAACAGGGCTGGCAGGCAACGTGGGCTGGCATTTTGCCCTTGACAGGATTGTGGCCCAAAGGGAGCAGAGGGTGATCAGAGGCTGGGGCTGCAGCACCTTCATCTGTGGATTGTAACCCCGGGGGATATGCAGCCATCATAACTTTAGCAGTGTGGGATTCTTCCATCAAAGGAGGGCTGAGCTGAGCCTGGTCCCCAAACCGAAGTATCATTCAACCACCAACCCCCAGGGGAAGCTCAGTGCGGGGGAGAAGACTGCAGATCACAGGCCCAGCTGGCGAGAGGCTAGAGCCTGGGTGTGGCGCTCTTGGGGGACCTTACTGGGAGGTGGGTGGGTGCAGGCTGGCCTGGAAAGGCATTTTTCTGCCCCTCTGCCTTTCAGCTTCCTGCTCCTGGTGGCCCCTAACCTTTACTGAGTTCCCGAGGTTACCGCTCAGTGTGGGGAAGTGGGCAGAGCTGGGGCTGTGTAGTGCAAGCAGGACTATAGGGGGACAGGCTTATCTTATGGCCTCAGGGCCAGCAGTGACAGAGGTGGTAGGAAATCCAGACTTCCCCCTGCCCCCCAAAAGACAAGGGGAGGACTGAACAAGGGTGCTTCCTCGGGGAAAGATTCTAACCTTTGAAAACCACATCTGGGAGCTTTCCCCAGCCATAGGGAGGGCAGCCCAACTCTTGTCCCCATTTCCCCAAATCCAGCCCATCCCTGCCTGACAGCAGGGGAGGCTGGGAGTGTCCCAGGGCAGAAACAGCCTTCTGAGTCAGATAGGGCAGTTTCAGATCCGAGGCGGTAAGCACACCTTTACTTCTCTGAGCCTCGGTTTTCTCATCCCTCCAATGGGCACAGTGACCATAGTCTCTTCCAGGAGGGTTGGGGGAGACTGGACAAGGAGCCTGACAACCACAGCCCTGTCCCTGAAGAACTGGAACACCCACGGGTGGAAGGCGATTGCCCAGGGCAGAGTAAATCCCAAGGGTTCCCACCTCAGCATGCACACCCAGCCCTGGCCGGGACACTGCCTGGCTATGTCATTTGGGGCTGAACCCTGACTCTTTCTTGGCTAGGGTTTCCTCCACTGTGCCGCAAGGAACTTGGAGTTGACCTTTGAGGTCTTTTCGAAGAGGTCTGGGCCCAGAGGGAGACAGGCCAGGGCCTGCCCAGGAGGGTGTCACTGGGCTTTTCCCTCAGACCCCACCCAGGTGGCCACGTCACTCAGCCTTGGGGACAGGCTCAGGTGCCTTGCCTCCCACTGGGGTGCCCCTCAGAGGCCTTGGAGCAGGGATGGGAGAGGGCAAACCAGCAGGGCAGGTTCAGGCTGGATCCTGCAGATGCAAGGTCTTTCCTCTGGGCCGCCACCTGTCCATGGCGGGGGCCAGTGGGGAGCGAGAGCGGGTGTCTTGGGAGAAGGTGTCCTTGCCATCCACGCTGTCTGTTTCTTGCCTGTCTCTCTCCATCTCTTGATCTTCTCTCTCATCATGCGTGCTCTCTCTCTCTCTCTCTCTCTCTCTCTCGGTTTCTTTCCCTCTTTGTCTCTGATTCTCCTCATTTCGTTCCGTCTCCCCCACCTCACTCGCTCTCTCCCACTCTTTTTTCCTCTGGGAGTCTCATCATCTCTTCCCTGTCTCTCTTGGTGGATTTTCACTGTGCCTCCAGGCCCGTGTCTCAAACTCTCTCTCTGCCTCCTTCCTTCTGGGTATCTTTCTTGTGACCTTTCTGTCTCTCTGGTCTCTTTCTGCACTTCTTTCCCCAATCATGTTTCCTTCTCTCCTCTCCTCCTCATCGCCCTGCCCTTCTCCGTCTCTCGCGTTTTCTCTGCCACGTACGCGTGCGTCCGCCTCTCCCTCACTGTGACTTCCCTTCGCTCTCCACGGAGTCTGGCTTCCGAAACACAGAGACATCCTCCGTGTGACATGTTCCCAGCCATGACCTCATTGGATGTCACAACCGTGCCCCTCCCTGGAGAACCGGGCAAGGCAGGGCAGGGCCGGGCAGCGCTCTCACCCCGGTGCAAAGATGAACGAGTGAGGCTCAGAAGAGTGAGAGCCAGGAGCCCCAGGGTGGAGCAGGAGAGGAGCCAGGTCTGTCTGGACTCCCAACACACACACAAACACACACACACACACACCCCTCAGGTGTTCCTTTCCTAGGGCCTGGGAGACTCGGGCTCAGCTCCTAGCAGCCTCCCCATTGCCAAGGCCTTGACAGGGGCCTGGCTGGTGCCCCTCCCTCTGCCTAGGGGGTTCTCAGCTGCTCCCAGCACTGCTGAGAGAAAGGGGAGAGCAGTGCCTAGCTCCCAAGCTTTCCAGGCTGACTCTAAACAGCTGCTGGGTGGCTGCTCGTGCCAGGCACAGGGGGTAGGCCTGCACAGAGCGTGCTTGAAAGAGGCAGCAAGGTCAAGGACTGACTTGGTCCTGCCGACTGAGGAGCTGGGAGAGTCCCCATCCCCATAAGGTGAGAAGCACCTGGGATTCATTGGAGGACATGTCTGCGAAAGGCCAATGGGGAGAGAGCAGGATGGGACAGAGAAGCTGTTGGGGTGACCTGGCGCTGCTGTAACCGAATTCCAAGTGAATGGTATGAATAAGCACATGTATTGTCTCACACTTTGGGAGCCTCATAGTCCAACTTCAGGAGGCTGTTTGCTCTCCCGGTGGACAATGAAGGAAGCTCCTGGTCTCTCCTGAGCTTCTGCTCCTGGGAGCTCTTCCTGTGGCTTGGTGTCTCTCTCCCCCCATGTCTGCTTTTTTGTATAAGCTCCTCTCATATCTCAAAAGAAATGGCCATAAACACCGGGTACATGAGCCCTGCCTCATTACCGTAACAAGGACTGCTCACTCCCAAATGGGGTTAGAGCAACAGCATTGTAACCACCAACCACAGAACTGCCCCCACAGGACTTCTAAGGCTGAACTCGTTACTGGCACAGACAGCCACATCTTTCTCTGGTGCAGCGGCTGGTAGGTAAGCAGCCAAGTACTTAACCATTAGGGCTCCACCATAGACATAAAGGTTGAGGGCACATGTCAACCCCTAAGAAAGCCTTCCGACTGTGTTGTAGGCCTGATGTCTTCCAAGGTAGAGACAGAGAGGGCTGGAGGGATTGGTATAAAAGAGCCTTCCACTTAGGTGACCCACGGAGAAGGTCTCTGCCAGCCAGCAAGGAGCCCAATGCACAGACTGCCCGTAGAAGAGCCCCAAGTCAGCAGCAAAGCCCAGACCCTCAGCCACCAGGAAGAGAGAGACCGCAGCGCCTAGTCAGTTGCCGGTCCCCACAGTGCAAAGGAGCAGAGGAAGTCCAGAAGTCAGTCTTCTAGAACCTCCCAGGGCTCAGAAGTAGGAATTGTAGGTCTAGGACCTTCTCCACGAGAGTGCGAGGCAGGCCGGAGTTCACCCCTTAGCAACATCTGCCGCAAACTGAAACCAATCGCAGACCTGGGGGAATAAAGAATGAGATCCAACTGTGTCTACCTAAAACGAATCATCTCACGTGATAGGAAGCCCTGGTTTACATTCAGCAGCGCATTCCGTTAGGAATGGTAAAGAAGGGCGATGGAGCGGTGAGGGCATCAGATTCCTGCAGCCATTCTAGCCAAGAGAGCAAATTCAAAACAACCATGCCAAAAAAAAAACCATTGCCATCAAGTAAAGTCCAACTCATAGGAACCGTGTAGGGCAGAGTAGGACTTCTCAAGACAACTCAAATTTCACAGGAACTCAGCCTCACCTTTCTCCTGTGGAACAACTGGTGGCTTCCACTGGCAAACCTTGTAGTCAACAGCTCAGGATGTCATCAGAGCTCCGGAGCCACATTAGAAGCTGAAATTTAAAAGATGTGCCCAACGAACCCACCCAAGGGGGAGGGGGTATTGCTTCTAGCTCCACAGAAGAGGGAGAAAGGGACCACACTTCAACCCCGTGTGCCAAGATGTGAATGCAAGGTACCGGCATGAACTAATGGAGAGGTGTGCGGGACCGGCCCCAATCCCAACAACGTGGACAACCCCCTCCCCCCATCAAGGAGAATGCACTTCAGAGGGCAACACAGAAGCTACAGCTCTTCCTGAAGCTCAGGAAGAGGGGCATGTCTGATTGGAGCAAACAGGAGCAAAGGAAGAAGGAAGAGAAAGAGTGGAACACATCTTGACCTACCAAACCCCAAGGATGATATTCCTGCTCAGAGCAGCCAATGCACAGAGAGGACCATAGGGCTGGCCCCACCATGAGACACAACGTCCCTCACTGACTCATAGTGCTACCAGGACAAGGCTGGAGACACAGTGTGGGAATTGTGCCTAATCTGACCCCACCACACTGGGACAAAAACTAAGGGCATGCAATAGAACGGTAAGGGGAACAGAGCAACCAAGTCTCCAGGGAATACCAAAAATAGACTTTGGGGCCAGAGCGTGGCACCCCATCAGACCCAACTGGAAAACACTCCTAAATGTCAACAAACAGACCTGTAACTATTTATAGGCTTTTCTTTTTCAATCACAACAAGTGATCTAAAATAGATGACAAGGAGAGTGTAGGATGCCTGGCAGAGCTTGGTCAAGGGCAATGTAACCGAGAGGAATTACTGAAACTCTAATAAAGGCTGAACATGATAGTGGGACAAGAAGAAGGTAAAAGGAAATAGAGGAAAGAACTAGAAGGCAAAGGACATTTAGAGAGGCCTAAATATAGGCATGTATATATGTAAGTATATTTATATATAATGATAGGGAAATCGATCTATGTACATACACTTACATGCTAAGTATTAAGGCAGCAGATGGACAATGGGCCTCTACTCAAGTACTTTCTCAATGCAAGAACATTTTGTTCTAAAAATCTGGCATTCTGTGGCGCTCACCTTTCCGATACGATTGCTGAAGACAAAATAGGTGCATAAGCAATGTGATGAAGAAAGCTGATGGTGTCTGGCTATCAAAAGATATAGCGTCTGGGGTTTTAAAGGCTTGAAGATAAACAAGTGGCTATCCAGCTGAGAAGCAACAAAGTCCACATGGAAGAAGCATACCAGCCTGTGTGATCATGAGGTGTCTGCAGGATCAGATATCAGGCATCAAAGACCCAGAACAAAAAATCATATTGATGTGAATGAGGGGGAGGGCAGAATGGAGACCCAAAACCCATCTGTAGACAATTGGACATCCCCTTACAGAAGGGTCACAAAGAAGAGATAAGCTAGTCAGGTGCAGTATAGCACCGATTAAACATACAACTTTCCTCTTGTTTAATGCTTTCCCCTGCCCCACTATCATGACTCCAATTCTACTTCATAAATCCAGCTAGACAAGAGTATGTACACAGATACAGATAAGAGCTGGTACAGGGAATCCAGGATAGATAAACCCCTCAGAACCAATAATGAGAGTAGCAATACCAAGAGGTGAAGGGGAAGGTGGGGGGAGAAAGTAGGAACCAATCACAATGATCTACATATAACCCCATCCCAGGGGGATGGACAACAGAAAGTGGGTGCAGGGAGACAGTGGTTGGTGTAAGACATGAAAAAAAATTATAAATTAACAAGGGCTCATGAGGGAGGGAAGGGGTGGAGGAGGGGGGAAATGAGCTGATACCAAGGGCTTAAGTAGAAAGAAAATGTTGAAAAAGATGATGGCAACATATGTGAAAATATGCCTGACACAATGGATGGATGGATGGATTGTGATAAGAGCTGTAAGAGGCCCCAATAAAATTATTTTTTTAATAATAATAATTTTTTTAAAAACGTGCACAAATTCTGTCATCCTGCTCCCTTCCCATGATAAAGTCTAATTCTTCTCTCCATGAAAGCAATGGAACCTCTAGGACTGGGTCATAAAAGACGTTGTACCTTCTTCCTCCTCGTCTGTCTCGGGGCTCACTGACAGAAAGAAATGACTGGCTTATCGTGAGGACATTCAGCAACCTAAGGAGCTGAGGCCTCCTGCCATCAGCCAGGTGAGTGAGCCCTTAGGAAGCAGACCCTTCAAGCCTCCAGATGAGAGCGGCGCCACCTGATATTTTTTGGGGGGAGAACAGTTGATTGATAAATAATCACGTATCGGAATTGGGTGGGGGGAAAAAATAATAATCACGTATCATACAATTCCCCCATTTGAAGTGAACAATCCAATGGGCTTTAGTGTGGGCACAGAGGTGAGCAACCAGCACCACTGTGTAATTTCGGAACATTCCCATCACCCAAAAAAGAAGCCCTCGCACCATTGGCAGTCATTCTGTCGTCTCCTCTGACCTAAATCCCTAGCAACCCCTAATCTACTTTCTGTCATAATAGAGTTGCCTATTCCGCTCATTCCATGGAAATGGTATAAAGTAAAATGGTATCTTCGGTAGCTGACTTCTTTCACTTGACATAATTCTGTCAAGGCTCACCCAGGTGTAGCATGTATCATTAGTTCATTCATTTTTAATGGCGGAATAGCAGTCCGTTTTATAACTCTACCACATTGTGGTGTAGTGGGGATACTTGTTAGATTGCTCACCACAGGTCTGCCGTCAGAAACCATGCCCAGGAGAAAGACGAGGTTTTCTGTTCCTGCAATGATCGACAGTCGCTGAAACCCAGAGGGGCAGGGCTGCTCTGTTCTGTGGGGTCACTAGGAGTCAGAATTGACACAACGACAGGAAGTTAGGATTTGGTTCATCTGTTGGATCTTTGGGTTTTCTACTTTATGGCCATATGAATAATGTTGTTATGAGTGTGTGTGTGTGTGCGTGTGTGTGTACATCTTTCCAGTTCTCTTGGATATATGCCTAGGAGAATTTATGCATCATATCGTTAACGCTATATATAGTTAACATGTTGAGGAACTGCCAAACTTCTCCAAAGTGGTGGAACTATTTTAGGTTTTCTATCAGCAATAGAGTCAGGTCCTGATTTCTCCACATCCTCACCAACACTTATTATTGTCTCTTCTATTACAGCCACCCTAGCGAGTATGAAAGGAGCCCTAGTGGCACTGTGGATTGAGTGCTGAGCAGTAGTTCAAACCCACCAGCCACTCTGTGGTAGAAAGATGAGGCTGTCTGTTCTCGTAAAGATTATAATCATAGAGACTCTAGATAGGCTCTCTATGAGTCAGAATTAACTCAATGGCAGTGAATTGTTTGCATTAGTGAGTGTGAGGAGTCCTTGTGCATTGCAAATAGCTAGCACACTTGGTCGCTGTGTTAGTCTGGGTAGACTAGAGAAACAAATTCATAAACATGTGTATATGTATATATATAGTTTATATACAAGAGGAATTGAACATTGAGAAAACATCCCAACCCAGTCCAGTTCCAGGCCATAAGTCTGATATTAGCTCATCTGTCCGATACCAATCTATAAAGTCCTCTTCAGGCTCACGAAACACATGCAATGAAGCCAAATGCGGGATGATCACCAGTCACTGGGTAGAACGTCTTTGGGTCCAGTGGCATTGTAAGCATCTCAGCGCTGGCAGGGGTCTCTCCGTAGCTTCTCCGCCTTCCAAGGTCTGGTTGCATCCATGTGGCTTGCCTTCTGCAATGTCTCCCCGGGGAGTAGCAGAGAGAGAGGTGTCTTCCGCCTCCAAGGAGGAAGAACCAGATTTCCCAGAATTCTCAGGAGAAGGCCATGCCCACACAGAAGTCTCATTGGCTGTCTCCAGATTGACAGCCTAGACTCCACCCCGACACTCTTAATCATTAAATTGACACCAGATTAGGTGACTACCACAGTCACTAATCAATTAGTTACAATTCAAGTCCACTTAGAGCCACCTGGAAAGAAAGTCTTGTTGATCTACTTACAAAAGATCAGCCATTGAGAAGTCTAAGGAACATTGCCCTGCCACATGTTTTAAACCTTTAAACAAAGATCCCTTGAAATCTTGAAGCTAAATAACAATTTAGCTGAACAAGTGAAAACTATCTGTATGGAATCGAACTAACAATGATGAGTCAAAGACAAGATAGCAGCCTTGCTGGGCAGTGAATTTATGTTAATGGGGGAGAATGGTGGCAGAACTCGAAGAATGTAGTCAACGCTACTAAACGGCACATGTAGAAACTCTTGGATTGGTGTATCTTCTCCACAGTGATACGACCCAAGTTGTTTTACTTAATGCAGCTAAAAAATACCCCTTACAAAATGAGGTTAGCCTAAGGTACTTTACTTAATGCAATCTCTGTGGGATTTTTATAATGTTGCCCCAAAGCAGACAGGTTGGATGACACGTCACCTCAAAGGGCCAGCTAGTGCTAAGAGTCTTCTCTTACCAGACGGTTAGTGATTAAAAGCGAGACCCTGCTAGCTAGTGAATGGACAAAGGGCTCCTGAGACTGGCTTAAGACCTAAGGACCTTATTGTTGTGTTTGCTTGCTCATGGTCAGCAGCTGCTTCCCCTAGTTACCCTGTACCACATCCTTACGTGACTCCCAAAGCATACATTCTGAAGTCAAAGGAACAGCTGCTCTGCGTGTTCTGGTGTTAACCAGGACAAAAGAAAGACGGTCTGTTTTGCCCTGCTGCGAGTGCCTCACTGGTGCACGTGCTCCAGAAAAACGTCTCTTTCAGCCCATCAGGGTGCAGTACAGGGCCAATGAAACAGACAACTTTCCTCTGGCTCTTTCATGTTTCCTCCCCCCACTATCATGACCCCCACTTCTACCTTGAAAATCCGGCTAGACCAGAGCATGTATACAGGTACAGATAAGTTCTGGAAACACAGGAAATCCAGGACAGATAAACCCCTCAGGGCCAACATTGAGAGTAGCCATACCAGGAGGGGAAGGGGAAGGTGGGGGGAGGTAAGGGGAGGCAATCACAACGATCGAACTATAACCCCCTACCAGGGGGATGG
>NW_022103926.1:6172483-6175330 GCF_000313985.2 Echinops telfairi
GGGGCGCCATTCCAGCTGAGAAAGATGGAGTGGAGATAAAAGATGAAGGACAAAGTTGGGGCCTATGGGGGCACAAGAAGGAGAGACTCCAAGGGCCAGTTCTATATTTGAGGAAGGTTTAGATTCCGCTCTTGTCACGGATTCGGCATTCCAGGACAAGCGCTCACAAAAAGGCAGACGAAGAAGCAAGACTATGTCAGCCCATGTGTTGGAGGTCTGGAGGGGAAGATAAAGCCAGAGATAGGGAGTAAGGCGGAGCACCTGCAGAGTGCTGCCTTTCAGCCATCCCCCAGGGAACAGGAGAGAAAGTGTCTCCCTTATGGTGCCTCAGGTCCTGGGAGGTGACAGTTCCTTCCCACGGGCCTTGCCTAAACCCTGGAATGCAGTGTTCCTGAAGAAAGAAATGCGACTCAGACTGTCCCGTCAATGCACTCTGTCACTCAGAAGCCCGGGAATTCCTTTCCCAGAGTTCATCTTAAGACAATCCGTTCCACAGAAGAAGCATGAGAAGTCGGCGGTCTCTATTTTCAAGGGTAGGGCCCAAACCTCCGAGGTTTCGAAGGGCGGAATTGGGGCCTGCTCAGTTTCAAAGAGTCCTATCGCCACCAACTGAGTTCTCCAGTGTGGAGAGGCCTTGCTAGGAGGCCGAAAGGATGAGGCCTCTGTTTCAGACTGAGAGGGGCATTGGGGCATGGGGATGGTTGTGAGGTTGTCATGCCCAAGGGGCAGGAGAAGATGCTTCCACTTTCAAGGGGGATGGTCAACACTCAGACGGACTAAGCGTAAAGGACCACCCCAACCTGAGGGAGCAGAGTTGCTGTCGCCCTGGACTTGGAAGGTGAGATGAAGCTCACAGAGCTTCCATCTAGAATCAAGCACAGGCAACCCCCAGAGTCTGGGGAGCAGAGTCATTGCCCAGATGCCTTGGAGAAGAGAGGATTCTTTTTCAGCTTCAAAGAACTACTGGAGGGAAATTTTAGACTTACTCGTTGATTGTTTGAGGCTGGGCTCTATAGAAAAACAAACCGAGTAGAGCTTACATGTGTCCATACACAGAGAGGTTGAGATCAAGGAAATGGCTCACACAGGCTTTTAGGTGGGCAAGTTCCAAGTGCATGTGTCAGATGTCAGATTGTTGGCCTCTCTTGACTTATGTACTTCCAGAAACTGCAAATGCTGTCATGTAATCTCTATCTTTATTTCTATTACCAAGTCCATATTTTCCAATTACTCTTCCTTCCTCTTCATTTCCAACTTTTGCATTCCAATCACCAATAATTATCAATACAACTTGATTGCGTGTTTGATCAATTTCAGGCTGAAGCCATTGATAAAATTCTTCAATTTTTTCATCACTAGCTTTAGTGGTAAGTGCATAAATTTCAATATTATATTACCTGGATTAACTTGTGCACAGATAGATATTATCCTATCACAGCATTGTGCTTCAAGATAGATCTTTAAAAAAATAATTTGGGTTCAACTTATTTTTATTTATTTTTTTAATCACTTTATCGGGCTCTGCCAACCTGGCCAACAGGAAGATGTGGGATTAATCTGGTCACAGTTTGATTGGCGGGCAAAAAGATAAATGACTCTACAAGGCCTGCCCACCTCTCTCTTGCTCTCTGGTGATCAGAGAGTGCCGGAGTATGCACAGTTTTAGCTAGTTCTCTGCCCCAACCTCTGAGCTACACTACCTGTGGGCCAGGCCAACCCATGGATCTTGTTGCTAGAGCTTGAGGCTCCTTTGAGACCTGCTTCTTCACGCTGTTGGTGCATACATTGCTTGAGCTTGAGGCTGGTGAATCCTGTCACCTTGCATTGCTTGGGTTCAATATCCCATTCCGGCCAGCTTCACTAAGCTCCGAAGCTACTGACTGTTGGGGACCTGCTGCTTGCTGCCTGTGGGCAGACTCTGTTTTCCTTGCCCGAGGGAGGAGGACTCTGCTGTCTGCTTCCTTGACCTTGGACCCGGCAGCCCACATGAGTTGAAGGACTTCCAGTATATTAACTGTTCCATGAAAGTGAGTTGAACTAAACCCTCTATACGGCTGTGTGGACTAATTAGCTGTTATATTCCTTCTTTCTATATAAATCTACCCTCCTCCTTAAAGGCTTGAAGATAAACAAGCGGCCATCTAGCTGAGAAGCAACAAAGTCCACAAGGAAGAAGCGCACCAGCCTGTGTGATCATGAGGTGTCGATGGGATCAGGTATCAGGCATCAAAGACCCAGAACAAAAAATCCTATCAGTGTGAATGAGAGGAAGTGCAAAGTGGAGAGCCAAAGCCCATCTGTAGGCAATTGGACATCACCTTACAGAAGGGACGTAGGGAAGAGACCAGCCAGCCAGTCAGGGTGCAGTGTAGCACCGATGAAATATACAGCTTTCCTCTAGTTCTTTAATACTTCCTCCCCACCCTATCATGACCCCAATTCTACCTTACAAATCCGGCTATACCAGAGGATGTACACAGGTACAGAGAAGAGCTGGAAACACAGGGAATCCAGGACAAATAAACCCCTCAGGACCAATAATGAGAGTAGAGATACCAGGAGGGTAAGGAGAAGGTGGGGGAGGAAAGGGGGAACTGATCACAGTGATCTACATATAACCCCCTCCCTGGGGAATGAAAAGTGGGTGAAGGGAGACATCGGTTAGTGAAAGAAATGAAAAATAATAATAATTTATAAATTTCAAGGATTTATGAGGGAGGGAAGGTGGGGGAGGGAGGGGGAAAATGAGGAGCTGCTACCAAAGGCTCAAGAAGAAAGCAAATGTTTTGAGAATGATGAGGGCAACAAATGTGCAAATGTGCTTGACACAATGGATGGATGGATTGT
>NW_022103926.1:6175627-6177292 GCF_000313985.2 Echinops telfairi
AATCCATGGTGTGAAGCTGCCAGGCTAATATCCACAGTATCACCACTGACAAATGAAGTGCTGGTGAGAGGAGAGCCTCTGAGTGATCGTGTTTTTTATATTTTCCAGCAGTTTTGTCGGATGAGAAGTCAGGGAAGCTGGTTGACTCGTCCTCCTTACAATAGAAAATGTGATCAAGGAAAGAGATCATCTCAGAATCTCAGAAGCACATCTCAAGTACCGAGTAACAGACCTAAAAGTTTCTGCATGTGCTACAAAGGAGAGCCTTCTCTCCTCTAGTAATAGAGCTGACATTGCCGAAAACCAAATCCAGAGTCTCATCCTATGAACTGAATTACAGCGTCAGTTGAATTGTAGGTCTAGGATAATGTCTGATATTAAAGCCAGGGCATTAATTGGAAAGAATTGGGACCCTGAAACATGGGATGGGAGCCTATGGGTGGATTAAGAGGAGGATATTAAGCTCCTAGAGCAGCGGTTCTCAACCTGGGGGTCAAACGACCCTTTCACAGGGATCACCCGATCCATAACATTAACAAAATTACAGTGACGAAGTAGCAACGAAAATAATTTTATGGTTTGGGGGTCACCACAACCTGAGGAACTGTATTAAAGGGTTGAGGCATTAGGAAAGTTGAGAACCACTGTCCGAGAGTCAATTGAGCCACCCCATTCAATAGGTCCACCCCTCCCACCTGAGGGGACTATCAGTAGAACAACTCACACTTGAGCAGATTAACCAAACTGTTCGAGCTGATATGCCAGGTGGGCTGCATCTGTAGCATTGCCTGGGGGAGATGCCTTACAAGATATTGCTGAGAGCCCCCAGGAAACACCCCCACCACCCATTATTTCCTCTAGACCTGTAACTAGAATTAAGTCTCACAAAGTTCCTAAAGGTGAGGTTCAGGTGATGACTCAGGAAGAAGTGTGCTCTACTCATCAAGATCTGCTTGAGTTTTCTAATGTGTATAAGCAGAATCCTGGGGAATATGTCTGGGCATGGTTACTGAAGGTGTGGGATACCGGTGCAAGGTATGTAACATTGGACCAGTCTGAGTTCCTTGATATGGACCCGTAAGCACAGACTCTTCCTTCAATGTCTCAGCAAGAGAGCATCTAATGGCTTATTTGGTTGGTTCACTGAAGCATGTGGTGCCAGATGGCCTAGATTAGACCAATTTAAGGTACCTGACCTACCTTGGTCCACTGTAGAAGAAGTCATCCAAAAGCTTAGGGTAATTGGTATGTTGGAATGGATCCATCAGAAAAATCCCATAGACCCCAAAAAGGAGTGCCCCAAGGGCATAACTTTCACCACAACCCTAAGGAACAAACTCTTGGAGTGAGCCCCAGCATCTCTGAATACTCCTATGATTGCTATTTTATGCACGCCAGAATTAACAGTGGGAACTGCCTTATGTGAATTTAGACATTTGCTTACAATGGGGCTGATTGGGCCCTGTGGTGGTAGGGGGAAGGTGTCAGCACTGAATCAACAGAGAAGGGGTGGACGTGGTTATGGATCATAATGGACAGTGAGGATTCCATAGTAACCAAAACAACCTGTCTGGTGTGGACTTATGGCATTGGCTATTTAGCTACGGTGTCCCTAGGACTGAAATAATGGAAACCTACTAAATGTTTACCTGATCTATACATGCA
>NW_022103926.1:6178975-6197714 GCF_000313985.2 Echinops telfairi
TGTGGAGTCTTTGTGGGGGCCCTGTTGGTGAGTCACAGTGTAGATCCTTGGGATTTTGGAGTAAAGTCCTGCCATCCTCTGCAGACAGCTACTTCCCTTTTGAAAAGCAGCTGTTGGCCTGTTACTGGGCCTTAGTGGAGACTGAACACCTCACCATGGACCACCAACTCACCATGAGGCCTGAGCTGCCCATCATGAACTGGGTATTGTCTGACCCACAGAGTCATAAAGTTGAACATGTGCAGGAACACTCCATTGTTAAATGGAAGTGGTATATACAAGATTGGGCTAGAGCAGGACCTGAAAGTACAAGTAAGCTGCATGAAGAAGTAGCCCAAATACCCACAGTCTCCACTCCTGTCACATTACCTCCTTTCTCCCAGTCTGCACCAATGGCCTCCTGAGGAGTTACTTATGACAAGTTGGCTAAGGAACAGAGGGTGCTACCCGTAAGTGGACAGCCCTTTCTAGGATCACCCTAAAGGACGGTGGTGAAGGGAAATCCTCCCAATGGTTTCTAATTAAGAACCAATCATGTAAGGTTTAATTGCATGTATGGATAAGGGGATACACAACACTCAGTCATATTCCAACCACTTTTCAGCATCAATGACTGCTGCAAATAATATTTCAACCACATTTCAGCATCAATTGCTGTGGCAAGTCTGTACCTCAGCCATTTTCCCTCCAGTTCATCATCCACCTTTGTCTAAGTGGTCTAGAGTAGGCGAGAGTTCAAATGAAGTGTTTGGTCTTAACAGAGTGCTAGGGGTTTCTCTGGCTATGGCAGCTATGGTAGAAACAGTCTCAGAATGGCAGCAATTGCCATTCTCCCAAATCAGCGATGTCTTCTTGATGTTTCTGATAATGTCTGGGTTGTCTTTCTGTCCCCCGTGCCACATCGTTTGTTGGCCTCTCCTTCTTCCTGGGCTGCGCCCGATGAAGAGAGCTTCATTTGCATTCTCTTCCACCTAAGAAGATATCAGCAAATAGCCCCGCCCTTTGGGCTGTTAAACCTGGGGACAGAATTATTGTTAAGGGAATTCTGAAGTTTCTTCTTTTCCTTGCTCTTCATCTTTCTCCACATGCAGTTGTGCCCGCCTAAGAGAAATTCACCTTTTTTACCCATCACCTGAAAAAATGTAAGCCTAACCCTGGCCTTTAGAGATTAGTAACTATGTTAGTCTGGGTAGACTAGAGAAACAAATCCAGGGAGACCCATGTGTGTATACAAAAGAGCTTTATATACAAGAGCAGTTGAATATTGAGAAAATATCCCAGCCCAGTCCAGATCAAGTCCATTCAATATTAGTCCATATGTCCTATACCAATCTATAAAGTCCTCTTCAGACTCACACAACACATGCAATGATGCCGAATGCAGGAAGATCACAGGTCAGTCGGTGGGAAGTCTTGTAGATTCAGTGGCATTGTAAGTATGTCAGGGCTGGCAGGAATCTCCACGTGGCTTCTCTGGCTCCAGAGGTCTGGCTCCACAGCCTCTCTGGTGTCTTCTCCACAGGGATGCCTCACAGGGAATGAGCCTGTGACCCTCCTCCAGCAAGTTATTTATTTCCTTAGCACCTCCAAATGAGACAATCAAACTACTACCTGATTGACAGGCTAGACTCCACCCCTTTGCTCTGAATCCTCAAATTGACACCAGATTATATAACGACCACAGTAACCCTGGCTTCCACATTTCGCTCTTGTTCTTCCACCATGTTTTTTTGGGATTGGCTTTTTCTGAAAGGGTTGACAATTTTTTCTCTGCACTAGTTATTTCAGAATCTTTTGGAAGAGAGAAAGATTAGAGTTAATAGAGCTAAATGAAGTTTGTCATGTATCGTCTCCCCTTACTGTGGCAGTATTTGAGATTTCAGGGTGTCATGTGCTCCTTCAATTGTTGCAGGCTCACATAAATGACAGCCACTATAATGTCTTGAAATTTAGAAGAGTCTTTTATTCAGTTATAACCAGACTGTGAGAACCGAAAAGCAATTCTTTAGATTGCAGCCCCGAGTGGAGATAATAGCCAGCTTTCATATGCAAAAACCCATTTACCAGGAACGTTCCTATAGAGCAAGCAGGTATGACAAAATCAGAAAGCAAATTTAATGTGATCACTCTTTAGAGTGAATGAGCATTACAAGGTACAGGATTGATTATAACATCACAAAGAAACAATATTAAAGATTAACAAAATTAACCACAACATTCGGATTTCTACATCAAAAAGAACAATATTGAAAAATAACGAGGTTGATTATAATGTCCTAGTCTTGGAAACATAAGCATACACTCTAAAATCAATCCCTGGCAAGACTTTCCGAGATGGGAGCGGGAAGGAGGCAGGTCATGCAGCAGTCAGCAACATGGCGTCACTGAGGCCAGTTTGCCTCAGAATGTGGGTCTGACCCTGAGGATTATAGGAGATGCTAGTTACGTGATGAATGTTTCAATCTTGAAAAAACTTTGAAATTGTTTACTAGCGTAAGCGGGGCCATTGCCCATTTTCAGATTGGGTTGGAGTACCCATCACATGGCAAAGCAGGGCAATAAATGCCTAACGACATGTTTTGTGGACTCGCCGGTCATGGCTGATGCCCACAAAACTCCTGAGAACGTATCTAGGCATCTAAATGAGGGTATGAGAGTGATGTCCATTTGGACTGTCTCCTTGTGGATTAACCGCACTGGGCCTCACTTAACACATGCAATGACACCGGATGGGGGAAGATCACAGGCCAGTGGGTGGGAAGTCTTGTGGATCCAGTGGCAGTGGAAGCATTGTGAGGTTTGTTGACAGTGAGTGCACTTTTTGACAATCTGTCTGGTCTGAGCCCAGGTCAGATAATATCTATGTCTTAGGCTAGCTGCATTGTTGTATAATTTATTGTTGCTGTTGTGTAATTTTTAATGTTCTGCCCTTGGGAGGCCAAGGAGCTTTGAGTTAACTTGTCTGCATTTGCATTTCCCCTAGAAATTGGCCCTGGCCACCGAGTGGGTATGTCTGATAAAGAGTGGGTGGAGTTGGGATCTTACCTAAGTCCTGGAGTTGGGATCTTACACTTTACAGTGTAAGGTGATGAACAATTTAGCAATGTCAGATTTCAGGTTCGATTTCAGCTTTGCTGTCTCAAGGAAGGAACATGCCTGTACTTTGTAAGCCGAATCACTGATTATATTTATAGGTTGTTTTACCTTTTTGAACAATAGAAGGAGGGCAAATCTGTCTGTCTTTTGTGCAGAGGTATAACAAGTTTGGGAGGATAGAGAAGAGGCGCCCCGATAGACTGTGATGCCTTTACTGGAACCATCTGTCAAGTTACTAGGGGGCCCCTCATGTGGCTTGGAGGAGAAAACTTTGTTAATAATCCGTGAAGTGTGTTTTAGGAGCTCCCAGATCTTCCCCGGAGGTTAACAACAATCTATTTTCCCATAAAATTCAACTGGCACTATTTGAAAATCTGTAGACAATTCCAAAATTGTCTTTGTTTGAGCTAGGGTATAAGGTAAAATTATGATTGATGGATCTTACCCACACGGTTGACGGCACCGATGCTGACCTTTGGTCATCAGCTGACCTATTTGTTCCCAAACAAGACCACATGACCTTGGGGTGTGTATTGCCTAGACATGGCCATTCTAGAGACTTATCTTCTTGTGCTCATGTAGCAGTGGGGGTGATGGGCTTGTGAAAGACTACAAAGTGAATGCTTTCAGCTGGATCAACTAGATAAATCTTTCCCTGGCTGATGTGTTCCTCTACAAAGTGTAATTCTAAGCGAGCCTCAAGGGTGAGCTCTCTAGGACTGTTTAGCTGGGGGTACCTTTTTTAAAAAAATCATGTTATTGGGAACTCTTACAGTTCTTATCACAATCCATACATCCATCCATTGTGTCAAGCACATTTGTACATGTGTTGCCATCATCATTTTCAAAACATTTTCTTTCTACTTGAGCCCTTGGTATCAGCTCATTTTCCCCATCTCCCCTGCCTTCCCTCCCTCATGAACCCTTGATAATTTATAATTGTTTTTTTCATGTCTTAAATCGACTTTCACCCACTTTTCTGTTGTCTGTCCCCCTGGGAGGGGGTTATATATTGATCATTGTGATCAGTTCCCCTCCCCCATACCCTTTTAAGGCATCAAACAAGTGTTGGGGTTCTTGAGTAGAGATCCCTAACAAAGGTCATACTCAATTTAGGTCCCCCAGTAGCTTTTGAAAATCATTGAATGTCTTTAGATGGTCTTTTCTGATCTCAAGCTTCTGTGGTCTGTCTGACAGTAGTTCAATCCACCACTGTCCCTAAGTGTGTATAAGGGAGGGTTGTCTGGATCTTGTCCAGAGCAATTACTAATCCTTCCTGAGAAATGGTTTCTTTGGTGTGAACACAAATTTGTTGAAACATTTTGTTGCTAGATGCTGTTATTAAGAAATCATTCATGTAGCAGAGGATGTATGCATACCAAAAAATGCTCCCTGAACTGATTCTAGAAATTTGCCTATAAAAAACTGGCACATTATGGTGCTATTCACCATGCCCTGAACCAAAGTTTTTATTTGAAAACTTTTAGTTGGGGCCCTATTGTTTAACTCAGGACCATGAAAGCTAATTTATCACAGTCCACAGGATCTAAGTGGATAGTGTAAAAACAAGCCTGCAGGTCTAAGACTAAGAGATCAATTTGGGGGGGGGCGGATGGAATCATAGTAGGCAAGGGAAGGCCGGGTTGGAGAGTCCCCATAGGCTGTATAATCGAATTAACAGCTCTTAAATCTATGAGCATATGCCTTTTACCAGATCTCTTCATAATTACTGTGTTAGTCTGGGTAGTCTAGCAAAACAAATCTCCAGAGACACTGAAAGAGCATTATATCAAAGAGTATTTGTATATTAAGAAAGCATCCCAGCCCAGTCCAGATCAAGTCCATAAATCTGATATTAGCCCATATGTCCAATAAAAGTCTATAAATTCCTCTTCAGACTCACACAACACATTCCATGATGCCAAATGCAGGAAGATCACAGGCCAGTGGGTGGAAAGTCTTGTGGATCCAGTGGCAGTGGAAGCATCTTAGCACTGACGTGGGTCTCCCACTGACGTGGGACCTTTAGCTCCAGGGCTCTGGCTGCCATCAGCATAGCTCCATGTGGCTTGTCCACAGGAAGGTGAAGCAGAGAAAGAGTGTGTGTCCTGCCTCCAGGAAAGAAGAGAGGTAACCTCCCAGAATCCTCAGGAGAAGGTCATGCCCACACAGAGGCATCATTGGCTATGACCTGATTGACAAGCTAGACTCCACCCCTTCACTCAAGTTGACAGGAGATTTTGGAACTGCCAAAATTACATACACAGGTGAATTCCATGGACTTAGAGTCTCCTATACGATCTTCTCTTAGCAACTCCTGAACTAATTCATGCAAACCCTGCAAGTTTTCTTTATTAAGAGACCTGTGGTGGGAGGTCAGATGCGCAGGCATTCCCCCCCTGAGGGTGATCAGTTGCCAGACTGCAATGGGCCTGCTCCCTGCTGCTGGGGACAATGGACAGGCTCCTGTAGGCGGAGTTTACACCCTACTGATAATGGTTCCTATGGAGACCCAGAGAACAGGTCAAAGTTAAGCTGCCTCCCTAAATATAGGATCCGCCCATCTTGTCACATGTATACCCCCAATCCTTCCTCTCCCTATTGTGTGTATGTCCCTAGACCACCCCCACTCGTTGCTGTATAACCTGTGACATATGGCTTTACCTGTAATTAGTGGGCTTGCACGCCGCCCCCCCCCAAAGATATATAGGCCTGAGTCAGCAATAGAGATCTCTCTCCTCTCTCTCTCTCTCTCTCTCTCTCTTCCCTCTCTCCTCTCCCGTCCCCCGTTTCCCTTTCCCCTTGTCCTCCTTCCTTTCCCCCTCTCCCCATGTGGACCACCAAGCGGGGCTGAGGTGAACAATGCTACCATGTAATGTGTCTGACTGCATTATTGTAATATCTCTTCTACCTCTCATGCTCTCCATGACTTAAATATAATATATATATATATATATATCAATCATATAATTGTGCTTACTGAACCCGTGGGTAGTAGTGGTGGGGGCTGGGTCCCCTACCCCCCATAACTTTATACTACAGAGACCACTGTTCAATCCATATTGGGTCATTTGACTTTCAAGATAGTTGGAAGGGTGCAAGCTCTATGACAGCATGCCCACCACCACCACCACCACCTAAAAATGTAAACATCTGAGGCCAGTGGTTGTCAACCTTCCTAATGCCAGGACCCTTTAATACAGTTCCTCCCCCAACCATGAAATTATTTTCGTTGCTATTTCATAACTATAATTTTGCTACTGTTATGAATCGGGTGACCCCTGTGAAAGGGTCATTTGACCCCCCCCAAAGGGGTCATGACCCTCAGGTTGAGAACCACTATCCTAGGCCATGGGGGTCATTTTGGGGAGTGACCTCGACTGGGGAAAGATCTCCTTGTTCATTTGCTCTGAGGCCACTTCCTTTATATCTCATATTTTCAGTATGTTCCACGCTTAGACTTCTGTGGAAGAACATACAATTTAGTTCCCCAATGCTGCAATAAATCCCTACCCCATAAATTAATTGGGCTACAGGCTGAATTAAACCAGACAGCCCTTCAAGCTGTATACACTGCCGGATCTTCCTGCTCAGCCATCCTTTACCAACCTCTCCTACCCCCTCCACGTGGAAATCAGGAGCAACCAGCAGCCAGGCCTTGAGCCACTGTTGATGACTCGTGACCTTCACATCATCTCCTGAATCTAAAAGCCCTGGAAACCTTTTCCCGTCAATTATTAATTCTATAAATTCTTGTTGGTCCATGATAATTTTCCAAAAATAGTCCATGTCCTAAATGCAGGACTCCCCCTTTAGGTGCTTTTTCTTGAACGGTGTTTGTTTTATCAATAGGGAGATGAGGAAGTAAAAGTAGCTGCCCTAGGTGATATCCCTGTTTTACAACTCGGGGGACTTCAGATTTGATTTCTACTCTGCGTTCTCCTTCATAATCTTGATTAGTAATAATTCCAGTAACAACCTGAACACCTTGAGAATGGAGGCTAGATTTTCCCAGCATCAGATACACTGTCACTTCTGGTTTGGGGCCTCTGTAACCGGTCTTAATAGTTGCTGGGGGTCCCCCTGAAACCAGCTGAACTTCTCGGCTGGTTAGATCTATTGCTGCGTTCCTGCTGGTGGAGGAACTGAGTGAGGAGACGGATGATAAGATTGTGTGTCTATGGGCTCTGCTGGCTGGGGGTCAAAGCACACTCTATCCTCCATTTCCCTACTGGGTAGCATTCACTAGCAGAAACCCGACACTGGCTCACCCAGGGGTTCCTTTTTTTACAGTTGGGGGGCAGAGTCCAGGTTCTTGATAACTAGAGAGCCTTGGGCCGTTACCAGTTGTTGAGTTCAATGAGGGGTGTTGCCAGCATTCTCTCTGGAAATGTCCTGGCCTTCCCAATTTCTCTTCAAATCTTAATTTCGTCTTAGACTGTGCCCTGCTCCTTGTAAGGGCATATAGCCTCTTGGCAATCGTGGCTGGCATGATCATAAACTAAAGTGTGCAGCAGGCTTTCAGCTGCTTCTTCATTAGTAACATTTGCACAGACTGCTTCCTGCAGATGAGAGACAAATTCTACATAAGGCTCATCATTACGCTGCCGCCGTATTGCAGTATAAATGGCCTGCTTCTCTCCAGACAGCACTATCTTTTCCCAAGCTCATAAACAAATATCACATATCTGTGAAAGCCCTTGCTCAGTAATTCACTATTGGGCTTCAGTGGTAAAGAAACATCCCTTCCGGGTGGGGGTGAGGGTGGGAGAGGCAGGAGGAGTTGAGGAGGGGAAGCAGTTAGCATTGTCTCCCAGTGAAGTGAGAGTGTGGGAGCAGGGTGGATATAGGGAGCCAAGGTGAAGTCCACAGGGCAATGGGGCTGGAAGAGTTCCCCCACCCCACCCCACCCCTGGTGCCCAGAGGAAGACAGAGCTGCAGCTGGCAAATTGGGGCCAGTGCCTACTGAAATAGCAGCCGGCCAAGTAAAGTGGGACTGGAGGAGAGGTATGAATGTGTTCAATCCAAATAGATTGGGGAGAATGTTAGTATAGTCGACCTGTATCCCAGCACCAGGGCCTTACTCTTCTGTGGATCCACGGTTAGGGTGGAAGAAACCCCAGTTGCCCAATTTCATACCACTGGGCTCTGACCTTTTGCTCCAGCCCAGGCCCTTGGCCCTGTTTCAGTTAAAGAACTCAGGCAGCCCCCGCCAGCCCTTGGTGGCCTTGGTAAAGACCTTGGCATCTCTGGGTCTTCTCCCCTCTGTAGAGACCAGGTATGCTGCCAGGCAGTTGAATGACACCTTAGGGACCCTCCATGGGCCCCATGTTATGGGGGTGTGGCAGTTACATAATCTTCTGTCAACTTGAATGAAGGGGTGGACTCTAGCCTGTCAATCAGGACATAGCTCCTGAGGCCTCTGTGTGAGCATGGTCTTCTCCTGGGGGTTCTGGAAACTCCTCTTCCTCCCTAGAGGTGAGACACACTCTCTGTTTGACATTCCTGCTGACAAGCCACATGGAGCCATGCTGATGGAGCCAGAGCCCTGGAGCTGGAGGAGCCACATGGAGACCCACACCAGTGCTGAGATGCTTCCACTGCCACTGGATCCACAAGACTTTCCATCCGCTGGCCTGTGATCTTCCTGCATTCGGCAGCATTGCATGTGCTGCGTGAGTCTAAAGAGGAATTTATAGACTGGTATTGGACATATGGGCTAATATCGGGCTTATGGACTGGGCTGGGATGTTCTCTTAATATACAATTACTCTTTGATATAAAGCTCTTTCTTATCACATATGGGTGTCTCTGGATTTGTTTCTCTAGTCAACCCAGACAAACACAGAGGGGAACCCTTCAGTCCAACGTGATCTGACCGAGTCAGAGATGGACCAGTCCCACAAGAGACCTACACCTCAGCAGATGCAGCAGGTCCAGCAACGGGAAGTCCAGAATCAGAACCGCAATGCAAAGAAAAAGTGATGGCTGCCAAAATTCTTCCTCAAAGGATTCAGAAATTGGTACCAGAGTCTCAGGCCTATATGGATCTCCTGGCTTCTGAAAGGATGCTGGACCAGACCATCCTGAGGAAACAGCTAGACATCCAGGAGTCCTTGAAATGGCCCATCAAACAAAAGCAGAAGCTATGAATTCTCGAGTCTAACACTTTCAGTCTGGCTAAGTCAGATGCCGAGGATGTTCGGGAAGGGACGGTGGCGTCCTGGGAGCTTCAGGTAGAAGGACGGCTCCTGGAGGGGTCTGCCTTGTCCAAATATGCTGCTGCCAAACAAAAGGCAAAGTTCTCTTCCTTTTTGGATGGGCCAGACAACCATCTGGGTTGTCTTTGGATGGGCCAGACAACCATCTGGTAGAATGACACAGGACTGTCACCACCCAGGAGACCAATGGCTTCCAGGTGAAGTGGCCTGGAGACGTGAATGGGTGCTGTGCCATTCTGCTGATGCTGGATTAGCAGCCTCCCCACAGTGTGAATCAGACTCTTGCCTGGCTCGGCTCCTGGGCATCCACACGCAGACAGGCCCGTCCGGTGATTATTCAGGCCCTGTGGCGGTAGATTGAGACACACAAGCTCCAGCACCCTCAAGTTTGTCCCTGGTGACAAGTACCTGCAGCAGATGTTTGAGTCTCAGCGTATGAAGTTTTCAGACATCCCCCAGTGGCTCCAAGCTCTGCTGATGCCACCAGAACCCATCATCATTAACCTTGTCATCAGGGTCGACCCTAACGATCAGAAAAAGGCAATTGGTTACGATGTGGAAGTGGATGATACCTTGAAGAGGCAAATGAATTCCTTCTTGCTGTCGACTGTCAGCCAGCTAGAGATTACTACTCTAGACAACAAGATCCATCAACCAGCGGATGACCCAGCAGGAGTTCATGCTGAGCTTTGCCCCAGACCCTCAGGGTCTCATTAACAATTGGCTCTAGTCCCAGCACCGGGACCTCAAGACCACGACCGATGTGGTGGGTAACCAGAGGACAGCTGAGCTGAGTTCTACTGCCAGCCTTAGCCTTAGGAGGCCATGGTGCTGCGACTTCGACTCCGAGGTGCGACAGGACTAGAGCAAGCCCTGGAGGTCCACCAGACACTGGGCTCCCCCCAGCCCTGATGTGGCTGCCTCGATTCTGCATCTGGGCCTGGTGCTGCCTGCTTCATCGTGTTCGGTTTCTGGGGTGGTATACCTTGATTCTTGCTTTGCAGCGCTGAAAGAATTCACAGGGCAGAAGCACGTTTGTAAATCCAAGTGACTTTTATGAGAGAAAGGAACGTTTCGGGTATTAACGTCTCAAAAAGTACACGGGACTTCTGGAAAGTGTATGGGGTGCACTGGGACCACGCAGGAGCTCACCACTGAAGACGGCCGTTTCAGGGGAGCCTGGAAAACTACATGGAAGGGATGGCTGGAACAGAAGTGCAGAGCTGTATGCAGAGCCACGAGCAGGAAATCCCAAGAGAGTGGGCATGCAGGTGTGCGCGTGCCACACGCAGGCAGAATCTCACCCTCTGCTTGCAGAGTGCACCAGAAAAGAGAGTGAGGAGGGGCCTTCAGCCTGCTTTTATGCCCTCCCAGCCCCAATAGTTGGGGAGGCATGGTTGAGGGTATTGGCCAACCATATTGGCCAGTTTAGGCACACCTGTGTAATGCCACATTGGTAATGCCTAAGGTGGGTGTGCCCAAGTTGCTTGGGTCTGAGCATATTCAGTTCTGGATTTTCCATCGGTGTCTAATTAGTGTGTGTGATTTCTTTGCAATCCCTTGATTGTGGCATGGATAGCTAATTCTCGTTTAGCTTAGGCATTCCGGAAGACAACCCCCCTGTGTCCCTAATCGAGCGACCTTTCATTAGCACCTGCCTTGGTCTTGGCTGGGCCCGAGGGTTGCTGTTGGCTCAAAGCCACCACCAGCATGAAGAGGCTCTCCCATTTCTGTCTTATGAGACACATGTTGACCTCTTCTCCCGCCCTAGCCTGTCCTACTCCCCAGTTTCCCTTTGACCTCTGAGATTCCATGTGCCTCTGCCCGCCCTCTAGGTAGCATTAGAGAGAACCTGTAGTGGCACTCAGGGCTCTGAGAGGACGTGCCTGTGACCAAGTGATCTTCAAGGGGAACAAGGACACTGACCCTGTCCTTCAGAGACCTCAAGCCTCAGGGCACTCAAACTAATAGATCTTGGCCCTCCTGGTAACCAAGCCCAGTTTCCTTCCTCCTTGAGCAACTCACCCTTCACCTGCCCCACCCTCTAGCACTAAAGGAAGCCAGGGTCTTAGGCTGAGCTGAGCCTGGTCTGTCCCGGCCTGGGAGGGGCGCCACCTTTTGGCCCCTCTTCCTCATCTGAGGGGTCCACAGCAGTATTCGAGTTTGTCCCCACCCAGCACATTCCCTGTAGCTGCCTGTTTTAGGAGCCCCTCCTATTTTCCCTCACCTGACCAGGGGGATTTGGCCTTTCCCGGGCCCAGCCCCAAATCCCTCACCTGGAAGACCGTTGGTGCTAGAAGAGGCTGTTCCTACTGTTTTCATAGACTGACTCCTGCACTCCAGCATGCTTCCCCTCCTCCCCCAGTCCCTTAAAGGAGAAACAGGCCTAACATCAAATGGGTACAAGCCCTGGGCCACCTGTCTCCCTGCCCTTCCTTTCTGCTCAGTTGATGCCACTGGTGGCTTCTAGGGCACTGAGGCGTCCAAGCCCCTAGGGTTGGAAAACTGCTCTGAGTTGGGTTTGTGACTCCCCTCCTCTGCCCCCCCCAGGCTGGGGACGCCTTCACCCTCAAAGCTTCAAACCCCTCAGGCAGCAGCAGGACCTGGTGACCTTGGCCTCTTGGAGCTGAGATGGTTTTGCATCTTTCCAGGAGAGCCCCATAGTCTTCCGGGTTGTATCTTGCCCCCACCCCACCCCAGCTGCAGGGAAACAGACCGGGAAGAGAGTTATGTGGACAAACTCAGCATTCATTTGTTAAGGAGTCTGGGAGGCCAGGGCTCCCATGGAGGGAACCTTCACATTTATGGGTTGGAGATGCGTCCCACTCACATTCTGCTAAGTAAAAGTCATTCCCTTCAATGCCCCCGCCCCATAATAATGCCACATTTAAGGCGCTGTTTGCAAACACATGGTCCCTTACTGTACACCTGAAGGTCAACTGCTTGAAGACTATCTGTCTGAAGGTCGTCGGCCACCCAAAGCATTCAGACCCTATTGTCTGCCTGCCCCTAAGTAGGGCCCACTCCCTTCTGATAAGGACCATAGATTTTTCCCCTGGAGAAGAGCTCAAAGACACCTTCAAGGTCAAGCCAGCTCAGAGATGACCAAGGTTAGGCCACCATCTTGACTCTAGAGCCCACTCAGCTTGTTGCATGTGTACCTTCCTGTTAACATGTATGCCCTTAGCATGTCCACCTCCTGTTGTGTGTATGCCTCTGTGCAACCCCTTCCTGTTACCTATGTGCTTACTATGGCTTGCCTGCCTGAGATTATGTAAATTTGTGAGAATACACTCTCTCTCTCTTCCCCACCCCCACCCCACCTGGGTCCTGGTGAAGGTGAGCCCCTGAAAGTTTTATCTTGTCTGGTAACTCTTTAATTTACTCTTCAATCACACAACCACCCCCATGGACCCATTCAGCTGTGGAGGCTGGTCCCCCACATTTAGCATACCCCCAGGTTTGCAGATGCAACACAGCAGGGTGGGAGACAACAGGCATAGAGGGGGATTCTGTCCCACTCAGGCTCTGAACCCCCAGAACTGACAACCCTGCTTCCCATCCCATCCTCAGGCTCCTTCGAGCACATCCCCATGTCCCTTGGCCCTGTCTGTTCCCCACCAGGGACAGGACTTTCTCCCCAGCCCCCACCTTAGAGGTTCTCCCCACAGTGGCACTGGACAACTGTCATCGGGCAGCTGAGCCCTGGCCCAGCTACTGGCGGGAACCACAAGGAGGAAGCTCAGCACCCCTATGGTGTCCTGTTGAAGATCATTGTTTTCATTAACTGAATGATTATGTTTTTGTCTTTTCATGAACCAAATTTTTTTGTATAGTCCCTTTATTGATGTCACCCAGTTTTAATAAAAGAATCTTCTGGGGGGAAAGAGAGAGACATATGCATTCCCTAATAACTGATTTATCCCTATAGGGACACCAATGGAGAAAGGCAAGCTTTTGTTAACAATTTCCCATCGGTAGGCAGGAAACTTCAGCCTCCACCACGAACCTAATCATACAGATTACAAAATGGGACTTTACGCCATCGTTTTTAACGGCTTCTTTTATCTTTTTAATACCTTGAAAGGGAAAGCATTATGGGTAGGGATATTCTCCCTATCTCTGTATGCTTTAAAAACAATTGTAGCAACCTTTTCCCAGGTCCCTAGATCTCAGGTTCCTTCCTCAGGGAACCATGGACTGTACTTTTTCCTTTGATATTGCTACACCCTGTTGCTTCAACCAATGGGTGCGCATAACACAGTAACGTTCAGACACAGACTTCCTCTTACTTTGCCCCATAACCCTGTTAGATGTTTCTTAATCCCCCAACTGAATTCTCACGTCAAAATAATTCCCCAGTTCTCGCCTAGCCTCAGCAGGGCCGCAAAGCCATGGTGCGGGATTCCGCCCTCTTCTCAACAGTTCTTTCCTTGAAGTCCCTGTTCCCACGTGGCACCCAATGTCAGGGTACGGGGACTCCCAGCACTCGAATGGGTCCTCAGGAGCAGCTCTGCCATTGTGGAAAATCAGACAGACAGACAGCGGGTCACAGGGGATCCTTGTCCCTGGGTCAGGACCAAGAGAGTGAATGTATTTTCCAGTGGGTACATACAAGGGGGCTTACAGATCTTTCAAAGGGCACACACATCACGCAGCAAACATACTACATGGTTAGCGGGTCATATCAAAAGCGGGTAGCATAGTAAACCAGCAAAGAGGTGAGTTATCATCTTGAGCTAGCGCTCGTTGACCTCCAAGGCCCCTGATCCCTACCCAGGGGGAGCAATCTCTGACCAGTATCAGCAAGAGATGTCAAAACAGTGCTTGCAACATATCAAAGTGGGTTGGCTATAGAACCTGATTGTTCCCTATCTATCTACAGATAACCTTCAGCCACAGTGAAGTTGCCAGACAGGGAAGATTCATCTTTTGTGGTAGCGCCTTTACAACTGCACCTAATGGAGGCCTATTTCAGGGGGCACATTTTTGGCCTGGAGAACGTGTATTTGAAAACATTTCTATCTCGGAATAGTGGAGCTCTTTCTCAAACTAAGGCTAGTTTTCCATGCCTATGGCTGGGAGTAGAGAAATAAGGCCAAATGCACCCTACCAAGTGCTCAGTTTACCACACCATGGAGTTGATTTTGATGCATGGCAGCCCCAGGTGTGTCCCAGTAGGACTGTACTCTATTGAGTTTTCAAGGTTGTGACCTTGTGGAGGCAAAGCCTTAGGTCTTCCCCCTTTTAGGCAACTTTGGGGGTAGGGGCAGGGACATGTGTTCATACTGAAAGGTTGGAGACAGAGGCGTGGAAACGAGATAGAATTTAGCCAGGAATGTGAAGTTGAGAAAGATTTTATGGAGGCAGGGAAAGAACTCACAGGAGGTAAGGGAGGCAGGGAAAGGGACGGGGGCATCTTGAGCCCCCGGGTGGGTTCCGCGACCCAAGGAGTTAGGTCAGGGAAGTTGCACCTGGTACTGGGGCGGTGGGACATATATAGGGTATGAGTTTAAAGGCACATGAGCCGGTAAGGGGAAGGAGGGAGGCTCTTTGTGCTGCGGTTGCAAGTCTCGGGCCAGGTGACATCCTGTTAGTAAATCATGTTGTTCCTAGGAAACAATGCTAGGGGGTGGGGGCGAGGGGGGTGGTGGGGGCTGTGTTCTGTCCGGGGAGGTAAGCTCTGTGAAATGCTGAAGGCAGGTGCTTTGAAGTTCAGCATTCTTGAGAAGCTGGTACAAGGGGCTGCGTTGGCCCAAACACATACCACCAGTCATTCCATTAGTAGTCCATGCGCTACCATTTCCACCCAGGGATCTATGCAATCGTGTATTATTCAAGGGTTTAAAAGAACGGCGTTGTTATAACCCAACGTAACAGCAGTTAGCCGAACTCACGTCATGCTTTCCCTTCCGGGAGGCAGCCCAGTTTACACCATGTTTTCACTGTGCTCCACCTCACTCTCGTAGGGGTTTCTATAATTGTCTGTAATCGCTTCGAGGCAAACAAGTTGGACCCAGATGTCTTCAGGAAAAGCTCTCCTTGAAAGTCCGAGAACCCTCTACTTGCCTCCCTGGATTGTTGGTGGTCAGAAAGCTGGTTCTTACTATCTGGTTAGTCAACAGAGACACTCCAAAATTATCCTAAAGATGCTGACCTAAGGGTTGGCAGCACCTCTGTGTGGCTCTGAACCGCCAACCCTTAGGTCAGCATCTGAATGCTTATCCATCTGCAGCTGCGTATACACCCTGCATTATTTCAACTAGATGACATTCTGGAGAAGGCAAAACCACAGAGACAAACTAGAAGGTTGGTGGATGCCAAAAGTTCCAGGGGGAAAGACGGAGGGAGGGGCGAACAGGTGAAGCCCGGATCATGTTTAGGGCAATTAAACTATTGTTTAAGATACTGTAATGGTAGCTACAAGACATGGTGGGTCGCGACGTATGTCAAAATCCACAGGTTTACACAGTATGCACAAAGAGTGAACCCTAATGTAAACTATTGATTTTAGTTACTAATGTGTCTGTATTGCTTCATCAATTATAATACACCACACTAATGTAAAATGGGAGCCCTGGTAGGTTGGAACCCAACCGAGGGCGAGGGAATATCTAATCCCATAAAGATTTATAATCTGAGAAACTCCTATAGGGTCCTATAGGATCACTATGAGCTAGCTTCAACTGGATGGCAGTGAGTGTACAAAGCGTAAGTAGCAGGAGAAACTGTGTGTAGAAGGAAGAGAGAATTCATGGAAGCTCTAAGTACTTCTGTGCAATTCCTCTGTAAATATAAAAATGTTCTAAAAATTAAAGTGTATAAAAAGTTGTACGTACACACACGTGTGTGCGTAACTTTTTCTAAACCATACATACGCGTAGGAAAAGAAGAACGGTTCTCAGGTTCCTGGCCTCAACACGAATGGACAAAGAGCGGGACAATTTCCAAGGATGAAGTGAGGAATGCTGAGTCTCATCTGAAGACTTGCGTCCTTTTAGGTGAGGTTTGGCCCCCAGAAACGTCACTGGACAGGAAGTACGTGTATAGACCTCAGCTGCCCCCTGGCGGTCCGACAGCGGGTGGCAGGCAACGGGTAGTGGTGCGCCTGGATCTTCTTTCTCCCCAATGCCTGAGGAGGGATCACTCTGTCACCCACACTTCCCTCCTAGCCCTACAGTCCTAGGCTATGCCAGCCCACGCTGTTGAGACCATGGGGTTCCCCTCTAGTTAAAGGTTCCCGTCTATGTTATCTGTTGTAGGTGGCATTGGATTCACAGGGACCCTATGTGCATACAACACAGCGTCCCGTACCACCCTCACAATCTATGCGGTGTTTGAGCCCGTTGTCACACTTCCTGGGTCAATCCACCTCTTTGAGGGTCTTCCTAATTGTCACAGATTGTCTGCTTTACCTAACAGTTAAGGTTTTAAAGAGATCGTTCACCGCAGATGTGCCCAACATAGGACGTGGTTTGATTTATTACTTCTGCTTTCATGGGCACGGATCGTGAAAATACGTCAAACAAAATCCTTGACAACTTGCATTTTTTTCCCCCATTTTTTTTTATGATGGTCCTTATTGATCTAGTGGTGAAGATTTTAATCTTTGAGCTCCATCAGTGAAAGTGTTCCCAGTCTTCTTCTCTTGAAATACTCAAGATTGTATCACTGCCATCATCACCCAGGACGACGAGTCTTTCTCCTGTCCTGACTCTGAGTTGTGCTTGATCTGGTCCAGCTTCTTGGATCATTTGCCTAGCACATCAATTCAATAAATATGGAGAAAGGATATAGCCCAGACACATACCTGTCCTGATTCTTGACCACGCAGTAGCCCCTTATTTTGTTCACATGACTGCTTCTTCATTTATGTAAAGGTTCCACACGAGCAGTGGAATTCCCATTTGGAGCTATGCTATCCGTCATCTGTTATGATCCACACAGTTGAATGTCTGTGTGTCATCAATACAACGCAGGAAAACATTTTTCTGGTATCCTCTGCTTTCAGCCAAGGTTCATCTGATATCACTAATGATAATATCCCTCACTCCACAGGCTTTTCTGAATCTGGCTTGAAATTCTAGTTGTTTACTTGCATGTGATATTACTAATGTTGTTTGAAATTTCCCACATTCTTTTGGGTCTTAGCATGGGCACAAATGTGGATCTCTTCTGCTGGTTGACCAGATGAGATGTCTTCCAATTTTCTTGGCATAGACAAATGAGTGCTTCCTGTGTTGTATCAATTTGTTGAAAATTTTCTATAGGTATTCCATCAATTCCTAGCTTTGTTTATCACTAATGCTTTCAGTGCAGCTTCCTTTGATATCAGGAGTTCTTGATCATACTCTACCTCCTAAAATTCTTTTTGATACAGCGATTCTGTGTATTCCTTTCATCTTCTCTCGATACTTCCTGCATTATTCATTTATTTTTTTCCCATGAAATCCTTCAATCCTACAATTCAAGGCTTGATTTTTTTTTCCCTTCAATTTTATCAGCTTGAGAAATGCTGAGCATGTTCCTTTTTGTTTTTCTAACTAACTCCGGGTCTTTGCACATTATAATATGTTCTCATCTGAAGGCACACATTGAAATCTCTGTCCAATTCCTTTGCCTTATCGTGCCTCTCTTTTGCTTTAGCTGTGTTTAATTTAAGAGCTAAATTCAGCGTCTGTTCTGACATGCATTTGGTCTTTTCTTTTTTTCCTGTCTTTTTGGTGAACTTTTGGGTTTTTTTTAGAAGCTCTGGTGGCACTGCCGGGTAAGCTTGGCCTGGTAATCTCTAGGTCATTGTTCAAACACACCACCTGTTTCGCCAGAGAAAGATGAAGCTCTTTGCTCCCATAAATATGTACAGTCTCAGAAACCCTGCATAGGGTTGTTATCAGTTGAACTAGACTGGATGGCATTGGACTGTCCTGGGTTTTTGGCTTACTTTTTTCATGTCTGATGTTCTGGGATGCCGTCTCAGAATTCCAAAGATCTTCAGTCATTTAAGTTTAATGCATTAAATCTCTTCTTGAGATAGGTTCTAAATTCAAATGGGATCTACCAAAAGCCCTATTTTAGTTTTGGTGGACTTTTCGACCTCAATGTGCACATGAGCACGATGGTTCAGCAAATGACAACACTGAGCTCCTCCATCACCTCTTTCCCGATGTCGTCCGTGTGTATTCCCGTTGGAGCAGTCCACATGTAAAGTTGCCATTTATGTTGTTGAAAAGGTATTTGCAAAGAACAAGCCCTTTATTGTGCAAAATTATATCACGCAAACTTTAACATCATTTCTATCACCAAAGTCGTCTTTTCCATCTACCAATCCCTCCTCTTTGTTTCCAACTTTTACATTAAAATCAGCAATGCGTCTTTTTTTAAAAATCATTTTATTGGGGGCTCATACAACTCTTATCACAATC
>NW_022103926.1:6201366-6204088 GCF_000313985.2 Echinops telfairi
CCGCGGTAGCTACGGAGATTGGCAGGAGAGCATTTCGGTCTTTGAAGTTCCTTAGAGTAGCAGCTAGAGCGCTATGACTTATGGGAGATGTGGTGTTCTTAGCTATATATCTTTTAATAGCCGGGCTCCATCAGCTTTCTTCACCACATTTGCTTATGCACCCGCTTTGTCTTCAGCAATAGTGTTGGGAAGGTGAGCATCATGGAATGCCATTTTAATAGAACAAAATGTTCTTGCATTGATGGAGTACTTCAGTGGAGGCCCAATGTCCATCTGCTACCTTAGTACTAAACCTATAAATATATGCACGTAGATCTATTTCTCCTTCCTCCAGCAATGCATCTTGATGACATGCTTGATCCATTTAAGACTGCAGAATTTGGTGAAAATCTTCAGTTTCGTCATCTGTGATAGTAGTGGTTGGTGCATACATTTGAACAACAGCCATATTAACTGATCTTTCTTGTAAGCCTGTGGATATTAGCACTGACGGCATTGTACTTCATGGTAGATCTCGAAGTGTTATTTTTGACAATGAATACACCACTCCTCTTCGATTCCTTGTGTAGTAGACCAGAAGATGTTCTGATTCAAAATGGCCAAGACTAGTGCATTGCAGCCTAGGAGTCCTGGGGCACCGTGGGCTAGGCATTGGGCTTCTAACTGTTGGTGGTTCAAACTCACCATCCTTTTCATGGAAGAAAAATGAGGCTGTCTGCTCCTATAAAGAGTTACCACCTCAGAAGTCCTATATAGCTTGATGAGGAGTTAAAATCAGCCCAGTGGTGGTTGGTGGGGTTTTAATGCCTAGGATCTTGATCCATTTCATTTTTGACAACTTCCAATTTTCTAATATTCATACTTCAAATATTTCAGTCCTGATTATTGGTATGTGTTTGCAGTTGATTCTTTTAATTTTGAGTTATACAACTTTGTCCTCAGTCATATTCTGGTGCCTCCTAATCTGAAGTGCTCATCTTTTGATCCAGGCAATGTTTCAGCGACTAATTTTTTCAGACCTAGACTGTCTAGACCTAGACCTTCTCAGTCTGTCTTACTTTTGAAGCTCCCCTGAAACTTGCCCCCTATGGGTGGCCCTATTGGTATTTAATGTCCCAGTGACATAGCTTCCAGCATCACAGCACATGAAAGCTACCATCGTACAAAAAATTGTCAGCCAGGTCATGGTTGTAAAGATTACACTCTGACGTCCTCTAGGGGCAGTGCTGCTCTGTACTATCTGGTCCCTATTGGAATCAATTGGACAGTGAGGTAATGACTTGTTGGCCATGTCTGACCTCCTCTAACTACACAAAAGAAAAGATGAATCCAAATCTAGATGGTTCCTATGAGTTAGAGGTACCAGCCCTCCCTCTCATGGTTCTCCACTTCTCTGCGGGTTCAATGGTCCATTGCAAGGGCCACAAAGAACTCACAAACAATACTCATAACTACAGGGGTTTGCTCGGGAAGTTGCTAGGTTATAAGATGGTAAGAATGCAGTTCTCCTGTCTGTAGCACTTCTTTTCAGCCGTGGTGGCAAGCACATCTCTCTCTGATCCTTGGCCTCTTGGTCACATGGTTCATTGGCATCTGCCCTGCTCGGTCAAATGTTACAAAGGTCCCTTAGTGTTGGCAAATGTCCAAAGGGCATCCTACTCTGCAAGCTAACCTTCTGCCCAAGGGCAGTGAGCTTTACTCATTCTGTGGGCCAGGCAGCCCAGCGCCCTCTGATAGTCTCAGTATAGCTCCTCTGCTTTGTCTCGTGGTCTCCGTGCTGCCCTCTGGTGCCTCTTCTGCCTCTGCCATGTCCGGCAGGAATGCACACGTGCTTCACTAGTGGCCTTTCTTTGTTGACGGTCCCTGCTGCTGCGCTATTCATACTTCAAATATTTCAGTCCTGATTATTGGTATGTGTTTGCAGTTGATTCTTTTAATTTTGAGTTATACAACATCTACGTTGAGGAGGCATCCCTTCCTCAGTCATATTCTTGGTGCCTCCTAATCTGAAGTCTCATCTTTTGATCCAGGCAATATTTCAGCGACTAATTTTTTCAGACCTAGACTGACATGTCCTTATTAGTCTGTCTTATTTTTGAAGCTTCCCTGAAACCTGCCCTCCTTATATCCAGCTCACACTTATATCCAGCTGAATGGCTAAAGTGACCAATCCCTGAGTTAGCATTCTCTACCCCTTCCTTTATTTGCATGCTCTTATTGACACAGTAGGAGCCCTGGTAGAGTCATGGTTATGCATCGGGGCTACTAACTCCAAAATCAGCAGTTCAAAATGACCAACTGCTTCTCAGGAGAAAGATGAGGTTTTCTACTTCTGTAGTTACAATTTCTGATAGCAAGACTATCCACATCTGTGGACTTTGGTCAGAGGGGATTCATAGGAGGCTTTATCCATGTGGGGACCCTGCTGCATCCACTATTTCTTGAGATCGTTTTTCGTAAGAAGACCCACACTGGTTCTCTACTGTTAAACTTTCAGGAATTTGACTACTACTTTCCAGAGGAGACGTAGAGCAGTTTCATTTCCAACAAAGGAAAAGTTTGCCTCTCTCCTTTAATCTACTTTATGGTTCAACAACCAGAACAAAGGGAAATATAATTTTCATCAAAGTTTATAGTTGTCTTTTCATAATGATGATGGTTGTGAAACTTTAAAAGGGAGGTTGTAGCACAAGAAAGTATTTGAGGGGAGGAGCCCAGGTAG
>NW_022103926.1:6207724-6211446 GCF_000313985.2 Echinops telfairi
ATGTATAAGAGAGAGTTTTATATAAAGGTTAAGTGTGCATCCCAACCCAGGGCTGCCCAAGCCCATAAGTCTAACATTAACCCATCAACCCATATGTCCAACACCAATCCACAAAGTCCTCCATCTCACAAACACACACTATGATGCCAACTGCAGGAGGAAAACTGAGTCAGTGAATGTGCAAATATCTCAACGCTGGCAGGGGTCTCCACAAGGCTGCTCCAGCACCCAGGGCTGCATCAGGGTAGGTCCATGGAGCTTCTCCTCAGGGATGTCTTGCAGGAGCGAGCCTTGCCAGCTAAAGCAGGGGACAGTCTAAGGCAGCTGCACCCTGGTCCGACCATCAGAAAGCAAGAGACCCGAGAACTAGGAAGGTGAGGCTCACTGAGCCATTTATCTCCCTGCCCTTCAATTAACCCCACATGTGTTTATCGGCCAGGTTGGCACAAGAAACTAACTACCTCACCTGGGGAAGCAGCTTTTAGTTGAGCTGGGTCCATGCTGTCTACTCGGATATCAATACTTAATAAAGCTCTTGTTCTTTCCAGCCACACTTGCCTCATCCATTGACTGATTTGTGGCAGGCAGCTCAAACTGTCCAGGTGTGAGACACAGAACAAATGTGTTTTATTACTTCTGGAAAGACTATGGACTATAGGTACCTAAGCGCAACTTACTGCCAGAATGTTAGAAAGGATTTAAGAGGGTTTGGGCCTGTGTTAGGTGATTCAGGACAGTGTTTAAGGAAGCAGGGTTTTGCTGAGCATTGGATGGTGTTTGTGGATGGATTTCTTAATAAACTTTAAATAGAGAAAGGGAAGACTAGATGGAGGTAGGTGATTGGCAAAGCGGCACAATCTTCAGATAAGCTAGGATAGAAAAATATGTGGCCATTTTTGTGATTTGCATGATGCTAAAGTCGGGATGGCGAGACTTCATCCCACGCATCTTGAACATGTTATCAGGAGGGACCAGTTCCTGGCAAAGGACATTATGCGTGGTAAAGTGAGAGTCATCAAAACAGAGGAAGCCCCTCAAAGAGATGGATCGCCACAGTGGCTGCAACAATGAGCTGGAGCGGAGCGGCCTTTATAAGGATGGCGCAGGACTGGCAGTGTTTTGTTCAGTTGTCTACAGGGCTGCTATGAGTCCAAGCTCACTTGACAATGATAATGTTTTGCCTGGATTCAGATTGAGTACAGAGGGGGTCTTGTTTTGTCTTGACCCATCACGGTCACAGAGTGGCCTTGTCTGATCTTGCTACCCTGTGAAACTTCAACAAAAAAAACCCCACCAAGATCTCGCTGTGAGTGTTAGGCTCGCTCCAAATGTAGGGGTTTTTCTCTTCCCTTTCTTGGAGCCCGGACTCAAATCCAGGATTGTGTAATTGGAAACATCCCCTGGGTTACTGCCTGTCCACCAGAACCAGAGAAGTCTTGTAGATGAGGAATTTCAAAACACCTGTCTTTGGGAGCTACACATGTGCACCTGTGAGTTAATTTCACCTGCTGCCATCCTCTGCTCTTTGGGCCCAACTCATAAAACAATGCCTGGAATAGGTGTAGGCATTTAACAAATGTTTGTTGGATGAATAAATGGTTATAAATGTCAAGAATTCCAAAGAACAACTGCCTCTCTTTAAAGTGCAGGTGATGTGAAAACTCTTTCAAAAAGACTATGGTTAAAACTCAACAAGATCCATAAACAAAAACTAATTAAAAGCGGACCAAGTACCCGAATGTTAAATCTTAAAACCATAAAGCTCTTGGAAGAAAAATGTCGGAGCAAAGCATTGAAATCTAATTTTTAAAAATCATTTTATTAGGGGCTCATACAACTCTTATCACAATCCATACGTACAGCAATTGTGTAAAGCACATTTGTACATTCATTGCCCGAAATCTAATTTTTTTTCAATCATAGATGATCAAATACAGCAAGGAAGGAACAAACCACAGAAAACCAAATAAATAACTAGGATCTCATAAACATTAAACGCTTATGTTCCTCAAATGACTATCAAAGAACAAAGAGGCAATACACATACAGACTGCGGAAAAATTTTGAGAATAATATAACTGATAAAGGTCGAATATGCAAAATATAGAGAAAAATGGCTACAAGTTAATAACAAAAAAGACAACCCAACTGAAAACTGGAGAAAGGACAGGAACAGACACATCATCTGAGAGGATATTTAAGTGGCTCAAACCAAACCCACTACAATCAAATTGGTTCCAACTCATAGTACCTTATAGGACAGAGCAGAACTGCCTCATGGGGTTTCCAAGGCTGTAATCTTTATGGAAGCAGACTGCCACATTTTCCTTTCTCTTTGTTTCTTTGGGGGGAGGGACTGTAAACCTTTCTTTTTATTCACATGGCATACAATTCAATGATTCAATCATAGCAAGAACAGGTGTACCATTGTCATATTCAATTCTAGAACAGTTTCCTCTTCCTCGTCATTGTTATTCATGTAATTGGGGTTTTTTTCTAATTGTGGCCAAAATATGCACAACAAAATATTCTCCAGTTCTACAACTTCTACTTGTATAATTCATTGTCGTTGATGATACTCTTCATGCTGTAAGCCACTATTGATATCCTTTTCCAAGTTATTCTGCCACCCTTGCCATAAATTCAATGCCCCCTGCACAACAAATCTTTCCCCTTCACCTATGATAACTACTGGGCAAGTTTGGTTTCTTTGTTTCTCTTTTCCCCTTGGTTTTCTTGATATCATAGACTTCCAGGGTTAAATTGCTTTTTAAATGAGTTGTGCCATTACAATCAGTTCTAGTGCTCTCTCCTTGCTCCCACATTCATTGTTTGTTCCCCAAATCGCCTCACCCTCCCTGTCTCCCGCCCCCCCACCCCTACATCCCTAAAAGCCCTCGCATCAGTTATTATCTCTATGCATCTACTCCTGTGCTTCACAAACTGGAGAGCCCAACAGAAACAATTAAAAACAAAATAAAGTGGTAAAGGTAAAATAATAATAATATAAACATAAAAATACAAATAATGAGTAAGAAAGAAAAGACCACCGTCAATATTTTAAAAGCCAGGGAAGAAATTTTTCTGGTCTAGAACAAATATAGGTTGCATCAAGAGGGAGGTCAACTAATCATGTATCAAGTTCAATCCAGCATAATCAAGTTTACTATGATCTCTCTCTGATGATAAAGCTGTTTGAGACCCTTGCCTGTGGCTAGGGGGGATCTTCCAGCAGCTTAATCTGACTAGATACTCTGCAGATGGGTTTGGCGCTCCCACTCTTCCCCACAGCCTTCTACAAATTAGGTGTTCGTAATTTAAGCTGACTCTCTTCCCGTCGTCATATTTGGATCTTGTTGTTGTCATCTTTGGATCACACAAGCTTGTATGCTTCTTCTATGTGGTCTTAATTGACTCCTGACTTAGATGGCTGTTGTTTGAATACAAGCCGTTAAGACCCCAGATACTGTTCAGATTGATAGCCGGGCACCATCTGCTCTCTTCACCACGCTTTGCTGTAGCACCTTATTTTCAGTGATCATTTCATGAAGGTATCAAACAGGGCCATGTTCTCAGAACTAACTTGGATTGTTCTTGGCTTTTGGCCAGAGTTAAGTGGGAGCCCAGAATCCACCTGCTTGTCCACAGGACGTGATGACTCAGGGTTACTTTGGAGGTCATATTATGACAACATCAAAACCCCATAAGACCAACCACATCAA
>NW_022103926.1:6213006-6214211 GCF_000313985.2 Echinops telfairi
CTGGTCCTGTAGGGCTCATCCGCCCTGGATTCCCTGTATTTTCAGTTCCGAAGTCTTATGGTTTTAAGAGTTAACATTTAGGTAATTAGGAAAGAACCTAAATGATAAGTGAATAAATATGATACATGCACATCATGGAACAGCCTCGGTGATAAAGAATGTGTCCTGACACATCTTACAACATGGATACACCTGGTGAACTGGATCTTGTGTGAAATAAATCTATCACCAAGAGAAGCCTCACATATTTACATTCTCACTTTTGTGAAATGTAATGGATAAGTAAATAGACAGAAATGAATGATCATTAACAGTGACCAGGACTTGGGGTGGGGGCAGGGTTGAGGAGGGATGGCACTCGCTCTCTAGGTAGTAAAACTAAAACCAACCCGAGGGTCATCAAGTCAATTCTGACACACAGTGGCCCAAAGGGTAGGTAGGACTGTCCCTGTGGGTCTCTGAGGTGTGAGCTGTACCTGAGGATGGGCTGGCAAACTGCTGCCCCACTACACCCCCAGGTGCCTCTCTAGGTCGTAAACGAAACCCCACTGCCATCAAGTTGATTCCCACGCAGAGAGACCTTATTGTTTTTGGCGATGGGAAAGTGTGTTAGGCTGGGTTGATTAGAGAAGCAAATCCACAGACACTCCCATAGTGTCAAAAAGAGCTTGCCTTCAAGAAGTAATTATATATCAAGAAAACACCCCAGCCCACTCCAACTCAAATCCACAAGTCTGATACTAGTCCATAAGCCCTCTTCAGACTCACACCGCCACACGCAGTGATGCAGAATGCAGGAAGAGCACAGGCCGGTGGGTGCAGAGTCCTGTGGATCCAATGGTGGTGGGTGCATTACAGGGCTCTGGCAGAAGTCGGGGTCAGCCAGCAGGAAGGTGACGGCAATGGGAGAAGGGGAGGTTCCCAGAGCCCTCCCTGTGAGAAGGCCACGCCCGAAAGGAGGCACCATCAGGCTGTGATCTGACTGACATATGGCTACCATCTTTGCACTTTTATTTATTTTATTTTATTTTTTTAAAGTCATTTTATTGGGGGCTCATACAACTCATCACAATCCATACATGCATCAATTGTATAAAGCACATTTGTACATTTGTACATGTTTTAAAAAACATTTTATTAGGGGCTCATACAACTGTTATCGCAATCCATACACACATCAATTGTGTAAAGCGCATTTGTACATC
>NW_022103926.1:6215190-6217424 GCF_000313985.2 Echinops telfairi
TGTACATGCACTGGTGTAGCCGGATTTGTAAGGTAGAACTGGGGTCATGATGGAGTGGGAAGCACTAAAGAGCTAAAGGAATGGTGTGTACTTCATCAGTGCTAAGCTGCACCCTGGCTGACTCATTCCTTCCTTGTGACCCTTCTGTGAGGGGATGTCCAATTGTCTACAGATGGGCTTTGGGTCTCCACTCTGACCCCCAATCAATTGCATCAATGTAATTGTTTTAGGTCTTCTGATGCCTGATACCTGATCTCGTCGACACCTCGTGATCTCACAGGCTGGTGTGCTTCCTCCATGTGGGCTTTCCTGCTAGATGGCTGCTTGTTTAACTTCAAACCTTTAAAACTACAGATGCTACATCTTTTAATAGCCTGGCACCATCAGTTTTCTTCACCATATTTGCTGATACACTCATTTTTTCTTCAGTGATCATGTAGGGAAGGTGAACATCAAAGAATGCTAAGTTATTAGACAAAGTGTTCTTGCATTGAGGGAGGACTTGAGTAGAGACCCAATGTCTGTCTGCTACCTTAATACTTAACATTTAAATATATGTACATAGACCTACATCCCTATCATTATATATTTATATATTAATATATTTACATATGCACATGCCTATATTTATACCTCTATAAATGTCTTTTACCTTCTAATTCTTTCCACTATTTCCTTTACTTTCCTCCTGCCCCCATGGTCATGTTTGACCTTCATTCAGCTCTCAGTAATGCCTCTCGGCGACATTGCACTTGGTCAGCTTCCACCAGGCACTCTCCCTCCTCCTCACCATACATTTAGATCACTTGTTGTTCTTCCTTTGTCCCTGGGTTTGTTGGCTTCCCCCTTACTTTCCTCCACCTCCTCCTCTCCCAGTCCCCACACCACACCCCAGCCCTCAGTCCCATTGTTTTCTCCTCGGGATTGCTTACGCTGCCTATCTTATATGGATAAACATAAGGGAAAACAGAAAAAAAGAAAGCCTATAAGTAGTTCCCGGTCTGTCTGCTGACCCTTATGAATGCTTTCCAGTCGGGTGTGGTGAGGTGCCAAGCCCTGCGAATTGATTCCAAAGTCTATTTTTGGGATTTCTCCAGGACTCCATTGCTTCGCTCCCCTTGCTTCTCTGTTGTGCTCCCTTTGTGTTTTGCCCCAGCGGTGGGGGGGGGCGGGGTCTGATCTGGCACAATTCTCAAACTGTGTCTTCAGTGCTGTCCCCATAGCACTGTTCACCCCTACACCTTTAAAAAAAATTTATGATGAAATGTAACTTTTAATAATAAAAAGGAAAAGGGTCATATCTACATATTTTCCTACCATGAACTGTTATGCACAGATATTTAATTTAAATGTATTGTATAACACAGATTGAATACAAAGCATACAAGAAAATTTGGAGGGACGTGTTTGATGTTCATAGATTCAGAATTGTTTTTCAAAATATGCAATCATATTTAGGAATCCATGTTAATTGACCAACTAGTTAATGAATTTACTTGATATGATAGATGCAACACCCCTACCCTTTTATATATCTCCAAGTTGACATGAAATTATGTATGTACCGCACAAAGGTAACCCTGAATGAGGATGAAGCACACACAGCTTGCCCAAGATAAATGATGTCACTAGGATGTACAAAAGAAAAAAGATCTTTTGGTAACTGCTAGGACATATGTAAGTTTTCAATATCAAAATTGACCAAAATATATATATATATATACACACACACTCTGGGACTTTTGGCAAGATGGCAGACTAGACAGACCTACCCCACAGATTTCTACTACAAAGATAGGTGAGGCCAAATGCATCAGATACACGGATGATAATCCTGGAACAGAGAAGTGGATGAAATACGGACTAGAAGAAGGAGATGAACAAAAGTGGCACGCAGGGGGACAGAAGAACAGATGAGTTGCTAGCTGGCCTGGCAGTGCAGCCAGAATTCCATTGGGACAATGACCTGATAATCTGCCCAGTTGGCCCAGGACCACAGAGTGCAGACGTCAGTGCCAACCCCTGCTCTCCTCCACTAGTGGCTGGTAGACACCCACCCCCACCCCACCCCTGAAGTACACTCCTGTTTTGCCAGGAGGCATGTCCTCATGATTTGGACGCCAGGTACACATCATCCCTAAGTCTGGAGGAGTGTAATTTCTACCTCCTCAGACCAGCAGAATTCACAGTGCTACATGGGCAGCCATCTCCTCCCCAAACCAGGATCTTGCCCC
>NW_022103926.1:6218349-6232185 GCF_000313985.2 Echinops telfairi
TGTGATAAGAATTGTATGAGTCCCCAAAAAATAATTAAAAAAGAGTTGTATGAGCCCCTAATAAAAGTATTTTTAAAAATTGGGGGGGGGGAAATGATAAAGGGGGGTTGGGGCGGGGGGCGCAGAGGAAAGCAGAGAGAGAGAGAAAGGTTTAAAAAATGGGGAAGGGAAAAAACAAGAAAAACCCCAGAATAAAACCAGACCAAGAAAGGAGAAAACTAGGAGGGGCAGGGCACCTCGAATCCATAGGCACTCTCTGCCAGTTAAGGTGCCCGTGGGTGGAATGAGCAGGTGTGGAACAAGTGTACTAGATGGAGTTCCTGCTGGTTCATGGGGTCAGGGCAGCTAATCTGAAAGAAGTTTGTGCCAGATCAGATATTGGCTGAGGTCTGGGTGCTTGGGCCTGGAAGGTATTCTTTTGGGTCCAGAGGGCAGCTGAGGGCTGGCTGGGGTGAGTTCCAGCCCGTTCTGGCATGGTCAAGCATCTGGTGTTGTGTGTTCTGTTGGTCTGGTGATAGAAGTTTCTTCAGCTGTGGGGGTGGTTATGGAGGAAAGGCCAGCTCCCCACAACTAATTGTGGGTTTGATAGGCGCAATTGTATGGTTAATATATATAAAGATTATAGTAAAGTCCTAGAGAGCATGAGAAATAAAGAGAGATCGAAATAATCGAGTCAGACACATTTTATGGTAGCATGCTCACCTCAGCCCCGCTTGGTGGTCCACGTGGAGAGAGGGGGAGGGAAAGAAGGACAAGGTCAGGGAACAGGGGAGCCGATGAGAGGTCAAAAAAGGATTTTTATTGCTAACCAAGGCTTATATATCTTTGGGGGGAATGCAAGCCCACTAATTACAGGTAAAGACATACATCACAGGAAGGGATTGCACTATAGGTTATACAGCAATGAGAGGGGGACAATCTAGGGATATCCACACAATAGGAAGGGGAGGGATTGGGGGCACACATGTGACAAGAAGGGCGGATCTTAGATTCAAGATGGCCGCCTAAATTTGGATATCACTGAGCAGGTTTGACCTGTTCTCTGGATCTCCATAGAAACCATTATCAGTAGGGTGTAAACCCCTGCCAACAGGGACTAGGCTAATGGTCACAAGCCTTTAGGGAGAAGTAGCCCATTGTCCTTAACAGCAGGGAGTGGGCCCTTCTTGTGGTTGGACCAGACAGTAGTCTAGCAACTGACTGCCTTCAGGGAGGATGTCTCTGAGCATGTGACCTCCCACCATATGCTGGCAAATAGCCTCTAATGTTTGGCATGTCTTTGGAGGAGACAAAACCGAGGGAGTCTCTTTATAATCCCACAGGTGGTGCACCCAGCACCTGATCTGCAGGGTACAGCTCCGGTGAAGCAGGAGCTGTGCAGAGGGAGTGTCATGGCCCATAGAGTAGGTGAGGGTTGGGATTGGCCATGCTTCTAGTCTGTAGGAGGGTGTGGGAACCAGGAAAGATCTCACCTTTCTCACTGGCAGGCCAGGCCATTGTCTAGAATGGAATGTTGCTTACAAAAGTTCCAGAAGGTGGCACCATATCCGGCTAGGCAACAATTGACCTGCCTGTCTCCTCTTGCCACTTCTGTTCAGCTGCTATTGCTTAGTTTTGCTTTTTTCCCCTCTGCCCTCCCGCCCTTTTCTTTTTGTTCTTTCCTTGTCCTAGCTGATGAGAGAAAGCAATTTTGCCCACACAGCCTAGCCACACCTGTACCTACTGCAGTCTCACCCACTGGCCAAAGGCCATCACTCTCTCCTGTATAACCTGATTAATAGGCAGCCGCCAACACCACCTCCACTTCCCCTCAACAGTATGTCATGAACAGTGAAAGAGAGGTGCGCAGACATACTTTCATTCTTTATTATAGCCATCAAGAGAGAGGGGGTGAGCAGTTAAGAACACACAAGCACCAGCTAACTAAAAATACAACACTATGATGTCTCTCAGACTATAGCCAAATTCAGGTCACAAGAAAAAGCAAGACAAAACTCAAAAACCCATCTCATTGCTGTTGAGTGAATTCTGATCCACAGGACAGGGTAGAACTGCCCATGTGGGTTTCCAAGACTATCAGTCTCTACAGGAGTAGAAAACCTCGTCTAGCTCTGGAGGAGCTGGTGGTGGTTTCAAACAGCTGAACTTGTGATTAGCTGCCCAATGCTTAATGCACTATGCCACCAGCGTTCCATTTAAGAAACAAGATAGAAACTCAAATAACTGACTGAAATACAAAACCAGAAAACAGTCCTGGAAGAAATGGCATTGGAACTACCTGATTATAAATTCAGAAGAAGGATATTTAGGACTTTCAATAGACAGCAAGAAAGATTGAGAAAGCTGAAGATGAAATCAAGGAAAACGCCGACATTTCAACATGATCTTATGCTTACCCAACAGTGCCACTCGGGCTTCCTCCTAGGCATTGATGAGTTTTACGAGACTGGTATTGACCTTTTTAAATTGGATAATCATAAGGCCTACTATGTAAGGAATGACAAATTGAAGAATGGGTGTATTAGTCCGAGTTGACTAGAGAAACAAATTCATTGACACTCAAATATGTATAAGAGAGAGCTTTATGTAAAAGAGCAATTGCGTATTGAGAAAACAGCCCAGCCCAGTCCAGATCAAGTCCATAAGTCTGATATTAGCCCATAAGTCCAATACTAGGCCATAAATTTCTCTTCAGACTCCACGCAGCACATGCAATGATGCTGAATGCAAGAAGACCACAGGCCAGTGAGTGGAAAGTCTTGTGGATCCAGTGTCAGCGGAAACATCATAGGGCTGTCTCTGCAGGTCTCCATTACATGGCTCACTCAGGTCTGAGCGTAGCTCCACGTGTCTTGTCCACAGGAAGACAGAGGCAGAGAGAGAGTGTGTGCATGGCCAGCCTCCAGGTAGCTAAAGAGGAAGTTCCCAGAATCCTCATGAGAAGGCCACACCCAAAGGAGGCATCACCAGGCTGTGACCTGATTGACAGGTTGGACTCCCCCTCTATACTTACCAAGTTGACATGAAATTGTGTAGCTACCACAATGGGTTACATTCATTATTTAACTTTTTTCCCCACCTGGTTTGCAGAAGGCTACGGATGACAGTGGAAGCCCAAACTCCATTTGCAGGACCCACACATGGATTAAGCCTTCGGTGAATCGCCTCTGACCATAGTTGAGGGATAGGAATAGCCCTGTTATCAGACAGAGAGCATTGTAGTCAATTGTAGCAGACGTAGTTAGATTAAAATGTAATTATCTTATTACCTTATCTACCTTGTGACTCATTTAAAAGTTGTTTCAGTTGGGAAAATAAGTGAGGGGGAAAGACACATGAATTAAGCTTCTTGTGAACCTCTTTTGACCTCGGACCAGGGATGGGAATGGCCTTGCTACCATGCAAAATGCATTGGAAAGTCGATCGATGATTGTAGATGCAGTTAGGTTAGAATTGGACACTTTACCATTTGACCTCCCTTTTGACACATTTTACATTTGTTCCAGTTTTTAATATTTTCTACTTTCTTTTCTATTGAGGCTTTTCTCTGCTTCACTCTGCTATTGTCGTTAGTTTTTGTTTTGCTTTTTAATATTTTTTGTATATGAAATCCAGGATAGGTAAATCTATATAGACAGTAACTGGATTAATGGTTTCTTGAGGGTAAGGCAGGAGAGAGGAACTAGTGACAGGAACTAGCGACAATGAGTACAAGAATGAAGACGATGTTCTAAGATTGATCGTGGTGATGTTTATGCAATCTTCTTAACAGGACTGAACTATTGAATTGTATGATTTGTGAATTATATGCCAATAAAACTTTTTTTAAAGAAATATATTTTTTAAACTATAAATTTCAAGAGCAATCTTGAAATGCAATGCTTTATATCTCTATACTTACAAGGAAAATCAATTAATGACTCTTCTTCAAAGGTACACAATAACCACTAATGTCAAAAATGAGGAAATTGAAGATTTTTATGAACTTCTTCACCTTGAAATTGTTCAAACATGCAATAATGATGCATTGATAATGATTCGTGTTGTAATGTGAAAAATGGAAACAAAGAGGAGCGATCAGCAGGTGGAAAATATGGCTTTAGTGATAGGAATGATGTCAGAGATTAGATGATGAAAATTTGCAATGTCAACAAATTACTCACTGCATATACCTTTTCCAAAAACATCAATGGCAACTATCCATGTGGGAAGCAATCACATCTGTGGAAAGAGACAGTGGAAGCTCAATATCACCGGTCAGAACAAGTCCAGGAACCACATGCAGAACAGAACGTTGGTTGCTCCTTTGCAAGCTCAAGAGGAAGCTGAAAAAAATTACAATAAGACATAAGAGAAAACATGACCTTGAGTACATCCCATCTGAATGTAAAGACCACTTCAAGACTGGATTTGACACACTGAACACTATGACTGATGACCAGACTTGTTGTGAAAGGCCATCAAAAATATCACACATGAAGAGGGCCAAAGCCACTGTCAACACGTCAGTCCCCATTTGTGTTAGGCCAGGGTGACAGGAGAAACAAATCCAGTGACACTCATATGTGTGTAACAGAGAGCTTTATATCCAAGAGTAATTGTATATTAAGAAAACATTCCAGCCAAGTCCAGATCAAGTCCATACGTCTGATATTAGCCAATAAGTCCGATACCAGTCTATGAATTCCTCTTCAGACTCACTCAATACATGCACCAATGCCAAGTGCAGGAAGACTACAGGCCAGTGAATGGGAAGTCTTGTGGATCCAGTGGCGGTGGAAGCAACTCAGCACTGGTGTGGGTCTCCACGTGACTTCTCCAGCTCCAGGCCTGTGGCTCCATCAGCATAGCTCCATGTGGCTCGTCAACAGGAAAGTATAGCAGAGAAAGAGTGTGGTCCTCCTCCCAGAGTAAAAGAGGAAGTTCCCAGAATCCTCCTGTTGGGCATTACCTTGTGACCCAATCTACAGGCTAGCCTCCACCCCTGCATTCTGTTTATCGAGTTGACATGAAACTAGCTCTTAAATATAGAATATGTGCAGCAGAAGGAAGAAATTATGGAGCGAAAGAGCTGGACAGAAGGCTCAAAGGATGGCTTGAGAAGACAATGTATTGTTATGAAATGTGCAAAGAGTTGAAATCAGAAAGCCAAAAGGGAAAAACATACTCAGCATTTCTAAAGTTGAAAGAATGGAAGAAAATATTCATATCTCAAGTTGCAATATTGAAAGATTCAATGGGAAAAATACTGAATAATGCAGGAAGCATCGAGAGAAGATGGAAGGAATACAGTCACTCTACCAAAAAGAATCTGTCAATGTTCATGCATTTCAGGAAGTAGCACGTAATCAAGAAGTAGTGATATTAAAGCTACACTGAAGGCAAAAAGCAAGGCTTCTGGAGTTGATGGAATACCAGCTGAAATGTTTCAACAAATGATTCAATACTGAAAGCACTCATGAAAGACATCCATATTTGTTCCATTTCAAGGTGATCCAATAAAATGTGGAGACTATCTAGAAATATCATTAATTTATGTGCAAGTAATATGTTGCTGAAAATATTTTTTAAAATGGTTACAGCAGTACATCGACAAGAAACTGCCAGAAACACAAGCCAGATTCACAAGAACAGAGGCTATCATTGCTAGGGTCAGATCCTGGCTGAAACCAGAGAATACCAGAAAAATGTTTCCTTGAGTTTTATTGACCGTACAAAGGTATGCAACCGTGTGGATCATAATAAATTATGGGTAGAATTTCAAAAAGTGGGAATTCCAGAACATTTCACAGTATTCCTGTAGAACCTCTAATATATTAAGTGGTAGTCGTGTAAACAGAGCGAAAGGAAACGACTAGGTTTAAAATTAGGAAAGGTGTGCATCAGGGTTGTATCCTTACACCATATTCAATCTTTATGCTGAGTAAATCCAAGAAGCTGGACTATATGAAGAATACAGCATCAGAATTGGAGAAGACTCATTAACAACCTGTGTGATATGTAGATGACACAACCTTGCTTGCAGTAAGTAGAGGGTTTGAAGCACTGACTAGTGAAGATCAAAGGCTTCAGTATGGATAGAACTAAATGGACAAGAAACAAAAATTCTAACAATTGAGTCAATAAGCCACATCCTGATATATGGGGGGGAAACTGAAGTTACTAAGGATTTCATTTCATTTGGATCCACAATCAATTACATTGGAAGCAACAGTCGGGAAATCAACTGTCATGTTGCATTCAGCAAATCTGTTGTAAAAGATCTCTCTCTAAGGTCTGAGGGGCTGGCCCCAATCCCAACTACGTGGACAGCCACCTCTCCCTCCAGAAGAATTCACTTCAGAGGACAGCACTAAAGCTACAGCTCAGGGAGAAGGACATGTCTGATCAGAGCACACAGGAGCAAATGAAGGGGGAGGAAGAGAGAGTGGAACACATCCTAGCCCACCAAGTCCTGAGGATGATATTCCCACTCAGCACAGCCAATCCACAGAGAGGACCATATGGCCAACCCCACTATGAGACACAACATCCCTCACTGACCCATAGCCCTACAGGGGACAACACTAGAGACACAGTGTGGGAATTGCACCCTATCTGACCCCACCACACTGAGGTAAAACACTCAGGGCGTGCAACAGAACAGCAAGGGGAACAGAGCAACGAAGTCCCCAGGGAATACCAAAAATAGACTTTGGGGCCAGGGCTTGGCACCCCATCAGACTCGGAGGTCTTAAAGGTCAACAAACAGACCTTGAACTATTTACAGCTTTTTCCTTTTTCTTTTTTGTTGTTGTTGTTGTTGATTTCTTGCTTTGTTTTTCTCTGTCTTGTTTTTTTCTGCACATTATCACCTCTGCAGGTCTATCTTGATAAGATAGGCAGGATAAACAATCTGAAGGAGAAAACAATGGGACCGACAGTTCCAGGGGGACATGGAGAGGGGAAGGCAGGGGGCGGGGAGGGGTAGGAAGTGGGTGTTAACAAACCCAGAGACAAGGGAACAAGTGATCCAAAATTGATGGTGAGGAGGGTGTAGGAGGCCTGGTAGGGCTTGATCAAGGGCAATGTAACTGAGAGGAATTACTGAAACCCAAATGAAGACTGAACATGATAGTGGGACAAGAGAAAATTAAAAGAAAATAGAGGAAAGAACTAGGAGGTAAAGGGCATTTATAGAGGTCTAAATATAGGTATGTACATATGTAAATATATTTATATATGATGATGGGGAAATAGATCTATGTGTATATATTTATAGGTCTAGTATTAATGTAGCATATGGACATTGGGCCTCTACTCAATGCAAGAACACTTTGTTCTATTAACCTGGCATTCCATGATGCTCATCTTCCTTACACGATCACTGAAGACAAAGCAGGTGCATAACCAAATGCGTTAAAGAAAGCTGATGGTGCCCGGCTATCAAAAGATATAGCATCTGGGGTCTTAAAGGCTTGAAGGTAAACAAGCGGCCATCTAGCTCAGAAGCAATAAAGCCCACATGGAAGAAGCACACCAGCCTGTGTGATCATGAGGTGTCGTTGGGATCAGGTATCAGTCATCAAAGACCCCAAACAAAAAAAATCACGTCAGTATGAATAGGGAAGGGAATGCGGAGTGGGGACCCAAAGCCCATCTGTAGGCAACTAGACATCCCCTTACAGAAGGGTTGCAGGAAGGAGATGAGCCAGTCAGGGTGCAGTATAGCACTGATGAAACATACGACTTTCCTCTAGTTCTTTAATGCTTCCTCTCCCCCTCCCCCCCCACACAACTATCATGACCACAATTCTACCTTACAAACCCGGCTAGACCAGAGGATGTACACTGGTACAGATAAGAACTGGAAACATAGGGAATCCAGGACAGATAACCCCCTCAGTACCAATAATGAGAATAATGATATTAGGAGGGTAAGGGTGAGGTGGGGGACAAAGGGAAAACCAATCACAGAGACCTACATATAAGCCCCTCTGTGGGGGGAGAGAGCCCCCAACAAATCACCATGGGTCTGGTAGGCACAATTATATGGTTGAGATATATAAAGATTACAATAAAGTCATAGAGCATGAGAGAGATAGGAGAGAGAGTCAAATAAATAAGTCAGACACATTTCATGGTAGCATGCTCACCTCCTGGATGGCCATGATCTTACCAGCCAGGTTCACGTACAGCAGGGGCCGAGGTGAGGTGCAGTGGAGAGAGCTGGGGTCCCCAGGTTTATTGCTAACCAAGGCTTATAACTCTTTAGGGGGCATGATTACAGGTAACCACACACGTCACAGGAAGGGGCAGTACAGTAGGCATACACATCACAGGAAGGGGATGTACAATAGGCATAAGTGTGACAGGAAGGGGATGAGTCAGGGGCGTACATGTGACAAGAGGGGTGGACCCCAGACTCATGATGGTGGCCTAACCTTGGTCACCCTTGAGTGGGCTTGACCTCACTGGGCTCTCCTTCAGGGAAACAATCTACTACTATCCTTATCAGAAGGGAGTGGGCACTACTTGTGGGATAAATAGTGGTGTCTGCTTGCTCTGGATGGCTGATAACCCTTAAGGAGAATAACCCCTGACCTACTTCTGTTGACCTCCAAGTGTATAGTCATCTGCCACGTGTAGCAAGCAGCTAAGTTTGGCATGTATTTGGGGAGACAACTTGGGAGAAATCTTTCTGTTTCCCACAATTTCCCCCTTTTGTTTTATGTATAAAATTCAAAAGAGCCACAGGGGCAAAGTGGTTATTTTCTATACATTGAAAGCTGTCAAGGCAAATTTAATGACCAAAGTAATATAGCTAAAAACTCATTCTTATGGCAAATATTTTGAATCCATGCATGGAGGATTAAGTCCCCCTATGTCCATCTGTTATTGGGGGAAGGTACGAGATTGATTGGATGCTATGGCGGGAAGAAATAGAGCCAATAAGAATGTCTGCTTTTATAGGGAGATAGAATGAACAATGTGTTCACTTTAAGGCAGCATAGCTTTAAGGGGAGAAACTGTGGAAATTATTAGATTACCTCAGGAAAATGTACTTGGACTATATATATCTCCAACTACCAGAGTGGCAGCTTTCCTACCATGGAATACTGGCTTTCCAGATTCCCTCCATACCATTCAGGGAATGAGTCCCAGTTCTATTTCCCTTAGTGCTAGTATCCCACATTTCCCCTTTCTGTATTATGTTTAAGATTCTATAGTGTCACGGAGGTAACATGGCCTCCTTTCATATCTCTTAGCTCCCTGTAGAAGCAACACGAGACTGCGAGCATCAAAATTATGATGATAAGCAAAACAGTCAGACTGGAACTTAAGCTATGTGAAATGCTTTGAGCCCAAGCTGGTGGGTCCAACCCTTCCATGCCCTTCACCAATTGCTTAATCATATCAGAGCCAGGAGATGCCTCAAGCTTGTCTTTGAATGTATAGAAAATAACCTTTTTCAGCTCGTCAACATTTAAAGAAATATATCCCTTAAATCCTTGCAAATGTTTTCTAATCAAATCCCAATCATGCAGTGTTTTATTAGATGGGTAAGGGGTTATAAAAAAAATCAGTTGCATTCCAATCACATTTTAGCATTAATTGATGTTGCAAGTCCATAATTTGGTCTCCCAACCACTGGACAGTTTGCTACAGCTACTTGCCGCCCCCCTCCAGTTCATCGTCCAGTTTTGCCTGTGTGGCCCAGAGCTGACGTGAGTCCACTTGCCACTTTTGCACAAAATGTTCAGTTTTGATGGACTCTTGTAGAGCTCCCCCAGTGACAGCAGCAGTGGTGGCAATAGCTATGAGTCCAATTATAGCTGCGATTAGCATTCCCACGAATCGGCGAGGTCTTTTCAGCATCTCCGACATCACTTGCATCACGAGGGACAACTCAGGACTGCTCTCCCATCTGCGCTTCATCTCCACCAGAATCCACACCCCATCTGCTCTTTAGGATGAGGATGCTGTCTTTTGAAAGGTTTACAAGGAGAGCATGGTTAGTGCGAGCGTACAATCTACAATTATGGCAAGTGGCACTGCAAGCAGTTTCATTTATGATAATGTTTCCTACAGCGAGCACATAAGGCAGCTTCACGCATGAGACTATGCATCCAGTCTCATTCTTGTGAAACGTATAAGTAAAGCCAGACGGACTGGTGCCAGGAAAGCCTCCTGTGTAACCTGTTAAAGGCTTAGTGGCCAGTGGTAACTTCCACAGGTCCCACTGTTCAGATCCTGTCACAGGTTTCAGCAACCTGGGGCAGGGAGACGCAAGGCCTCCTTCATGCCAGGCCATCCTGACCTGGTAGTGGCAATGCCATTAGGGGTCTTTTGCCACTCACAACGACTTATATAATCACATGAGGTGATGTTGGACTCCTCTGAGCAGTTAGTTAGAAACTTTCCGTGGGGGCCCCAATCAATAATAGTTACAGTGTCATTTCTTAACACTTTTCCATGCGGCCCCTGACATTTGAGCCATTTGAATCTGTCAGCAACAACATGCCGGTAACTCATGACTTTATAGGTGTCCACATCTCCTCTCCCCTCCACAGTAGTGGAGCTTTCATATTCTACAAATGCTTCGCCCATTATCATATAGAAGCCATAGCTGGTTTCATTAAAGACCAGCCGTTATTCCATGCTTGAGAGTTAACGGCTAGACAGCTAGGGCTGGCGCCCACACACAAAGGTAGAGTTTCAAAACCCAGAGTGAAATTAAAATTTCTACCCTCTTCATCGGGGTGTCTGGCTATTCCATTTCCTCAAGGCCCCGGTGTCCATATAGGATCATTTACAAATATGACAGGGCCATCCTGGGTCCACTCCACGATTTCTAGTAGAGGGGGATGGGGGACATAAGCCCAATAAGAGTGATTAGTGCTTACCTTGTAGGAGACAGCCGGCATGACGGCAAGCATTGCTAGGAGCACACTCTCACGGGTGACAGGCCTGCCAGTGTTAGCTAGTGTTGCTCGTGCCTGCTGGTTCAGACCTTTATTTGTCCCCAGCTAGGGGGGTGAGTTGTTGAGTGTTTGATCTTACGATGTCTCTCACGTATGGAGAGGGCTGCCATCTCCTTGACTGGGGCAGAGTCAGGGTCAGAGTGGCTGGGTGGGGCCTTCCTTTTCCTTGTCCCTCTCAATCCGTGGTCGGACTCTTCTGAGGGGGACCCATCTATTTTCTCCGCCATCTGAAAGACTATAAGCATAACCTCTACCCCTAGTCACCAGCAAACCTGGTTTCCACACCCCGTCGTCGTTCTTCCACCAGATTTTCTCCGGGTCGGCTTTCTGTGTGGGGGGAGAAAAGTGTTTCTCCGCCCTAGTTACATAGAATCTTTTGGAAGTGAGAAGACATTTATTGTCAACAGGGCCAAGTGGAGTTTATTGTGTGCTGTCTCACTTTCCGTTTCCTCCTTCTGTTTAAATAATTGAGTTTTCAGTGTGCCATGTGCCGGTTCGATGAGGGCTTGGCCTGGGGGCTTGTAAGGGATCCCTGTCGTGTGATGACTATTCCAGTCTTGACAAAAACTGTGAAATCTCTTGCTAGTGTAGGCAGGGCCGTGGTCTGTCTGTCAGTGTGTACGAATACCCATAACGGCAAAGCAGGCTAGCAAGTGGCTGATGACATACTTTGTGGACTCGGCAGCCATGGCCGATGCCCATAAAAATCCTGAGAAGGTGTCTATAGTAACATGCACAGCTCCGAGGCATCCAAATGAGGGTAGTTGAGTGACATTCATCTGCCAAATAGCATTCGATTGGTCACCATGTGAGTTAACCTCATGAGGTCCTTCTCTGAGTGAGGCGTGTTGGCAGTGAGAGCATTCTCTGACAATCTGCCTGGCCTGTGCCCATGTCAGGTGATGCCTATCCCTAAGGCTGGCAGTGTTATTGCGCAATCTTTGATGTTCTGCCTGTGGAAGCTCAAGGGTAGTGAATGCTTTTTGTATTAGCATGTCTACATTGGCATTTCCCAGGGAAATTGGTCCTGGTAACTGTGTGTGTGCTCTTGTATGTCCTATGAAGAAAGACGAGAGCGTGTTCTTACCTGGTTCTGTAAAGCGAGGAATAATTTGCCAATGTCAGCGTGTGGATCTACCTCAACTTCACGGTTTCAATGAAAGAACAGACTTGCACTGTATAAGCAGCGTCACTGATTATGTTGATAGGCTGCTTCATATCTTTAAATAATAAAATGATAGCAGATATGTAACAGGTTTTCTGAGCAGAGGTGTAACAGGTTTGGAAGGAACGAGAGGAGGGACCCCAGTAGGCTGCCATGCCATTACTGGTGCTGTCTGTGAAGTAAGTGGGGGCTCCTTCAATTGGCTTGTGTGAGAAAACCTTGCTGAGGGTCCAGGGAGTTTGTTTAGAAAACCCCAAATTCTCCCTGGAGGATAGTGACAATCTAGCTTCCCACAAAATTCAGCTAAAGCTATTTGAAAATCCATGGCAAGTTCTAAAAGGCTCCTCACTTGAGCGGGAGTGTAAGGCAGAATTATGATAGCCGGATCAAACCCACGCAGCTGTCTGCAGCAGAGCCTGCCTTTGGATACCAGCTGGGCTACTTGCTCCCAATAAGGCCAGATGACCTTAGGGCCAGTGTTCCCTAAGTGTATCCACTCGAGAGGCTTGTCCTCTTGGGCCAAAGTAGCAGTGGGAGTCACTGGAGTGTGAAAAATAATAAGGTGTATGCTCTTGTCAGGATCAACTCGATAGATCTCCCCCTGGCTGAGCCTCTCCTCCACAAACCGCAACTGGAGGCAAGCCTCAGGGGTGAGCTCTCTGGGACTATTTAGCTGAAAGTACCCCTTTAATATGTCAAATAAGTGTTTAAGTACCTCTGTGGGGCTTCCTAGGTAAGATCTTACCCAGTTTATTTCTCCTAAAATCTTCTGGAAATCATTTAATGTCGTAAGATGGTATTTGCTAATCTCAAGTCTCTGTGGCTTGATAGTGGTCCGATCTACCACTGTCCCTAGATAGGTGTGGGGACTGGTGGTTTGAATCCTATCAGGAGCAATTACTAGTCCTGCCTGAGAGACTGCCTCACTGATGTGCATGTAAGTCTGCTGCAACATGCTATTATTAGGTGCAGTTATCAAAATATCATCCATGTAGTGTATTATATACGCCTCCAAGAATAGTCTTCTGACCGGCTTTAACTCCTTCCCTATAAAGAATTGACACACCGTAGCACTGTTTACCATGCCTTGAGCCAGAGTTTTAAGGTGGTACCACTTCTTAGGAGCTTTATGGTTTAATTCAGGCACAGTGAAAGCAAGTCTTTCTTGATCAGTAGGATCTAATCGAATAGTGTAAAAACAATCTTTCAGGTCTATCACAATCATATCCCAGTTTTTTTGAATCATGCTAGGTGAAGGGAGACCGGGCTGCAGAGTCCCCATAGGCTGTATAATAGAATTAATAGCTCTTAAGTCTATGAGCATCCTCCATCTGCCTGATTTCTTTCTAATTACAAACACAGGGGAATTCCAGGGGTTAAGAGTCTTCGCAATATGACCCTCTTTCAGTTGTTCTTGGACAAGATCACGTAGAGCCTGCAATTTTTCATTATTAAGGGACCACTGTTCCACCCATATTGGGTCATCAGATTTCCAAGTCAGCTTGATGGGTGCAGACTTTATGACAGCGGCCCAGGCTAAATATTTGAATATCCTAAGCCACAGTGGTCATTTTGGGGAGTCACCTCAATGGGCCACAGATAACCCTGCTCATCCTTCTCAAGTCCATTTCCTTTATAGCCCATGTTCTTTTTTAAAAATCATTTTATTAGGGGCTCATACAACTCTTATCACAATCCATACACACA
>NW_022103926.1:6232856-6234102 GCF_000313985.2 Echinops telfairi
GAATTTCTTTCTCTTGATAGTTAGCTCCATAAGTGGATGCTCCTGTTTGTCTAGAATAGCACTCCAAAATATCCCCTGACTCCTGGATTTGCGTGCCTCTCTCTCAGTGGTATCGTTTTCATTTCTAGTAGCATAAGGGAGTAACAGCAGTTGTCTTAAACTGTCTCCCTTCTTTATGGTCCAGAGCACACTGGATCTGACCATCACTTTAATTTCTCCATCATAGTCCTGATTAATCACATTTGTGGTAGCTTGTATACTGAAAGCATTCAAATTAGAGTTCCCTAATAAAAGGCCAATTGTGCTTTTGGGTAATGGGCCCTGAATTCCTGTCCCAATCGCAGTAGGTTCATTATCTGGTAAAAGCTGGATGTCTTCCTGACAAGTCAAATTTAGTGAGGAGTTCCCCCTGCTAGTGGAGGAGAACCATGTGCCTGATGGGTGTTGGGGAGAGCGACATCAGACTGAGGACTAGTAGCATTTCCTATGGAACTGCATTGGAGGGCTATCTCCCATGCTCCGTTCATAGGGGCTCGGAGCACGGCCCTTTATGTGTATTTTGGCTGGGTGTTACTTCCTGGTAAATGTCCTCTATTGTTAAACCTTGAATGGCAATGCTTCACCCAGTGTCTGCCTCTATTGCAGTGAGGGCAGAGTCCAGGTTCCTGAGGCAGGAGCCTGCCTCAGACCCTCTCCCTGGATCCCTTTTGTTGTGAATTGTCCTGTTCTTTTACAATATCTGCCTGCAGTCTCTCTGATAATGTCCCTCTGCTCCATATGTAAAGCATCTCCCATTAGATCTGGTGTAATTTGCCAAAGCAGTAGCCATGAGGTTGGCCTTGTGCTCATCTAGCCCTGCATTCCTGCATAAGCCCTACATTCCTGCATATCCTGATATAATCTAACAGCGTGCTCTGTTCCCTGAAAGGATGTATGGCAGATTGACATGATGTGTTCGAGTTCTCAAATGTTTATGTAAGAATAAGATTATCCGCTGCCCCTTTGTCCACCACATTCTTGTGGACAGCATCCTGCAACCTGGATATAAAATCTATATAGGGCTCATCATTTCTTTGCTTCACTGCTGTGTAACTTAGCTGCCTGCTTCCTGATGGTATTATTTTCTCCCAGGCCTTTAGGCAGACTTCTTGTACCTGTGTGGATGTCTGCTCATTAAACTGCAGTTGTGACTCATCTGTGATGTAATTCTCATCGCCTAGCAGCTGATGAATCCCTATAGCTATAC
>NW_022103926.1:6235202-6242333 GCF_000313985.2 Echinops telfairi
CTAATTTCAAATGGGGAATCTGGACCATAGTTAGATACAGCTTGCTCGAGATCTTTCAGTAGCTTAAAGGGAAAGGCAGCAAGTTGCCATTCTTGAGTCCCTTGTGGGTGCTGCTCATCAGGCTGCCTGTCTATAACTCTAACCTATCGGGATAAGCCACTCTAAATTCTAAATCTTCTTCCTGAGCTATGCTCTTCTCCACCTGTGAAAGCAAAGGTGTCTTCCTACTCCCTGCCTCTTTGCTTCTCACTTCCCAAACCTCACCTTCTATGTTAAATCTCTCCATTTGTTTTTCTTTGGATCTCATCTCATCTCTCCCTCCAGCACCGACTTGCTTGATTGTATTGTGATTCTCTATACTATACTCTGGTGGTGGGTGGTGGCGCAGATGCTTCTAGTCTGATATCTCTTTCTGATTCAGACTTCATTTTCTCAACTATGTTTAAAATAGTCTCATCTGCTTGACAGTCATTCTGCTTGTTTCTCACCTGACTTAAGTCTGTGTAGCTCAGAGGTTCTCACTGCTCTGCTGGTCTTGTTCCTTTGCTCTCTTACCCTGTAGAGGCTCCAACACTGCATTAATCTGCACCCACAGCACCCAGGTCTCCATGGGTCTGCTCTGTCCTTCCCTGTGGGCCTTTCTTAAAGTCATGGCTACCACATCTCATATCTCCATATCAGAAGTTCCTGATTACAGAAAAGAAGGATTAAAGTTCTTTACCACTTGAAGAAACTCTTTCATCCTCTTATTCGTTACCATGACATTTTGTTTCTTCAAGAGGTGGCAAAGCGTGATACCATACTCTGTATCCTTGCTCTTTGCCTGACCCATATTTCAATCGGACTAAAAAAAACACTTAAAAAATTTAACAAACTCAAAAAAATATTTTCCTGACTTACTCTCTCTGTCCAATGAGGCCGTACAATTGTTACACGGGATATAACTCAAAAGAGTTATTTTCCCACTGCCACGCAATGGGCACCGTTTGTGGGGGGAGAGAGTCCCCCAAAAATCATCATAGGTCCAGTAGGTGCAATTGTACAGTTGAGATATATAAAGATGACAATAAAAGTCATAGAGCATGAGAGAGATAGGAGGGAGAGTCAAATAAATAAGTCAGACACATTTCATGTAGCATGCTCCCCTCCTGGATGGCCATGATCTTACCAGCCAGGTCCACGCACAGCAGGAGCCGAGGTGAGGTGTGGTGGAGAGAGCTGGGGTCCCCAGGTTTATTGCTAACCAAGGCTTATAACTCTTTAGGGGGCGTGATTACAGGTAACCACACTGTTGATGATAGCCAGTATTGAGTACTGCTTGGGCAGGGGCTGCATAGACACCCTAGGGAAACTTTCCAGGCCACTTTGGATGCCATTTCCAAGACCTGTGGCTATCTGACCCTAACCTCTGGGAAAAAGACATGTTCACCAAGTCTCCCTACCAGTTTGTCTCATGTAGACTGGACATGTTATCAGAAGGTACCAATCTCTGGAGAAGGACATCATCCTTGATAGAGGAGTAGTAGAAAGGAGGAATACCCTTTATACATAGGTTCCTATACTTCTCCCTTTTCAGAAAAAAAGAAAGAAAGAAGGAGATACTCAGTGATCCGCTGGCAATTAAAAACTTTAACAATAGCCATAATCCAGTACTGCAGGCGATGGGTTAGCACAGTGATTGTAAGACTTGTGAGGCGGGTGAAGGACTGAGAAGTGTTTTGTTCTGTTGTATGTATGGGGTTACTATGAGCTGGAACTGGCTTGATGGCACATGTTAGAACAACATGCATATATGCGTTTTCATGCATATGTATTCAAGTACATCCTAAAGCACATAGGTGGCAGAGTTAGAGATACTCCTTAGATATCATTAAACACTTGAGAAGTTGGCTTTCTGGATTTGAAGTCTTGGGACTATAATCCCTTGGGACAACTCAGTCAATTGGTGTAATAGAAAGTTTATGTTCTACATCCTAGTTTAATGAGTAGTGTCTGGGGTCTTTAAAAGCTTGTGAGCAACCAAGCCCTATTTGTGTGGAAAAACAAAGAAGGAAACCAGAGATTCAGAAACCAGAGAAAGAAATTCGCTCATTGTGATCAAGTTGATGCTGACTCACAGAGACCCTATTGGACAGGATCAAACTGACCCTATGAGTTCCCAAGAGTGTAACTCTTTATTGAAGTAAAGATCTCTGTCTTTCTCTTGAGGAGTGACTGGTGGCTTTGAACCATGGACCTTGAAGATCATAGCCCAAAGCATAACCACTATGCCACCAGGGTTCTTAAGAAGAAACTGGACTACAAGAAACTAGTGAACCTGTCAACCCTCACACCAGAAGAATTAATGTGCTGACCATCACTATCAGCTGCTTTGATCAGGGCCACAATGGATGAATCTTGATAGAATAGAGTAGTAATATGAACCCCAACTGAAATTCTTTAAATTTCCAGATTCACTGAACCAGTTGAACTGGAGTACTCCTCAAAACTATTATCCTGAGATACTCTTCATTTACTTATTACTTTCTTTTTTATTTCACAAGAGAACATATATTAAAAATCTTAAAGGAGACCAGGGCAACACAGACATAGCATCCTGATGAGGGAGGCCATTAGCGCAAAGTCATAATGGTGCCCCAGGTTTGCTGATATTTTGAACTTTAAAGAGGTTATGGGAGGTCAAGGAAAACGATCACAGATGCATGGCTGCCAGCAGATCAACACATCATAGTTACAGATGAGATTAGCAGAGCAGGAATGGGGCTATGGTTGGAATATGTACATTGGGGTAGACAGTAGCTTACAAATTGGTTCAGGGGCCTCCCCACTCATGACTGTGTGTTGCCTAAATGATGAGCACAGGCACTGGGCTGGTCAGGTGGGACGAGGTAAGGTAATGCCTTTTCCAATACACCTGTATGAGAACAAGATTATTCACATGCCTGGTCAATGTTCACAAGGAATTCAACTGAGGCTTAATCTACACGGGGACTCTGCCAATGGATTTGGGACTTTCACTATCATCCATAGCCATCTTCAAACCAGATGTGCTTAGATATTCTTTGAACCTTGAACCAAAAACTAGCCCCTGAGGTGACGATGCAGCTCAATAAAAGATTATCTCACAAAATAAAAAAAATACTACCTATGAGAACTGGGGGCAGAAAGATAGGGCTTTCTACTCTGGCAAAGGGTTACAGTCTCAGAAACTCACAGGGGAAGTTCTACCTGTCCTATTGACTCAATGGCAATGAGTTGAATTGAGTACTGGGATATCATTCCTGATGTCACATGGATCTTGCCTAAAAGAAGAAAATGCCAGGAAGAGGTTTGCTTGTGTTTGTTTCATTGACTATGTGGATCACAGCAACCTATGGATAGCCTTGAGAAGAATGGGAATTCCAGAACACGTCATTGTGCTCATGTGGGCAGATCAAGAAACAGTTGTGTGTGCAGAACAAGGAAATACTGTATGGTTTAAAATCAAGAAAGGTGTGCATCAGGGTTGTAGCCTCTACCATACTTATTCAATCTGTATGCTGAGCAAATCATAGAGAAGCTGGATTATGTGAAGAGGAATGCGGCATCATGGTTGGAGGAAGGTTTATTAATAGCTTGTGATATGCAGATGATACACCTTTCTAAAGCTTCTTGTGAGCTCCAAGTTATCAATTTGGGGCAGTATTCTTGATGTATTGTTTTAGGAGACATGTGATCGCTCCTTGATCCAGTCCTGATAATGTTAAAGTTAATTCATTTGTTCTGTGAGATTACATAGCAACAATTGTGAGGTGTCTCGGGACCTGGCAGTGTTTCCTTCTGTTGTACATAAGGCTGCTAAGCATCAGGACCCACTCAGTGGCACCTAGCAATAGCAGCATATCAAACCCACTGCCATTGAGTGAATGGCAACTCACAAATACCTGTTGAACAGAGTAAAACTGTCCCTTAGAGTCCAAGGCTGTACATCTTTATGGAAAGAGACTGGCACATCTTTCTCAGTGGAGTGGCTGGTGAGTTAGAATCAATCTTTTGGCTAGCTACAGTGTACTTTAGCACTGAGTCACCAGGGGTCACCTCACTCACCCTCACTGAGTTCTTTCAGATTCATATCGACACGTGTAGGGTTCATGGGAGCAGATCGCCTCAGCTTTGTCCAGTGGAGGAAATGGTGGGTTTCAAACTTGAGCCTGAAGGTTAACAGCCCAATGCTTACTGGAAAGCGTCACCAGGACTCCACTAGATTCCAAACTCCAAACTCATTGCCATCCAGTCAATGCAGACACATAGCAAAGCGATACTATAAGACAAGGTAGAACTGCCCCTGTGAATTTCCTAGACTGTCCCTGTTAAGGGGAGTAGAAAGCCTAGTCATTCTCCCGAGGAGCGCCTGGTGATTTTGAACTGCTGACCTTGAAGATCGCAGCCCAATGCTATCAGGGCTCCTTTTTCCACTTAGGTTACATCTCTGTAAAATCACTATTTCCCTTTTGTAATTTATAGGATAACTATGTAATTTATAGGAATCATTTTTGCAGTCTAACTATCCTATTCTTATATGATATTTCTTTTTTAAAAATCATTTTATTAGAGGCTCACACAACTCTTATCACAATACATACATACATCAATTGTGTAAAGCACATTTGTACATTCATTGCCCTCATCATTCTCAAAAGATATTTTCCCCTTATTTTATTGGAGGTTCATACAGCTCATATCACAATCCATACATGTCAAGCACATTTGTACATTGGTTGCCATGATCATTTTCAAAACATTTTCTTTCTACTTGAGCCCTTGGTATCAGCTCTTCATTTTTTCCCCTCCCTCACGAACCCTTGATAATTCATAAATTATTATTTTTTCATGTCTCACACTATCCGAAGTCTCCCTTCACCCACTTTTCTGTTGCCCATCCCCCAGGGAGGGGGTTATATGTAGATTATTGTGATCAGTTCCCCTTATCTCCCCCTACCTTCCCCTTCTAGGATATTTCTTGATTCTCTATCATGTTTATTAGGAACCCTGGTCACACACTGCGCTACTAACAGCAAAGTCGTTTGTTCAAACCCAGCAGCTGTGCTTCTTGGGAGAAAGAGGAGGCTGTCCACTCCCATAAAGATTTTGTCTTGGAAACCTACTTAAGTTGTATTCTGCCCAATAGGGTGGCCATGAGCCAAAATCACCATGTTTATAAGTTGGTACTCTACCATAAGAAGAAGAGCTTTCTCTTTCCCCCAGTTATGTATCTATGTGCTCACTTCAAGTCAGCCAAGATTATTATTTTACGCAATTAGAGTTCGTTCTTTTCATGTATTTTGAGTCTCAACTGCACCAATTTGCGTAGAAGGCTCCTCTTTGATTAGAGTCCTTTGACATAGTTCTATGATTCTCAGAGCACTTCCTTACATCCTGGTGTAACAAGCTCATCCGGTATTTCTTTGGCCCAGCTCGGGAATCAGCCTTTTCCCCAAGAAGCCTTAACCCAGGCCCTCCCCAACACCAACAGGCCGCTTTCCGCGCGCAGGCGGAACTTTAGAGCCGGGGCGTGGGCGGCCGAACAGGGTGGCGGACCAACCATTTCCGGTCGGGACCGGAAGTCTGGAGAGGGGCGGCTCCGCGTCAGGTGACTAGTGTCCGCGGAGGTGGGACGACGAGCTGGCCAGAGCCACTCAGTGGCGGCGGGACTCGCAGGTCGGTGGACCGGTCGATAGGCTGCGGCGTCCGCTGCGCGGAGAAGGTACGCGAGGGCCGGGGCGGCGGAACTGGCATCGGGGGGCTGCGGCACCTGGGCCCGGGCACCCCGAGAGGCCCTGCACCTCGGAAGGAAATCTGGGCTGGGGTGGTGGTCTTCCGGCCCGTAGTTACAGAAGGGGAGGCACTCCCAGGGACTCTGCCTTCCGGACGGACTTCGCCTGGCCAGCCCCGCCCGGGTCCGCCTTTGACCACCTTGGGGCTGCGTTCCACAGCTGCCACAAGAGCGAGGCGAGTTTAGGACACCGGGTGAAGGGAGTTGGGCCGGGAGTCAGAAGCGTCCCTGCTTAGACTTGAGAGCCACAGAGGTATGTTCGGGTCCAAGTCTCTTTCCGAGCCTGGGCCTCAGCTTTCTCGTTCGTAAAGGAGGTGCTTCACAGTGTGGTCTGCTGGCACCATCTGTGTAGAAATTCCTAGGGAGACATGCTTTAAAATGTCGCCTGGGTCTCACCCAAGAGCTCTGATTTCGAATCTGGGTAGAAAGGCTAGGTACGGTGCTGATGTTTGAACCCCACTGATCTTAGGAGCTTTCCTGCGGTTGGTCTCCTCCCCTCCCTGATTTACTATTGCTGTGTAGGGCATTCCACATTTTGATCAATAGTAAAAATATCCAGCTTTTTTTTTTTTTTACCCAAAAAACCGGAATTTTTTTCTTCAAAGCTACGGTGCGTATTTGTTTGTTTAATATCACCTTCAACATACACTCTATTACATGGAAACATTTTGCGAACTTATCTGTTGGGATGGTTGACAGCGTCTCTCGTTTTTTTTTTTTTTCTTCACCCCTTCTAATCACTGCTCTTTCATGTCCCTCTGCATTCGTGGAAGCAAAAAGAAGTCACATGGAGTGAGGTCAGGTGAGTAAGGTGCGTGTGACAAGAGAGGCATGCTGTTTTTGCCAAAAACTGGTGCACTGAGATGGCTGTGAGCAGGTGCATTTGTCGTGGTGGCAAAAACCAGTCCCCCATCTGCCACAAATCAGGCCTTTTTGGTTGCACGCTGTTACGCAGTTTTTCAAAACCTCTAAATAGAAAACTTGATTAACAGTCTGGCCTCATGAAACGAACTCCAAATGCACTATCCTCCACACATCAAAAAACAAATGAGCATTGCTTTGATCTTTGGTTCCATTCTGATGAGTTTTGGGGGGGTAAGGTGACAATGGCATCTCCCACTGACTTGCTTGATTGATGTTTGCTTTTGGAGTCGTTAGCACAGTGCCGGAAGGAAGGATAGCACCATGTCTCATCACCAGTAATGACCTTGGAAAAAGAAGTCTGGGTCACTTCAGAGCTGTTCTTTCAAAGCCTGGATGTTTTCCGTCAATGCTTTTTCCTGGTCAGTCAGAACCGGAGGCACAAATTTTGCAGCAAC
>NW_022103926.1:6242878-6244911 GCF_000313985.2 Echinops telfairi
GTTTCTTTTAGGTACCCCCTCATACCATGCAGTAATGAATGCTCATGTGTAAGATGAGAGTAATGCTGCCTGTGACGCTTAAGGTCAAGTGTTAACTTGAATAGTTTTGGCCGCTATGTAATGATACAACTAGTTATACAGTGCTGTCATTTGTCAGTTATGTAACAATGTAACTAGTTATAAGTGATGTGATTTGGCAGTTATGTAGTGATGTAGGCTTATGTGGTTATTCCCCATAGTCACACAATGACTTAGTCTTTGGAACCTAACCATATCAATAAGGTGGGCCAGCTAGCCCTTCTTCATGTTGAAAGAATTGTAATGGTTAGCCCAGAGAAGAACACTGGAAGGAACTCTCTTCAAAATACAAATTATTTTTATGGAAGAGGGAGCTTCCCCTCCTTTTTTGAGGCCCTAAAAGAGGCAGGACCAGGTGCAATTGGTGGAAGAATTCCCAGGAGTGACTATCAATCGAATGGATTGCCTCACCGGACAGTGCGTGGATGCCCTGTTCAGGGAGATGTATAGGTATTAGATGAAGGTTCTTTCCCACTTGAAAGCCTCCTATGCTGAGTACAGGCAGCCCCCCTTTTACAAACATCAGACATATGAACAAGCTATAGTTAGGAACTAACCCGTAAAGCCAATGTTAGAAAACAAACTTGAGGTACTTGAAGTGGTGTCTAATAACAAATAGGTGCTGCTTTGTGGTGTGTGTCGAAAGATGATTATTTTTATGTATGGCTGTTATAGTGTGTCTGGAAGGCTTTCTTTAATATTCTGTGTGCATTGAAAGGTATAATAGTACTAGATATGAAGACAAATATTTGACCAACATTGTTGAACCATGCTGAACTTTTTCAAATTCTGTACAAATTCAACTTGAAGGAAGACTTAGGAATACAACATGTTTGTGATTCAAGGACCGCCTGTAGTGATTTTGACTTTCTGGTGCCCACTCTATACTCAAAATAAATGTGACTTTGTTTTTCTGCTTCTTTTTCTTGAATGACACCCCCCCCCCCAGCCCTAGGAGTAAATAAAGCCGGTGGATCTGGTGTTATGTAATCTCATCCTGCTTTAATCCTATGCATCATTCTTCTTTGCAGTGACTTTAGAATGACCCAAAATATCTCTTACTTGTAACCGAACCCATTGCCAATGAGTTGATTCCTTCATAGTAGCCCTGTAGGCCAGAGCGGTAATACTGTGTCCCTATGATTTCCAAAACTATTATTATCTTTAAGGAAGCAAACCGCCATGTCTTGCTTCTGTGGAATAGCTAGTTGGTTCACACTAATGACCTTTTGGTGAGCAGCCAAGTGCTCCTCAGCATCATATGGGGCTCCTTAAATGCTTCTTGGACAAATAACTAAGCTAGATTCCCTTCCTCATTATGTAATAGTTTAATTTCTTAGGACACTTTGGAAGTGCCTCCTTAAGATGTTGTGCTTGATCAGGTAAAGCCAGAGAACTTTCTGGATTAGAGTTGAGAAGCCTGTGTTAAAAAGGACATTGAAGTAGGTGAGGCTAGCCTCTCCCTCAAACACAAATCCTTCTTTAATCCAGTGAGAACCAACAGTGCTTGTTGTAAAGATGTGCCGTGGATTGAGAGAATTTTTGCACTCTGTTGGCTAATGTTTTCGCCAGCAAATAAAATCAGTCATTTTATGGAGTTGCTGGTTCATCTTCCTGATAGGTCATCTGCAAATAATACTTACAGGATAAGTTTTTTAAAAAATTTGTTTTCTAAAGAGACATCAAAGCTCCTTATTTTGTATTAACAGAATTCCAAGTAGATGGCTTAAAAAAAAAATCTGTTAGCCCCTCCTCCCAGAAGAATGGACTTGAGAGGACTGCACTGAAGCTGCAGCTAGGGGAGAGGGGCATGTCTGATCAGAGCAAATGGGAGCACTTAGGGGGAGGAAGAGAGAGTGGAGCACATCCTGACCCACCAGGCCTGGAGGATGACATCCCTGCTCTGAACAGCCAATGGACAGAGTGGACAATATGGCTGATCCCACCACGAGACA
>NW_022103926.1:6246174-6254302 GCF_000313985.2 Echinops telfairi
CAGCATGTGTGACCACAAGCTGTCGAAGGGATCAGGTATCAAGCATCAAAGAACAAAAAATACCATTGTAAAGGTGGGTGAGTGCAGAGTGGAGACTTAAAGCCCATCGGTAGGCAACTGGACACCCCCTCGCTGAAGGATTGAGGGGAGGAGACTAGCCAATCCGGGTACAGGGTAGCAATGATGAAACATAACTTTCCTCTAGTTCTTAAATGCTCCCCGCCCCGGCCACTATCATGATCCCAATTCTACCTTACAAATCTGGCTGGACCAGAGGTTGTACATTGGTACAGATAGCAACTGGAAACACAGGGAATCCAGGATAGATGACTCCTTCAGGACCAGGTGTGAAAGGGGCGAGGCCTGGAGGGTGAAGGGAATGTGGGGTAGAAAGGGGGGACCGATTACAAGAATCTAGGTATTGCCTCCTCCCTTGGGGAGGGACAGCAGAGAAGAGGGTGGGGAGAGATGTCGGACAGTGTAATTTATGACAAAACTATAATAAATTGCGAATTATGAAGGGTTCATGAGGGAGGGGGGTGGGGAGGGAGGGAGAAAATGAGCAACTGATATTAAGGGCTGAGGTGGAGGACAAATGTTTTGAGAATGATGAGGGCAGCGAATGTGCTTGACACAGTGGATGTATGTATGGATTGTGATGAGAATTGTATGAGCCCCCAATAAAATAATTTTTAAAAAAATCTGTTAGAATGATCAGAATATAAAAATTGACCCGTGGTGATGCAAAGAATCTTATGACCCAATACTGCTGACATACCTGCCCGTTCCAGTCCCACTGCCCCCCCCTCCAAAAAAAATTTGGATCTTGCCCAAACTTTCTGCTTGCTTTTATCTACTTATTTGTGTTTACCTAGATTAAAAATAGTTGTGAAATGCTTGTTCAGATATTACTCAAGTGCTGGGTAAAATTATCCTAATTTGGTGGTTAGGGGATAAGTATTTTAAAATTTTATCCATCTGAAAATTTCCCTTTAAAGAAGTACCAAAGTTAAGATTTTATTTTTGTTTTTAATGGTTTTAAACAATTTTTATTACATACTTTTTTCCTTTCCTTTTTCTCTCATCTTTTTTTTTTTTACTCGTTTTATTAGGGGCTCACAAAGTTAAGATTTTTATGTGTGTTCTTTGGGTCCTAATTTGAAGAATTGCTGGAGAACAAAAGTGGTTTTGTGGTAAAAATAAGTTCTGGGAAAATTAAACACACTCTCCCATTCTGGAGTTTTTCATTGTGTAGTAGCACATCATATTTAATTGCCACATCTTCATTGCCTAGTCAAACCTCTTTCTTATTTTTAATGATCTCCTATGACTTACACGTCTGAAGCATACTGGACAGTTATTTTGAAGAGTGTCTTTCAGTTTTTGAAAATTGAGATATCATTCATATGTTGCAGAATTCCCTGTGTGTAATTCAGTGGTTTGTATTCTGTTCACAAGGTGGTGCAAGCATTACCACTCACCTAATTGAGGACATTTTCATCACCCAAACAAGCGCCTTGACCATGAACTGTTGCTCCCCCTTCTTCCATTCTACTGGACTATAATAAATTGTGAATTATGAAGGGTTCATGAGGGAAGGGGGTGGGGAGGGAGGGAGAAAATGAGCAACTGATATTAAGGGCTGAGGTGGAGGACAAATGTTTTGAGAATGATGAGGGCATGTTTCTAAACATGCTTATGCTTGTAGGGCCTTTTGAAAGGTCGTGGAAGTGGAATGAAAGAAAATGGAATTTTTCCACTAGCTTTTTGAGAGCCCTTCATATATCAGAACTTCCTTCCTTTTTATGGTGGAATGATAATCCACCGTCGGAATATAGCACTTTTTTTCTGTTCATCAGTTGATGGTCATTTGGGCTTCTTCTGCCTTTGGAAACAACTTTGAATAATGCTGGTATGTGTAACGTTCACGCAAACGAACACTTCATTTCCGTCTTCTTGGGTATATATACCTGGAGTGGAATTCTGAGTCACCATGGTAACTTCATGTTTAACTTTCTGAGGCACACTGAATGACTCTTTATGGTGTCTGTACCATTTTACGTTACCACCAGTGGTGCATAGGGTTCCCATTTCTCAACATCCTTGCCAACACTTGCTGTTTTGTTTGTTTTCTATCCATCTTAGATACACTCAAATTGATATCTAGCTGTGGTTTTATTTACATTTATTTCCCTGATGATATTGAACCTTTTTCATGTGCTTATTGACCATTGTATATCTTCTTCCAAGTACTGTCTATGCGAATCCTTTGTCCATTTTGTAGGTGGGTTATTTATCACCATGTACATGTTTGTAGATCCCATGCTGCCCCTGAAGTAACTTAAGAGTGAGCTACTCCAAAGAATCTGGCTGATGTTTCACAAGTTGATCATCAGGTCTTTCTTCCAAAGCACCTTTGGGTGAACTGGAACCTCCAACCTTTTGGTTAGTAGTCAAGCACATTAATTATTTGCACCACTGAGGGACTACTTAGTGTTCTCAACAAAACCAATCGCCATCAAGCTGATCCTGATTTATAGGAACCCTGTGGACAGAATAACCAAAGCTGTAAATATTTATGAAAGTTGATTCAGCATGTTGGAAAAGTAAAATCCATTGAGTTGATTCCAACTCATAGCAACTCTATACAGGGCTTCTGAGACTGTAAATCTTTACAGGGGAGATAATCTCCTCTTTCTCCCAAGAGTAGCTGGTGAGTTTGAACCACTGACCTTGAGCTTAGCAGCCCAGTGCCCTTCCCACAATTTCTCCAGGGCTTCTTAGCATGTTCTTCTTAGTGAAGTAGAAATGTAGTTTTTAAGCAATAGAGAGCAAAGGGGCGTCTAGCTTATGTTTCTAAGATGAAAGTCTAAATGCTATGTGACTGTCACGGACCATGCTTCTCTCCTTTTCACATCTGGACATGAGTCCAGCCCTGTATTTCATTGGTCAGTGGGAGCAAAGCACCTGAGTGGTAGTCTCTTGCCCCTCATCTGGCCTAATGACACAAATGCAGTATTATAGTCTTTTTTTTATTATTACTTTTTAAAATTAATTAATTTTTTAATCATTTTATTGGGGGCTCTTACAGCTCTTATCACAATCCATACATACATCCATTGTATCAAGCACATCTGTACATAGGTTGCCATCATCATTTTCAAAACATTTTCTTTCTACATGAGCTCCTCATTAGTATCAGCTCCTCATTTTTTTCTTCCCTCCCTCATGAACCCTTAATAATTTATAAATTAGTTTTTTCATTTCTTACACTGACTGCTGTCTCCCTTCACCCACTTTTCTGTTGTCCATTCCCCTGGAGGGGACATGTCAGTCATTGTGATTGGTTCTCCCTTACTCCCCCCTCCCCTTTCCTTCCCCTCCTAGTATTGCTACACTACTCTCATTACTGGTCCTGAGGGGTTTATCTGTCCTGGATTCCCTGTGTTGTGAGCTCTTGTCTGTACCAGTGTACATATTATGATCTAGTCAGATTTGTAAGGTAGAATTGGGGTCATAATAGTTGGTGGGGGAGGAAGCATTAAAGATCTAGAGAAAAGTTGGGTGTTTCGTTGGTGCTATACTGCACCCTGACTGGCTCATCTCTTCCTTGTGACCCTTCTGTAAGGGGATGTCCAATTGACTACTGATGGGCTTTGGGTCTCCATTCTGCCCTCCCCCTCATTCACATCGATGATTTTAGGTGTTGTTTTTTTTTTTTGGTATTTGATGCCCGATACCTGATTCCATTGATGCCTCATGATCACACAGGCTGGTGTGCTTCTTCCTTGTGGGCTTTGTTGCTTCTCAGCTAGATGGCCGCTTGTGTATCTTCAAGCCTTTAAGACCCCAGACACTACATCTTTTGCTAGCCGGGCACCATCAGGTTTCTTCACCACATTTGCTTTGTACCCATTTTGTCTTCAGGGATCGTGTCAAAGAAGGTGAGCATCACAGAGTGCCAGGTTAGTAGAACAAAATGTTCTTGCATTGAGGGAGTACTTGAGTGGAGGCCCAATGTCCTAGATAGCTTTTTTTAAAAAAATAGTTTTATTGGCTTCTGATTCACATGTCACACAATTTAATCATTTATTCATATTAAGAAGAGTTGTATAATTGTCACCACACTCAATTTCAGAACATTTTCTTCTACTCGTTAATTCCCCATTTAGGTAATTATTAATCTAGTTACTGCCATGCCTCTAAGTAATTATTAATCTAGTTACTGTTTCTATAGATTTACCTGTCCTAGATTTCACAAACAGAAAATCATACCAACCCTCCCCCCCCAAACCCAACAACAATTATAAAACAAAACAGAGGAAAACCTCAATTGAAAAGACTAGGAAATATTAAAAACAGAAACAACTGTAAATTGAGTCAGAGGAAGATCAAATGATGTTACATTTTAACCTGAGTACATCTGTCATAGACTTTACTATGCTCTGCCTGATAGCAAAGCTCTTCACATTCCTGGGCATGGTCAGACCAGCAGCTTAATCCATCGGGGGACCTGCAAATGGATGCAGAGAGCTCAGGGCAGTAGATCAAGGAGTCCGACCTGGCAGGAGGCTGTGCTGTGGCTTCCCGGCCCATACAGCGGAATACTTTCGAGTTGGAGGTTCCTGGCAGAGTAGAGTGTCCCCAACACTTACCGGACTAAGAAGCTTTATAACACTTTGTTACAAACACTTCCCTGTTGCAGAGGCTGGGCAGAGACCTGCGCCCTGTAGACGTGGCCAAGAAGCTGACCTGGCTTAAATAACTTGAACTTGTGTCCTGAGTTATTCCAGATCTTACATAAGTAGCCTGGTACTTCCCTAGTACGCCCTATAATCATGAGTATTGTCTGTGAGTTCTGTGCGGCCCTTATACTGAATCACAGAACCCAGCAAAGGCGTAGAGAAGGATGGCTGCTATCAGAATTGGTGAAAAGGTGGCAGGGTGGAGGTATGTTTGACCTCTGTCGCATAGGGATCAGCTTCGGGCTGGTGCTGATGGTGATTCTCTCCCTCTCTTGAGTTTTGAAGACCTCTGATGCCACCTTGCCATCTTAATAGCGCGTCATGATCAGAAGCAGCAGGTCTGTGTCGTTGAGACTACTTCTGTGGAAATGGCCTAAGATCCTGATAGGCAGCTCCCCCTGCCATCCCTCACCATGTTGGCCCCTCTAGTAGTCTCTGTAGCACCTGACCATTTAATAACCACTCGGCCAGTTGCTCCTCAGAGGTGCTTTGTGTTGTGTGCGTGGCAGAGGCTTTTAAATGGAGGGCTATATGGCTATGTGGACCTTGGGCAAGGCCCAGGAACATTCTAAAAAGTTTTCTTAACAGTCATACCTCTCCGCACAAGCACTCTCAGGTGAATTTTAAAAGAAACAAGTTAAGTTCTGACTGGACCATGCACTTCTTGAGGGCAGGAAGCAGAATCTTGTCTGATTGTTTTTATTTTTGAATCAGGTGCTTGACTGACATGCCGTATTTGCCAGACTGACAGTAAACATAACTAATGGAGGTGGCTTGGGACATGTGCTTGATTTGTAAACATTTATTCTACAACATACTTGAAAAAGTGCTAGTTTCACTTAATTATTTTTAGCCACGATGTTCTGCGGGTTCTCCTTAAGATCTGTTGGAAGGAAAGCATTGTTTGAGAGCAACAAAGGATAGCATCGTTTGGTCAAGTATGTGCTTGGTGTTATTAAATTCTTAGAAAACTTTTGCCTTGATTGGTTATCTGTTGTCAACCTTACTCATTGGCTTTAATGCTTTCCCTTCAGAGAATTTTAGATGTTTTGAGCTCAGTCTTAAAGAGCCCTGGTGGTGTTGTGGATTAAGCTTTGGTCTACTAACTACCAAGTCAATAGGTCAGACCCACCAGTGGCTCCTCCGGAAAAGATGAGGAAGACTCTGCTCCCAGAAAGGTTGACATTCTAGGAAGCCCTGTGTAGAGAGCCCTTCTGAGTTGGAATCAATTCGATGGCATTGGGTTTGGTGTGTCTACTTTAGCTTATTCAACCTTAGGTAAAAAGCTGTAGTGATGAGATTTTATGAACTCTGAATTCATGTGGAATGATTCCTAGTGGGGCAATGGATTAAGCAGTAGACTGTTAACTAGAGAGTCCACCTGCTGCTCCGAAGGGTGAGATGGTTTGCTTTCATCAAGATGTGCAGCCGAGGAAACCCTGGGAAGTGCTATTTTGTCCGATAGATAAGAGTTGCAGTGAATCAAAATGGACTCAACTGTGTTGTTGTTTTTTTTTTAAAAAAAGCTTAATTTATGTGCTTTTACTAACTGCATAAAAAAAAAAGCAAAACTTTCATGTTATAAACTTGCCTGGTAATAATAGGAGGATAGGACGATTACTCCCTTTTGCTGATTGCTATAAGGATCCTGGTTTTGTTAGTGGCCAAGCTAAGCCTCAGACTAGGTTTTCTGGCTCTACGTTTCTCCTGTCTTTATTATTCTTTTCCTTCTTTCCTATTTTATTTTAAAATTTTAAAGTTTTCTTTTTAATCATTTTATTAGGGGCTCATACAACTCTTATCACAATCCATACACACATCAATTGTGTAAAGCACATTTGTACATTCATTTCCCTCATCATTCTCAAAACATTTGCTCTCTACTTAAGTCCCTGGCATCAGCTCCTCATTTTTTCCTCCCCCTCCCTCATGAACCCTTGATAATTTATAAATTATTATTCTGTCATATCTTGCTCTTTCTGACGTCTCCCTTCACCCACTTTTCTGTTGTCCGTCCCCCAGGGAGGAGATCATATGTAGATCCTTGTAATCGGTTCCCCCTTTCCAACCCACCCTCCCTCCACCCTCCCAGTATCGCCACTCACACCACTGGTCCTGAAGGGATCATCTGCTCTGGATTCCCTGTGTTTCCAGTTCCTATCTGTACCAGTGTGCTTCCTCTCATCTAGCCAGATTTGTAAGGTACAATTGGGATCATGATAGTGGGGGTGGGGGGAGGGAAGCATTTAGGAACTAGAGGAAAGTTGTATGTTTCATCATTGCTACATCGCACCCTGACTGGCTCGTCTCCTCCCCAAGACCCTTCTGTAAGGGAATGTCCAGTGGCCTACAAATGGGCTTTGGGTCTCTACTCTGCACTCCCCACTTCATTCACTATGGTAAGATTTTTTTGTTCCGATGATGCCTTATACGTGATCCCTTCGACACCTCATGATCGCACAGGCTGGTGTGTTTCTTCCATGTGGGCTTTGTTGCTTCTGATAAAATTTTTGTTTTATCAACCTAAAATTCACATATACAAATAATTGGTTTAAACATTAAAAAGAATTGTGCAATCATCACCACATTCAATTTTAGAACGTTTTCTTCTTTTTTTTTCCTGTTCTCATTATTATTAGCTCATCATTTCCTCCTAACCTCTCCTGTCTTGACCATAAGAAACCATTAATCCTGTTACTGTCTCTATAGATTTACCTATCCTGGATATCATATAGGAGCCCTGTTGGTGTAGTGGTTATGCGTTGGGCTGCAATCTGCATGATCCTCAGTTCAAAACCACCAGCAGCTCCATGGGAGAAAGACTGGGCTTTCTCCTGCTATAAACAGTTACAGCTTAGGAAACCCACAGTGGGTCTCTATGAGTCAGCATTGAGTGAGTTTGATTTTAATTTTTCAGTGAGTAAGGATTTCATATAAAGGAAAATATGCAGAGCAAAAAACCAAATAGATAAAAACCTCAACAATAATAAAATAAACCAGAGAAAAGCCTCAATAAAAAGAAAGAAATAATAAAACTTGAACAAGTTTAAAATGGTCAAAGGGAGAACAAATGATAAGCTGTTAAATGTTAATCTATGGGGGGACCGGCCCCAATCCCAACTACTAAGTGGACACCTGCCCCTCCCCCCAGAAACATTTATTTCAAAGGACAGCATTGGATCTGCAGCACCGGGAGAGGGACATATCTAATCAGAGCACACGGGAGCAGATGAAGCGGGAGGAGGAGAGCATGGAGCACATCCTGGTCCACCAGGCGTGAGGACGATGTTCCCAATTCGAGCAGCCAGTCCACAGAAAGGACCACATGGCCGGGCCCACTATGAGACATGACACCCCTCACTGACCCATAGCCCTACAGGGGA
>NW_022103926.1:6256268-6257987 GCF_000313985.2 Echinops telfairi
GATAGGACGTCTAGTCCCATCACTGGTCAGTGGTCAGTGGTCAGAGGGCATTCCTTGGAAGCCTAATCCATGTGAGTACCCTGCAAATAGATTTGGGGCTTTCATTGTCATCCATAGCCTTCTGCAAACTGGGTGCTCAGAATTTAAGCTGTAATACCATTCCCTCCTCTGATTTGGATTTTATTATTTACAATCCTTGGATCACAGAGACTGGTGTGCTTCTTCCTTGTGGATTTAGCTGACATGTCACACAGATGGCTGCTTGCTTTAAGACAAGCCTTTAAGACCCCAGACGCTATTTGTTCCAATAGCTGGACCATCCAGATTGCTCCTTTGAGTTATATTAGAAGAACACTGACCTTCATTGAGGTCTGTGCATTCTAGAAATCTTTCCTTTGATAAAGTATTTTCCCCAGCTTTACTTGTCTGAACAGAAATCGACAAATCCCCACCATTCATTCACATACATTTATTGGATATATACTGTGTCGGGCATAGGCACTCACTATGTTGGTGCCCCTAGGAGGTGTCAAACTAGTATGAGCAGTAGATAATCCTCCTTGGCAATAGTGTTATCTCCAATGGAGGTAACACCCATTTTGAGAAATCTTGACCTAAACCTTTTTTCGGTTACTGATTCCCCTTGACTTCCCCCATTTGTTTAAGAGTTTGGGGTAATATTTCCTTAGTTAAAAAGTACTGGCTTTAAAGCAGTTATGTAACATTCCAGTTCTGAGAAGCATAATCACTGAAGAAAGTTAGGTTCTGTTGCTGTTGTTGCCGAGTGACTTCTACCAAAGTGGGGAGCCAAATCCTCCTTCATTGTATGTTCTTAGTCTGGAAGCTCTGCTCAAACCTGTTTATGTTGGGTGATTTTGCTGGCATTTGCAATGCCAGTGACATAGTTTCCAGCATCACAGCAACAAACAATCCATCATGTTTTGGTAAAGAAGGGCATGAGGAAGGCCCTCAAGGAGCTGGATTGACGCTATGGCTGCAGCCATGGGCTCAAACATAGGAACCGTTGTAAAGATGGCAAGGACCGAGTGATGTTTCATTCATTGTGGATAAGGTCACTGTGGGTCAGAACCAACCCCATGGCACCAAAGGCTGTTGTTAGATACCATCGAGTTGGTTCTGAGTCACAGCTACCCTTTGAATGGGACAGAACATTGCTGGGTCCTGAACTTCTAAACAATTTTGCTTAAGTTTGAGCCGGTTATTGCAGCCATTATGTCAGCCCATCTTGTTGAGGGACGCCTTCTCTTTTGCTGCCCTTCTGCTTTTCCCAGCATGATGTCCTTCTCCAGGGACTGGTGTCTCCTGATAATATGTCCATAGTATGTGCGATGAAGTCTTGCCTTCTTTACTTCTAAGGAGCATTCTGTACTTCTTCCAAGATAGATTTGCTTGTTCTTTTGACAGTTGATGGTACTTTCTTTTTTTTTTCCAATCATTTTAATGGGGGCTCATACAACCCTTAACAAAATCCATACATAAATCCGTTGTGTCAAGCACATTTGTCCATTTGTTGCCATCATCATTCTCAAAACATTTGCTTTCTACTTGAGTCCTTGGTATCAGCTCCTCATTTTTCCCCCTCCCTCCTTCCTCCTCAGGAACCCTTGATAATTTATAAATTAGTATTATTTTGTCATGTTTACACTGTCCAACATTTCCCTTCACCCACTTTTCTGTTCTCCTTCCACCAGGGAAGGG
>NW_022103926.1:6261195-6265313 GCF_000313985.2 Echinops telfairi
GCTGTGTGAGAAGTCCATGTGTAAAGTCGCTGTTTGTGTTGTTGAGAAAGGTATTGTGATGAAGGAGTTGTTGGTCTTCTACAATTCTGCCATGTGACCCCCAGCTTCATTTCTGTCACCGTGGCCATAATTTTAGCTACTGTTCTTCCTCCTTATTTTCAGCTTTTGCATTCCAGTCACCAGTAATTATCAGTGTATCTGGACTGCATGTTTGATCAATTTCAGGCAAAGAAGTTGGTGAAATTTTTAATTTCTGTACCACTAGCTTTAGTGGTTGGTGCCTAAATTTGAATAATTGTGGTATGGCTGGCTCTCCTTGTGTGTGGATAGATATTGTCATATTACAGCCAGCATTGTGCCTCAATATAGATCTTGAAATGTCCTTTTTGAGGGTGAATTCAATGCCATTCCTCTTGAATCTATTATTCCTGGAAATGATTTTCTGATAACAGTCTTTATGTGTTCTATTTCCTTTTGACGACTTCCAATTTTCTTAGATTAATACCTAGTGCATCCAATTATTAGTAGACGTTTGCAGCTCTTTCTTCTCATTTTGAGCCCTGCCCTCTCAGCAAGTGAACATCCCAAAGACTTTACTCCCGAAGGCTTTACTCCACACAGGCCATTGTGGTTGTCTCTACTTTGGGAAGGCAACTCTTCCGCAGTCTTGTTTTGAGTGCCAAGGGTCTCATCGTCTGGCACCGTCCCTGACGATGTTCCGCTGCTGTGGGGTTTTCAGTGACGAAGTCCCCAGAAGTGGGCAGCCTTTTTCGTAGTCTGTTCTTAGTCTGAAAGCTCTGCTGAAACCTACTCACTTTGGGTGACTCTGCTGGTATCTGAAATGCCAGTGACATGGCTTCCAGCGTCACAGCCACACACACGCCACTGTAGTTTGACAGACTGACAGAGACATTCTATTAGGATGCTGATTTTCCAACACTTTAGTTGGTGAGATTGAGCATTCCTATGCATCCGATCCATCAACTGACACATTTATAAGGGACTCCTAAAGGTACTTGATCCTGAGTGAGGCACCTGGAAGCTGGCTGTGGCCTTGGGGAGGCACATGAATGGATCATTGGGGTCCCTTTTCTGAACCACATTGGCTTGGGAGTTGGGAATGGGTAAGGGCTTTAACAACTCTCAACTTTAACATCCCCATCCCAATGATGCTAATGATGATACATTGTGCTTCATTCAGAGGGAAGCTGTAAAGAGTAAATGCGATAATTCATGTAAAGGATTGAGCAGAGTGTGAGCTGATGTTATTCATAGTGGTGCTTAATGTAGCAACACAGGGCCCTGATTTGAACAATTGCGGTAAAGTCTGGTTTTGTCTGGTTTGAATTAAGTGTGCCTCATTCTGTAAATTACTCAGCATGTAAACATTTTGTTCTGATGTCTCACCTACTCTGCCTTCAAGGAATGAGGCCTATTCAAAAAGGAAAGTTGTGACTCATTCATTCAGCACATTAACCAAGTCCTGGAGCAGTAGCAGTGTGGAAAATATAAAGAAGCAATATAGTTCTTTGTCCTCAGAGAGACCTGAAAAGGGAGAGACATTAACATTTCTTTAGCACCTAAATCTCCCCTTACTGCTTTGTCTCTTTATGACTTTGCTGTGAGGGTAGTGATAACACCATTTTCACAAGTGAGTTTTTTATGTAACAAAGGCTCTGAGATGAACATAACTTCTCTGAAGTCATAGAGTAAGTGGTAGAAATGACTTCCGAATCGCGTCTTCTGTGCCTAACTCGTTGTTAGGCACAAAAGTCTCTAAGAAGCTAAGGGACATTTTAAAAATAGTGATGTAAGGGACAGCAAAAGGCAGCTTCTTTCATGACTCTTGAAAATTCGTGCCAGTAATAGCCCAAATCTCATTTTCTCCCTTTTAAATGAAACCTGGTACTCTAAACGTAAAGTAAGCTGTAAACCAAAACACCTGTAGATTGAGAACCAGTGGAAGACTGTGAAGAAGCAAGAACAGCCACCCTAGAATCTCCACTCTTTCTGCCATATTTGAAAATTGTTGTGCATGGAATATGGTGGGTCAGTAACTACTTGTGAGTCATTTAGTGAATTTGTGATATTTTCCCATACCGCCAAAAATCATGCCACATTTCTCATTTGAAAACATACCTGTCATTGGGAAGGACAACATGGGGAAGCAAACACTCATTGGTATTGCTTGTGATTTGGTACATTGTATTTCAGAAACTTGAAGGGGCTGTTCTACTCTGTAAGTAAGATTGCTGTGAGTCAAATCGACTCGATGATAGTGGGTTGGGTTGGTATCAATTAAAAACACAGAACCCTGTGATCCAGCAGGTTCTACACCTAGGATTTATCCAAAAAATATAGTCTAGGACCAATTGGTCTCCAGAGTTGGGGAGCAAGTTGGCCGTGTGTCAGGGATGGGACAGAGACTTTCAGTCTTTATTCTTTTGTACCTTTTGGATTTTGAGTCATGTGCTTATGGAGTGGTTGGTTGACATCAAGTTGATTCTGACTCATGGCAACACCATATGCTACTGGGGCTTTCTCGGGTGTAATCTGAATGAGAGCAGGTTGCAGGTCTAGCCTTTGATGGGGAGCCCTGGTGGCGTAGTGATTGTGTTGGGCTACTAACCTCAAAGTTAGCAGTTTGAAACCACCAGCAGCTTCTTGGAAGAAAGACGAGACTTTCTACTCCCATAAAGAATGATAGTCCTGGAAGCTCACATGTGCAGTTCTACCCTGTCCTACAGGCTCACTATCAGTCAAAATGACTTGATGGCAGGGAGTGAGTATCCTTTGAGGTACTGCTGCATTGGCTCAGACCTCTAACCTTTAGGCTAGCAGCCAAGTGCGAACTAGCTAGCACTTAAGGATTTTAAAAAAGAAGCAGTGGGATTTTTAGTACTCTGAGAGAATTGCCATGCAATCGATTGTTCGTACCTGAGAGTGAGTGTCCTTAATCAGATTACTTTCTTTTTTGTATCTGACTGAGATCTGAAGGTGTGAAACTTTCACATTTTCCCTACATTTGTTCCTAGGTATCAAAATAATAACATAGAATTCACTGTGGACAAAGTGGGAAGTGCATGTAAGTGTTTTTTTGTTTGTTTTTTTAATGCAGAATTGGTGGAGAGGAGGGTGTAGGAGGCCTGGTAGGGCTTGATCATGAGCAATGTAACTGAGAGGAATTACTGAAACCCAAATGAAGGCTGAGTATGATAGTGGGACAAGAGGAAAGCAAAAGAAAATAGAGGAAAGAGCTAGAAGGCAAAGGGCATTTATAGAGGTCTAAATAAAGGCATGTACATATGTAAATAAATATATATGAGGATGGGGAATGTGCATATATTTATAGGTTTAGTATTAAGGTAACAGATGGACATTGGACCTCCACTCAAATACTCCCTCAATGCAAGAATACTTTGTTCTCTGAAACTGGCATTCCATGATGTTCACCTTCCCGACACAATTGCTGAAGACAAAGCTGGTGCATAAGCAAATGTGGTGAACAAAGCTGATGGATGGAGCCTGGCTATCAAAGATATAGCATCTGGTGTCTTAAAGACTTGAAGAAACACAAGTGGATATCTAGCTCAGAAGCAACAAAGCCCACATGGACGAAGCACACCAGCCTGTGTGATAATGAGGTGTCGAAGGGATCAGGTATCAGGCATCAAAGAACAAAAATTCATATCATTGTGAATGAGGGGGAGTGTGGAGTGGAGACCCAAATCCAATCTAGGCAACTAGACATCCCCTTACAGAAGGATCGTGGGGAGGAGACAAGTCAGTCAGGGTGCAGTATAGCACCATTGAAACATACAACTTTCCTCTAGTTCTTTAATGCTTTGTCCCCTCCCCAATACTATCATGATCCCAATTCTACCTTACAAATCTGGCTAGACCAGAGCATGTACACGGGTACAGACAAGAACTGGAAACACAGGGAATCCAGGACAGATAAACCCCTCAGGACCAATAATGAGAGTAGTGATACCAGGAGGGTAAGGTGAAAGTGGGGTAGAAAGAGGGAACTGATCACAAGGATCTACATAAAACTCCTCCCTAGGGGAAGGACAAAAGAAAAGTGGGTGAAGGGAGATGTGGGACAGTGTAAGATA
>NW_022103926.1:6267090-6270038 GCF_000313985.2 Echinops telfairi
CCAGATTGTAATCTTCTTAACTGAAATTCATGTTTCTACTTGCCTCTGTACACCCTCCTCTTTGGCATTTTTAAAGTTAAAGTGGCAGAGAAGACAGATTGTGAATACTTGCATCTCTGTAGAACCTGAGAATACTTCAAAGACACTCCCTCCGGAGGTCGAATTCCCCTGAGGTTCCTGCAGGTTGTACAGCCCTTGGGTTGTCTCTCGTACTCACGACATATAAAGTGGGTCAGGGCAAGTGGACCAAAGACCAGCTCTGAGAAGGAAAGGTAATGGAGTGAGGATGCTGGGTCAGTTAGTATCCAAGGCCAGGCTGGGAATTCCCAAGAGGGCATTAAGGACTGAAAATGTACCTCATCCTGGCCATCTCAAATATGGAAATGTTTTCTAGGTGTGGATTTATTTCTTAAAGGGTCAGCATTATCCCGGTGGATCAAGGGTTGGCTGGTCTGAGATTTCAGCAGACTGACCACTCACCCTACAAGTATATCTGACCTGTCTTCGGTATCTGAGGAGGGTAGATTGGGGGTGGGGTGGGGGTGTAATGCAATCTGGAGGACAGACTTTGAAGTCAATCACCGTCCTTCTCAAGCACTGTGCTGTGCGCGTATTGCTTTGTGGTGTTTGTTTTTAGAATGTTCCCTATTCCAGATGTCGGTGTCCAAAATTTTACTCATCAGAGAATCATCTGAGATGGAGGTTGGAGTCACTTACCTAAAAATAGAGATTCTTTTTTTTTTTACCTTAATTCCCTCCCCACCTCCACCCCAAATCCAGCTCAAAATAGAAACTCTTGGATTCTCTCCAGGTCTAGATTTAAAGCACTGAGGGGGTCTGGGAAGGATGCATTGCTTGGCAAAGCAGGAAAATAAATCAACAGGTAAGTTTGATGGACTCCTTTCTTAAAGAATTCTTATAATTATATGTGTACCATACAAAGCTCCTCCCATTCTAGACTCAAGGGCCTCAACTTGGTCTTGCTCTTCTTTGTGTACTTTCTTCCCATCTGAGTTCGTTGTTTATTGTGCCAACCTGGCTGATAAACACATGTGGGATTAATTGAAGGGCGGGAAATTAAATGGCTTGGTGAGCCTCATCTTTTGAGTTCTCGGGTCTCTTGCTTTGTGATGGTCGGACCAGGGTGCAGCTGCCTTAGCAGTTCCCTGCTTTAGCTGGCAAGGCTGACTTCCTACAAGACATCCCCAAGGAGAAGCCACACGGACCTACCCCAATGCAGCCCTTGGTGCTGGAGCAGCCATGTGGAGACCCCTGCCAGCGCTGGGATGCTTACACATTGACTGATTCAGCTTTCCTCCTGCAGTCAGCATCAGTGTGTGTGTTTTGTGAGATGGAGGAGGACTTCGTGAATTGGTGTTGGACATATGGATTAATGGGTTAATGTTGGACTTGTGGGCTTGGGCAGCACTGGGTTGGAATGTTTTTTTGATATGCACTTGACCTTTATATAGAACTCTCTTATATGTGAGTTTCTGTGGATTTGTTTCTCTAAAGTACCCAGACTAACACACGATCCCACACACAGTTGGTACAGCACCAGGTTTCCAAGGTTATTTATCAGACAACCAACCAACCTACTGCCACTGAGTTGCTTCCAGATCATGGGTTTTCAGAGACTATTGATCTGTCTTTATAGGAACAGACAGCCTCACCTTTTTGCTGCGGAGTAGCTGGTGGGCATAACCTTGTGGTTAGCAGCCCATCATGCCCCACAGCACCACCAGGGCTCTGTAATGTCGGTCCTGGAGAACTACTAGTTGAGTGAAGAATGATGATTTTACTCACTTCAAAAAAGCACAAGAGTTAGAGTATTGCACAAGGAATTTGAGAGAATACAAAGCCTATGCACTTAATTTTGAATTGAGTGTTTAAAGGTACCGTGACAGGGGAAAGAACTTAGAGTGTCATTTGGGAAATCTGAATTTGGCACTGCCTGGTGGTCTTGCCTTGCGCAAGTTATCTAATCTCATGGCTTGATGTCCTCATCTGTAAAATGAGGTGAAGACCAGAAGTGATCAGAGATGTAAATGTGCTTTGAAAACTGGAAACGTGAGTTCAGGCCGAGGGTGAAAATGTTCTAGGTAGAGAAAGGCACACAGAACCAGTCCCATGTGATTGCTATGGCCAAGCGCTAAAGTGTGTAGGCCTATAGGGATGGATCATAAGATATTTTAGCAGGACAGCAGCTCAGGTGTTCTCAGAGCCTCCTTCCCACTTGACTCTGTCCTGCTTCTGAGCCAACCAGATGAGTGAGGGCCTTCTGTCTGGGCTATTGGCCCAGTCGTGCTGGGTTCTAGAGGCTATGACACCATTCTGTGATCCTTCAGGTGCTCAATGAATAGCTCCCTAGGGATGCTGCCCAGCCACCCTGATGTGATACATGGAAGTTGGTAGGAGGTGAGGTGGATGAGGTAAGGTGCTTACAGGGATGGATGTCCAGCCCTGGGACCTGGGATATATTGCAAAGAGAGATTTGTGACCTGTCAGCCAGGGAGTTGGCCAAAATCAGTCACACATGCCAGCACCCACTCACTTAGATATTTGAATGCTTCCTAGGATGAGGTTGTAGGCCCTTGCTGGGGCCATGTGGTCAAGTCTACTAGGAATTACTCAGTGGTCTACTGAGAGTTGGGATGTGCAGGCAAGAAAATCCTTAAATTGCTAGCCTGCTACAAGGATACCACTCCATGAAAATTCTAAATTCTATTAACTGTCCCATTTGTTACCTCTTGCCTGTTGTAAAAAAGTGTGGGCCGTGTAGAACTTTGGTGGGTCCAGGGAGCAGGGAGAGTAGCAAATCAAGGTAGGTGGTATATGTGAGAACCTGCCAGGCAACAATGAATCCTACTTGGATGGGGCCTCCAGGCCACTGGTAATCATAGAACCACCTCAGCAGGGCTGTAGGAGACAAGAGGAAAGTCCTCAGG
>NW_022103926.1:6273177-6274283 GCF_000313985.2 Echinops telfairi
TATACTCGAGTATATTTGGTAAAGTTCAAGTACATATGCCTGCAACCTGACCTTCCTTTTAAAAAAACTTTTATTGCAGAAATTTTCAAACGCACAGCAGAAAAATCGACCATTACATCAACTGCGGTCTTTAGTACCATCAACTTTCTCTCGGGCTGGTTTCTTTTTTCTTGCCACTTTCATTTTCCTTGAAGTATTTTAAAGTACATCTCGCACATGTTTAATAAATACTTAAATATCAGTCTCAAACAGGAGGACTTAAACATTCTGTAATCTCAGAATTATACCTGACAAAATTAACTAATGCCTTAATATTCACCAATGTCCAAGCTCAATCCAGTTTTTGTCACCACTCATCTTGGTAAGTGGTTCCGGTGAAATCCACATGCCACAAATGGTTTCTCTGTCTCCCAAGTCTGTAACTCCCTGGGGCCCCCGTACTCCAATTGCCCATGCTGTTTTATTTTTTTCAAGACTCTGGGTTATTTTTCCTGTAGAAAACCCTGTTTCAGATTTACCTGATTCGTAGAGTTCCACACGTTGACCTACACTCCTTCCCCTGCCCCTCCATGCTTTCTGACTGTGGGTGGACAGAAAAGAGCTTTTCGAAGCTGTGTGAGCATGTGTACTTGGGAAGTAAGAGCATTTGGTTTGTTGTGCTGGGGCCTCCTATTGTATACATCAGGAGTTGGGCCAAGTTTTCATGAGGTTGATCAATGAGCCCAGCTTTTTATTTTTATGGCTTTTGTCTATCTTAAGTCTTGATCTTAAAGATAACCTTTTATTTTTAAACAAAGATGCAAACTTGAGTTGGGTACTTGGAATACTTTAGCTGCAAGAGTGAGCAAGGGCCCTTGGAAGCCAGCACCACCCTGGAAAAGACCAGACTAGGTGGTTGTGTGAGCGGAGGAAGCACTGGGTTGGGGGAAGGTCTCAGAGTCGAGGCCTGTAAGGCACCAAGGCTGCGGCAGTCAGCTGCCCTTCTGGGACATAACGTAAAATGATGTAACTGTGTGAAAAAGTGGTGGTGAGTGACCTCCTCTCCCTGCTTCCTCACTGAGCTGTGTTGCCGTAAGGGATGTGCAAGTGTTGGGAGCTCTGAGTCT
>NW_022103926.1:6274503-6293354 GCF_000313985.2 Echinops telfairi
GACAGTCTCAGCTGGAGGGGATTCTGAGCTCGTGTAGTCCCATGCCTCATTTTACAGATGAGGAAACTGGCTCAGAGGGGCCAGGGAAGTTTCTAAAACCACACAGCAGGGTGGAGGTTGGGCTCAAACCAGCATCCAGGGCTCTGGTCTGGGTCTTTGGTTATGGTACCCAGCCAGCATTCCCATTGAAGTTTCTGTGATGGTGAGTGTGGCCAGATCAGGCTCCTGACAAATTCTTAATCTCCATCCCGAACTCCTGGATACCACTGGCCACTCGTTCAACTCCTGGCCAGGTTCTCTAACTTGGAGGCAGTAGTGAGCAACTGGTATCTGCTGTGTCGGCAGTTAACAGTTGGTGGAACAGTTGTCTGAATGCAAATCGACATCTGGAACTTCCTGAAGAGAGTGAAAGATCTGATAACCCCTGAGCATGTATGAGTGTGCCAGGGGTTATCAGGTGACAGGGAGCTAAATAGTGTGTCCCTCGGTGCGTTTGTAGGGGTACACATCGGGCCGCCATCTGCATCACTTCAAAACCACCAGCAGCTCCACAAGTCTCAGAAACCCACAGGGGTGACTGAGTCAGCATTGACTGGATGGCAGTGAATTTCACTTAGGGTGAATAATACTAACTTTCTGTTTACAGCAATGTCATGAACTTCCCCTTGAAATGTGTTGAAGCTGAAAAGTTGACAGATTTAAACAAAGTAGGTGCATTCTAACCTGGCAGAAGGGAGAACACCAAACATTGGAGTGAAAAAGACACGTGGCCAGGTGGCCTTTCCAAAAGGTCCTTGCCGGTGGTAACCTTTGACCGTTGCAGGGCTGTATTGATAGTCGGGTGTCTCCCCGTCAGGAGCGCCTGGCCCGACAGATACAACCCCCACTTGGGAGGCTTCTCTAGCTAGAGCCCAACCTGGATGGTCTGTGTTACTGAGCAAATTCTTCCCACCCGGGCTAGTTCGCTTAGGGGCCTGTTAAGGCAAGTGAGCCAGGGTCCCAGTTTCTGAGTCTGCTCGGTTTGTGCAGTTTGGGTATTTGTGGTTTATCGGGGCTGTGTTTCGCTGGGAATTTCTGGTCTCTGCTCCAGTGAGTGGCCTGCCACTCTTGCCCTCTGCAGCCTCTGGGAAGTCCACCCAAGGCTTTGGTCGTGGTATGGAGTGGAGAGGTGGCTGGTTATGACCAGCATGGAAACTGGGAGGAGGGGGCTACAGAAACAGGCAATAAAGGGCAGTCTGCCTTTTAGGACTTCTTGAAGATTTCTGGGGAGACTCTTCACCTCAAAGCTTTGCTGGCAGCCAAGGATGGCGAGCAAGGGGCCCTCGGCCTCCACGCCCCCCGAGAACTCCAGTGCAGGAGGACCCAGCGGGAGCAGCAATGGTGCTGGCGAGAGTGGAGGACAGGATAGCACCTTCGAGTGCAACATCTGCCTGGACACAGCCAAGGACGCTGTCATCAGCCTGTGCGGTCACCTCTTCTGGTCAGTACCCCTGCCACTGGCCCAGAGAACGTTCTGCTAGCTTTAGAAAGTTCAAGCCCTGAGCAGCTCTGATCAGAAGGCGTATGTTCACTTTTAGTTCAAATGTCTTCAGGCCCAAGAAGCAGGTCACCTAATTCTGGGTGAGCTGAGCACATTATGTCCCCACCCCCGGACTCCATATCCCTATCTCTAAAGCGCTGACTTCCTGTAGCCTCCTGGCTTTGCTGAGCCAGGAAATGGGATATAGTAGCTGTGAGTGGGCACTGGAGGCAGGCTGTCTCCTTGTGAGCCCGAAGTCTGCCCGTTCTTGACTGGGAGGTCTTGGCAAGATGCTTCATACCCCATGCCTCATTCCCAGCTGGAGTCATGAGCAATAAGTGACTGGGTATGTACAAGAGTAACTGCTGTGTTCACAGTGACCATGATTGCTACTAGATTCCACTTATGTCCAAATGAAAGGACACACTCGTGTCCCAGCCAGGATCAATGGTTACACATGACTCCTGGCTCTGAGAATCTGGGTAAATGGTTAAATTTCATGTTTCCTCTTGAGATTTTGAGCTGGTTTTCAAGGGTGGATTTGGTTAAAGAGGGGAGAGAGGCGAATGGTGTGTATGACCCCGGGACGCAGGGAGTTTAACTTGGCAACAGTGTAAAAGATAAATTTATTAATATGTGAATAGAAGGAGGCAGAGTTTTGCCTAATAATTATTTTTGTGTGTATTTGTGTTTTAACTTTATAGTTTGACTTGCGTGCAAGTTTATAGAGCAAATTGGCTTTCCACTCAACAGTTCATACCCCTTTTGACTGGTCACATCGGTTGCAGTCCCCACGAGCAGCCCTTTCCCACTTCCTTCCTGTGTGTCCTGTTGCTGTTCCTCCTCCTTTCCTGCCCCTTCCTACTTGCTGAGCTGTGCACCTGGCGAAGTGCTGCAGGAGTGCAGACCTGCCTGGCGTTACTGTTCACCTTAGCAGGCATCGGGCTGAGCTCACTTCCAGGCCTGAAGAGGAACTCTGTCAGACAAATGAGTCTGGTCTTTTTCCCCGTGATTTTGAGTTTTGTTCCACGTTTTCTCCCCCTCGACCCAGGACCCTCTATTGTGATCCTTTTCAAGGCAGTTGGTAGTGGTACGCCAGGCGCCATGTATTTTGTGGCCTCTGGGACATGGAGGTTGAGGTTCATGTGGTCCCTTAGTCCTCTGAACTGACTGTTTCCATGGATCTCCCATTGTCTTCACTCGTCTTTGCTTTGGGCTGGGAGAGTTGCTAGTAATTAATTTGCATGCAGAGACTGTTCGATCGACCTGTCTCAGAATCTGGAGCTCCTGAGATGGCATAAAGTCAGTACTTGGAATAAGTGACAAAGAACAAAGACAGGCAGGAACAGAGACTCCAAAAGGAAACCGGCACTTCCGGTCCTTGAGCCAATCTGCTGGCCTCTCTCCACCAGCTTCCTCGTCAATAAAATGGAGAGGATTGGACCCCTCTGGGTTAATGTGACCATTCAGTGGCATTAGCAAACAAAAAGCTATTGCGCCACAGGTTGGCCCATGTGAGGTGCTCAGTAAATGGGAGAAATCGCCACTGTTGTTATAACCCAGAGAGTTCCATGAGCATCTTACTGTCACCTCCACTTGGTGGACAGCCTGTGGGGGAATTTGCCAGTGGACACCTCCCATGGTTTCGGGTGCGCTCAGCTCATCTTACAATGGCGGTGAAAGTTTAATGTTGGAGCCAGATGTGAGGCGCCTGTTCTGTCCAAGGAAACTGTATCTGATTTGTGACGCTCAGCTTCTATGGAAAGGAAGCATCCTCTGAGTCTAAATTTCACTCAGCTCCAAAAGATGTATGTTGTGAGAGGGTACAGAAGCCATGCTACATCTTCCAGTGCCCTAGATGAGTAATTACACATCTTTCCAATCTGTGTCATTTGTTGGATGCAGTGCTGGGTGATAGAAAGTGAACTAACTGGAAGCTAAAAATACTGAGAAAATGGGTAGCATTTTCTGTGGTGTAAACTCAACCAAAGTTGGCCAAGTAGCACCCCCATCATTGCCATGACTTAAGGACAGCCCTTTTTCTCCAGGCTGAGGGCAGTGGAACTGGACAGCCTGCTCGGCCACATCCTCTGTGAGCCCGAGGAGGGGTGCGGCTCCAGGGGCCCGAGAGTAAAGTGGCACGTGCACGCCTGAGAACACCCCCGCCCGCGCGTGTTTCCTGTACGGAGGGTCCCTAGTTTTACGGCATTCCTTCAGAGGCTATAATCCTCCCCGCAGCCGGATCTGAGATGGTGGTCTAGGGGTCCCTGGTATAGTGGGATCCCAGGGATGGAGACTGGAATCTTGGCTCCATTGCCTTACTTTATCTGTGATTTCTGTTCAGTTTTGCTTTTCACACTTGTAATTTCTGACACCCCAGTATTCCCAAGAGCCTTCGTGAGGGGGCTCCAGGAGAGGGACTGACTCCCCAAGGTGGGTCTACAGTACTCCACAGTTTCACCCTGTTGCCCATTTGGCTGCCCTGACCGTATCACCATCAGTGTTTCTGCTAACAAAAGCACTTTTCTTTTCCCCCCTCTTTCTCCTGGATGACTGGTTGCCCTGGGGACTCTTGACAGTTGGCCATGTTTACATCAGGTAAGATGGATTTTATTTTACTTTGTCTTTCATCAGCTAGGGTTGCACAATTCACCCTGAGTCTCAGGAGGCTGCTGTCAGAAGCTGCAATCTCCCTTGCTTGTGGGCTCATTTGCTTGCTTACCCTTCCACCCTCGTTACACATCTGCCACTGACAGGCACTTGATGAAAGACGGGGGCCAACGTGTTATCCTAGAGCAGTGGTTCTCAACCTTCCTGGTGCGCGACCCCTTCATACAGTTCCTCATGTGGTGGTGACCCCCCTACCATACAGTTATTTTCGTTGCTATTTCATAACTAATTTTGCTACTGTTATAAATTGGGCAACCCCGTGAAAGAGTTGTTCAGCCCCCAAAGGGGTCACGACCTACAGGTTGAGAACCACTGTCCTAGAGAGTCCTGACACTGCCTCCTGTGTGGCTTTGCAAGCCACCACCTCTAGGTCTCAGTTCCTTATTTGTAAATTGTTTTGGGTTTGATGCTATTTTAGGTCCTTTCTGTTTGTGAGGTTTTGCCTCCCTAAAAACCATCTAGTATCATCTCGTACCCCTTAAAGATTTTTAAAATGTTAGGAGAGAGACATTTTGGTGTTAATTTAAATTTTGGGGGGGTAAAGCAAGTCTGTTTTCCCAGTTTAGATCACTATGCAGTCCAGTTTTGTTGTTTTCCTCCAAGAACCAGACACCTGCTTGGTGATACCCAACTGGGCCTGGCTGGAGCCAGCAGCAGAGGCGCACACTGGAGTGGCTTGGGAGGCGTGTTAGGGAAGACAGTGGTTCTGGACCTCTAGAGTCTCAGCATCGAGTTGAGAAAGAAGGGCAACAGGGAGGCCCTTCTGTGCATTCCAGGGCTGCACGTTTCGGCCCAAACAGAGCCCGAGGGCCTGGTGGAACTGTGAGGTTATGAAGCACATGCCAGCCTGGAGGTTATGAAGTACACATAGCACGTAGATTTTGGGCACATCAATTATAAGACAGAACAAGTGGGGAGTATAAAACCACTGTATCTTGCCAACTCCCTTCTGAAGTTCTAGATTCATGCTTATAAGCCTCAGATCACTGAATCTAAAGGTGTAATTTATGTTCTAAGATAAATGTTGACACATACATTTATTTGGACTCCCTGGTGGTACATTTAAGCACTTGACTACTATCTAAAAGGCTGGTGGTTCGAACCCACCCAGAGGTGCCTTGGGAGGCAGGCCAGGCCATCTGATTTGAAAACTGTGCATCAGTTCTGTTCTGTATTCCTGGGGTTGACATGAGCCAGGCAGTGTCTAACATCAACAGCATGCTTATGTGTTGCATTACTAGGTGCTGTCAGTTTGATGTGATTCACAACAACCTATGTCCAACAGAATGAGCTGTGGCCAGGTCCTGTGTCATCCTCACAGTTGCTCTTGTGTTTGAACACGTGTTAAAGCCACCATGTCAAGCCATCTTGTTGAGGTGTTCTTCTTTTTCACGGATCCCTCTACTTTACCAAGTGTGATGTCCTTCTCCAGGGACTTGTCATGTCTATCTAAATAAAGAGAGACAGAGATACATAGATATAACACGCCCCTGGAGAATAGATATAACATAAATAATTATTCCCTGTCTATGAAGACATACTTTGTTGTTAGGTGCCATTGAGTTGATTGGGACTCATAACAAAGCACACTGCCCTATAGTGGTTCCTGGTTGTGACAAAGCACACTGCCCTAAAGTGTTTCCTGGTTGGTAATCTTAAATGGCAAATAGCCATTTCTTTGTCTTGTGTAGCTAGTGCGTGTGCACAACCCTTTTTGTTAGCAGTTGAGTGCTTTCCCATTAACACTGGTAAAGCGGGGCAAAAGCGGGACACCATCAATAAAACTCATATCCTGACGAAATAGCCACATGGCAGCTGAAAACCATCTACCCTAGCTTGTTGTGCATTCTTTCCAAAAATCGGGACTTTTTTAAAGCGCCGTGGACGTGGGAAAAATTGTTAGAAATCAGACGTCTGGTCACCTTACTTTAGGGCACTTTTATAAAGCCATTGTAGATGATAAATGTTACTGTTTTTGTTTTTAAGAAATTTAAAATGTTATAAAAGTAACTAGTGGAAGGACTTAGAAAACCCAGCACAGGACTCTGGGGTTTTTAGTATATATTTTGGGGGGATGGTTTTGATATCGAAAGAAAGAGTTAAGTGCAAAAATCAGTGAAAGTACATAAAAAACCAGCAAGCGTAAGAGGATGACCAAGGTTTATCCTTTAGTACCTAGTAAATCTCCAGTGAGATCACAGGAAGGAGAAAATGACTACTCAGATAGCACAGTGGGTCCATTGGCAAAGGTAGGGATTTCAAGTTCATTGTGCCTGCGTTAGCATCCTACATAGACCCAGGCCAGGGCTTTCAGAGCCCTGCTATTGCTTCAGGGCTGTGTTCTTCTGCTACATTGTGGGGCGCCCCTAGGGAGAAACAAAGCTTGGGGAAGGCTGTTTAATTGTGGTGGTATTTAAAGGCAATTTTGATTTCCGTACTTGTAAATAGTGAGTGCTAGGAGTGGGAATTGTAGAGAAGCGCTTCGTTGAGGTATTCCGGTCCTGATGGTGTTTGTTAGTTTGAGTCCCTGGCCCTCTTCTCACCAGCTGTGTTCACCTAGCCTTCATCTCATTGACCTTGTGCCGTTCATGTGTATTATTACTCTTTTGCTTGCAGTGGTTGGAGACCAGACCTAACCGACAGGTGTGCCCGGTTTGCAAGGCCGGCATCAGTCGAGACAAGGTCATCCCACTCTACGGCCGGGGCAGCACTGGGCAGCAAGACCCCAGGTGAGGGCTGGGAGCACCTTTCACACTCACTCCTCCCCTTGGACATGAATTCCCTTCTGCTGAATAACCTCTTCTACCAAACACTGAGTTCTGAGTCAGCCAGATGCCAGATGGGACTCTGCCGGGGTGGGGAGCCACTTTTTGGCCTGTAATAAATAGATAGCCACTGAGAATGCCCTGGGGGCAGGCACTCTGCTGGCCCTGTTTGCCAGCCATGCAAAAGACCTCACAGTTGTTAGTGGGCAAAGAAAGTGCCGTGAAGGGCAGCCTGGCAAACAGCATATCCGGGGAGCAGGAGAGTCCAGGGAGCAGGATTGCTGCACCGGTGAAGGAGGTATACAAAATGCCAGCAGAAGGGCTAGAGCAGCGGTTCTCAACCTGTGGGTCGTGACCCCTTTGGGGATCGAACGGCCCTTTCACAGGAGTCGCCCGATTCATAACAGTAGTGAAATGACAGTGATGAAGTAGCATTGAAAGTAATTTTATGGTTGGGGGTCACCACAACATGAGGAATTGTATTAAAAGGTTGTGGCATGAGGAAGGTTGAGAACCACTGGGCTGGGGCTTTGGGAGACATGGAAGCTTGGGATTTCTAGCAGTGGAGGTATGAGTGGATCGAGCCTTCTGTAAACACAAGTGCAGAGTATTTTTCATGGTTTGGTGCCCGCCAACCTCTCCAGCATCTTACCTTCCCCCACCTCATCCCAGCTTTTACCCCCTGTACCACCATGTTGGACTTCTTAGAGACACTTACCTTTCACACTGATGAGCCTTTGTATCTGCTTTTTCCTGTCTCTCCCATCTCCTCCTCTCTCCTCTCTCCTCTGCTTCAGTTGCTGTCACCTAGGTTCCCACCACACTGCTGTCATACCACGACTAAAGAAATCCTTCTCCACGCTGTACCATTTGCTGTATCCCCCTGAACCACGGACACCTCAAGAGTAGAGTCTGTGTGTATTGTCTTACTTGGCAGTGCACCAAGCCCCCAACCCAATATCTGTGGGATGCATGATGGGAGGCGTGTTTGTCCAAGTACCGCAGGAGGTAAAACTAAAGTTAGAGAAACCCTCAATCTCAGCCCTGCCCTCTATTTAGTTTGGATTTGGGGTGTCCGGCATCTTTGTCTATGTTTTCCTGTATCATACAGAACCAGAAAAGGTCTCCTTAGCCAACTGGGGTCAGGCTCTCTGGGAACAGCGTCAACTGCAGCACAGTCTGATAAACATTTCTTAACAAGCCGATTTTCTCTCCAATTGAGAAGAACACTTGCAGCCAGAACGAGAGTTAGCATCTGGTTTAATCCAACTTCAATTTGTATGGACAAAGTGCTGGCTAGGAACGGGCGGTGTGGCCAAAGAGAGACTAAGCTGGTGGTGAAAAACCCCCCAGTCCGTTCACGTAGCCGCTCAAAGCAGATTCAGTTAATCTTATTTTATGTCATTTCTGTTTCAGAGAGAAGACGCCTCCGCGTCCTCAGGGACAGAGGCCAGAGCCGGAGAACAGAGGGGTGAGGAACATTATAGGAGCAGCTTTTAGAAATGAGCCTACGGCTTTAGAAATTTCCTTCTAGATTGTACAGTTTTTCTCCCTGATTAGAAAAGTAAACCAGAATTTATAAAATACCGTAAGGAAAAGCAAGGGGTTGGGCAGAAATCACTTCTAATCACAGTCTCCAGAAATGGTTTGATCTAGTTTCTTCTTCTCCATTGGTCTATAATCATGATTCCCAAACCAAGCCCACTGCCATTGCCAAGTGACTTCCAATGCAGAGCAACTCTATAGGACAGAGTTCTCTGCCTCCGAGGGTTTCCAAGGCTGTCAACCTTTTCAGAAGCAGACTGCCACATCTTTTGTTCAGAGTGACTAGTGGGTTTGAACTGCCTACCTTTTGGTTCACCGACCATGAACCAAAACAGACTCATTGCCATCAAGTCAATACTGACTCCTAGTGAACCTGTCCGACAGGGTAGGACAGCCCTGTAGGTTTCTGAGACTGTAACTCTATGGGAGTAGAAAGTCCTGCCCCCCACCAGGCACCTTATAATTTGGGGTAGGCACATACAGATTTTATTATAGATCTATTTGTATGTTTCTAAGTAGTATTTGGCTCCTGCTTTTTTAACCCCTCTTAAAAATTACATTTTACTCCAAAAGTATGTATTCAGTGCCTTCTGCGTGCTGGGTGTTGCTCTAGCAGAGTCCTGTCCTCCTGCTGTTTCCATCCTCCAGGAGAAGACTTGGACCGATACACCTGAGATTTTACGTCTGTCGCTAATGCTGTTTAATGACTGTTTGGTGTTTGGTTATACAGACAATATAATTTATTTAATCCGTAGTTGGACACTTAGCTATTTTCTTTCTTAATATATAGATATAGATATTTGCTATTTCAAAGATGCTCGTGAACTTATAGATAAATCTTTAAACAGATCCATAATTATTTTATTAGGATAAATTAATAGAATTATAATGACTAGATCAGAAATTCCTTCCCTTACTATTAGGGTTCTTATTTGTTTCACCTCATTAATCACGTTAGATTTACTTATATTTATTTGTATATTTAAAATCGTGTGGTACATGAAAGTCAAGATAGATAACCCTTCAGAAATAGTTACAGAAGTAATGGTTTCCTATGGGTACAGGAAAGGAGGGGGACAGGGGAATAGGGAGCTGATAGCATTGCCGGTTTGCACAAGGCTGTGAATGACAGTGGGAACCCAAGATTCATTTGTGAGAACTACATAGGAAACAAGCCTCTGGTGAACTCCCTCTGTCCACAATTGACAGATGGGGGAAAGGGGTTACTAGACAGAGCACATTGGATAGATGAGGATAGAAGATCAGGGGCACAAATCTGGCTTGAAAAGTTGAAACTTTGTCAGTTGATTCCCCCTCTGATGCATGCTGGACCTGATCTAGTTTTCAACATTTTCTGTATTTTTGTTTGTTCCTATTTGAGTGTATTTCAGAGGTGTTATGTCATTGAAAGTCACACTCTTGAACTTGTGTTATATGTTGTTCTGTTTTTCGGTATATGCAATTCACAATTGATGAACCTATAGGAACAACAGGTAGAATATTTGGGCATGGTGGGGGAATGGGAAGACAGGGAGATGATGTCAAGGAGTCCAGAAAGAAAAGGAATGTTTGGAAATTGATTGTGGTAGCAATTGTTTAATATTACTTGATGTGATGTATGTGTTTTTAAAAAAATCGTTTTATTGGAGGCTTATAACATCCCATACATCAATGGTATCAAGCATATTTGTACATATGTTGCCATTATCATTTCTGAAACATTTTCTACTTGAGCCCTTAGTATAAACTCCTCTCTACTCCCACCCTCATGAATCCTTGATCAATTATATATTGTTATTATTATTGCTTATCGTATACTGTCCATTGTCTCCCTTCATCCACAGTTCTGTTACTCGTCCCCTTCGGGCTATATATTCAACCTTGTGATGGGTTCCCTCTTTCTCCCCCTTCCTCAACTGCCACCACCCCCCTCCCCCCATGATATCGCGACAATGATATATGTGTTAACTCCCAATTAATAATAAGTTTTTTAAAAAGAAAGAAAGACGGGAGCAGAGCCAACAAAGTACGTCTTTCCCTAGAGCTTATGATTGGAATTCGTACTTCTACCCTCCTAAACTGAGAAAGAATGAATTTCTGTTTTCGTTAAAGCCAAAAATAAATAAATACATAATGAGCATTTAAAAAATTGCACACTCAAATCTGACTTTAGTTTTAAAAGTAAAGTACTGACTGCCAAAATTCAGCTCTTCCATGTTCTCTTCATTTGGCATGCTTTACATACATATTTTTGGTGCAAGTAATCCCCTCATCATTGTGAGGTGATTTGAATGCAAGTCAAGTACCTCTTTTTTTAAAGCTTTAAAAAAATATCAATACCCCCCCCCAAAAAATTATCAATATCTTTATAAATACTACCTTTGTCTTTTGGTGTGGGAAACATTACATGTAAACTTACGTAGTTTAGCATTCATATTACTAACGATACAACGCTAAACCAAAAGACAGAAATGGTTCTGATTCCCGCTTGTCCTAACTTGACTCATTGTCAATCAGGGACCGCCAGCAGTCATCCCTGTTCTGTTGTGTGGCTTTTCAGCTTTGTGCTGTAAGTATTTCCCACGATGCTCTCTAGTGTCCTCGTGACCATGTGTAAAGGCTGCTGTTTGACCCATCAAGCAGCCAGCCCTGGGGGCACTGTTGGATAAGCATTGGCCTGCTTACACCTCGGCCGTTCCGGGGAGAAAGATCCGGCTGCCTGGGCCAGTAAAGAGACAGCCTGGGAAACCCTCCGAGGTCACTCTGAGTTGACTGGATGGCGGTGGGTTTTGAGTTGTTACTCATTCTGTTGAATTTGGATACATTTGTTTAGGTTTTCCTTATCAAAGAACTTTTCGGCTGCTTCCAATTTTTGCTGTTATAAGTAATGCTACAATGACATATTTGTATATATTACTTTTTTACTTAAAGTATGGCATTTCCTTAGGATTCCTAAGAATAAGATTATTGAATCAGGGATCTTGATAGAAATTGAGATTGTCTTCAGATTATCCTTAACAATAATCTCAGGGAACATTATTGAATGGCTAATATAAATGAGAACTACTGATTAAGAGCTTTATACGCATGAGCTCGTTAAACCTCACATTGACCTGTTAAAGGAAGAGGGAACTCAAGCAGTCTCAGAGAGGTGAAGGGATTTGGTCAAGGACACACAGGTCTGATCCTCGTGACAAGTCCCTGCTCCTGACTCCAGTGCAGCGCCACTTGAACCCTTTGCAGGCTGCGGCTTCCCTTGGGGCTTTTAGCTTCTGAGGTGCCAGGAAGCCCGAGGCCCCGGACTTGATGGTGGTCGCGCACAACTCTAGGGGGGCTAACACCCACTGCCCCCAGTGAGGCTGTTTATTAGGAACAAGAACCCACCGGGTATGAGAATGGGGACTGTCTGGAAAGGGAAGCCAGTGCTCAGGCTCCTGATGAAACAATTGCACCTTCCTGGGTAAGCGGCCTTGGTCCCAGGAGCCCTCCGCCTCCCTCGTGCCAGGTCTGAGCAAGAGGCATTTCTGCACTGAGAGAAGGAAGCCAGTTGCTTTCTCTCTAAGTTTGCCTTCTTCTAAAGTCAGCTGTTTAAAGCTTATCGGTAGTGCCACCCAGCAAGAAGGTTGAAGGTAGGCGTCAGGTTGCTCAGTGAGGGCCAGGGAGTGGCCACTTTTGTGTCTTGCATCAGATTCACAAATGCAGGTCACTCCGTCCTCTGTGAAGAGCAGTTGCTCAGTCATTTTTTTTCTTGTTCTTACTTTTTAATCCTTTTCTCTAAGGTTCTAGGCAGGGGGAAGAGGAATTTTGGGTACAGTGTGCACAGTAGTTAAGATCATGGGTTTAGATTAGATTGACCTAGTTTTCGATATAAACTCCACCCTAGCTATGCAAATGTAGTCAAGTTATTTCACTTCTCTGAGCCCCAGTTTTAGGAGCCTTGGTGGTGCAATCTAGTTAATGAGCTTGGCTGCTAACCAAAAGGTTGGCAGTTAGAACCCACCAGCCACTCCACAGGCGAGAGATGTGGCAATCTGCTTCTGTAAAAGTTACAGCCTCGGAAATCCTCCCGGGAAGTTTGGCCCTGTCCTACAGGGGAGCTGTGAGTCACTCAGAATCAGCTTGGCCCGCGGTAGGTGTCGGTGGGTGTGGTGTGGTGTGGTGTGGTGTGTGATTGGTAGGCCCAGTTTGGTGAGCTGTAAAATGCTTATGATGCAAATGTAGAAATTAAATGCTATTTGCATACCCTGGTGCTTAGCCTGGCACCTAGCACACAGTTGGTGCTTTCAACATGGCAATTGCTTTCTCACAACATTATTGATCCCTGCTGAGTCTTCTCACATGATCGCTGGTGCGGTGCTGAGAAGCAGAGATGAGGGCGAGGGGGATAGGCCAGGCTGCTGGCGGTGGTGGTTTAGAGGGCGGAGGGTGTCAGATGGCAAGTGAACAAGGAGAACCCCCAACTTTCTACCCCAGCCATTTCTGCCCTATTTGTAATCCGGGAGAAAATTAAAAGGTCAAGTGCCCTGTAAGCTTTCAAAATAATTTATAATCATATTACAAGACATTTTTGAGGGAGAAAAGCATGCATAGCTTATCTGCATATCTACATATTATGTATTTCTGATAGTGGTTCCATCTACTCCCTGATTGTCATGACTTGTGCCCATGGTAGCCACATGCCGACACTTTGTCATGCACTGTGACCATGGTGTGTCCACATACCGACATATTGTCATGACTTGGGAGTGTGGTGTTCAAACAATTTTGTCTGGGATCTTTGTGAAAGCAGTTTTTCTGTGCTCCTGCGTGGTTTGACCACACTGGTCCCGGGAGAGTGAAACATGCTGAGGGCACCAGGCCAGGCTGCTGACAGGTGGTTTTGAGGGGACGGTGTGAGGTGTGTGTGTGCGACTTTTTCTACCGCAGTCATTTCTCAAGATTTTGATCTGGACTTTCATTGTGTGCTAATGAGGGTTCTACTTTTTTGCTGTTACAGATACTATGTAGTTTGTTTTGAAATTCCCCTGTAATTGGGCTTTTTGCCAATTTTTTTTTGCTGATATAAAACATGTAGAAACCTTTGCTGGGTAGTGTGAGACACTGGGGGGGAAAACACCTCAAGATCTAAGAACCTTGCCATCTTGGGCTGGCTCTGACCCGCTTTGGCTCACCTACAGCTCTTGAGCTGTGACCTAGGGCTGAAAGGGCAGAGGGGGGGCCTCCAGCATTGTGCTTTGGGATCTTGGCTGGGGGTGCGGGCTATGTGTGTGGGGGGCTGGGGGCTGTGCCTCCAGGAAACCGCCGGCGGGGCAGGCAGGGCCCTGGGCGCAGTGCGGGGCGCAGTGCGGGTGCGTGTGAGCAGCAGCGCGGGAGGAGGCTGCGTGCTCCTCTCCTCACGTGCGTCTCTTCCCCACAGGGGTTTCCAGGCTTTGGATTTGGAGATGGGGGCTTCCAGATGTCTTTTGGAATCGGGGCGTTTCCCTTCGGGATATTCGCCACAGCGTTTAACATAAACGATGGGCGACCTCCTCCAGGTAAGGCTCTGTCTCCTGGAGGAACCAGGAGGGCTCCTCTCATGCTGCTTGAAGCCTCTTTGGGATTTGGTGTTATGTAAGTTAGAGATACTTGTCACTCGGCAGATAATCAGGCTTTCCTTCAACTGTGCTGAACTCTTCATGGGGCAGCTGAGGGAGCACCGCGCCGTTCACGGAGCGCTCTGGCAGCCATTTTATAGCTGGAAACTGCCCAGTCATGTGTGCCAAGGTGCCCCCCATGTCCATAAAATGGAAAATTATACATGCCACCCAGCTGGGGAACAGTTTAGTTCTTAGTCCTCTACACCCTCCTCTTCGCCTCTGCCCTTCCCCCTTGGGCATTTGGGGTATGGAGAGGCAAGACAATCTGTAAGGAGTCAGGACTTCTCCGGCGCCAGGTCCGAGCCTCAGTCAGGATCACCTCAGACTCAAACTCCCTACCTACCATGAGTCCATTCCAACTCCGAGGGCCGACAGGGTGGAGTAAAAGGCTTCCTGTTGGTTTCCGAGGCTGCAAATCTGTACGAAAACAGAAAGCCTCATCTATCTCCCAAGGAGCGACTAAGCGATTTGAACTGCCAACATTGCGGTTAGCAGCCCAACACCGAACCCGTTATGCCATAAGGGCCCCTTAAAGGCAGGACAGGGCCCTCTAAATGATAGCTGTTCTCAAAACAGAAGAGTAGAAACTCGAGTTTTTGCCCCAGTTCTGCCTCTAGCTTGATTGGAAAGACAAGGCCCTTGGCTTGTCTGAGCCACAGTTCTCTCCTCTCTTCTGGAAAAGGAGAGTGCTGCCTGCCTCAGAGAGCCCCCACCCACCCCACCCCCACCCCCAGCCCAACAGGGTCAGAACCTAGTCACTCTGTGACTTGGAGACCAAGTTGACCTGGGAGAGGCTGAGAGCACAGTTGTGGGGGCTCTGCTACAACCCTGTGATCACCCCATACTCCTGGCTCAGTATCCCATGTGCACAGTGGGAGTAATGCCCCATCAAGTAATGCGGTGTGCCAAGCACAACATAGATAATATAACAGTAGCTTTTCTTCAAGAGCTTTCAGTATTTGGATTTAGGAACATTTTTCAGTCTGCAGGATTCTGTTGTAAAGAGGTGAATGACCCCTTAGCCTTGACTTGACCCCCCTTTCTCTCTTCTTGCTCGCCAGCTGTCCCCGGGACTCCCCAGTACGTGGACGAACAGTTCCTGTCACGCCTCTTCCTGTTTGTGGCCCTGGTGATCATGTTCTGGCTCCTGATTGCCTAAGGCTGGGCTGCTGGCTTGTATCCACAGCTGGGCCTCTGAACTGGTGACACGCCATCCCTATTCTTGGTGTATGGCTTCCTTCCTAATCTGGACTCCTCAAATCCGTGGGGCCAGTAACACCTCAAGGAGTCTTGTTTCTCCTTCAGAGCTTTGGGACTCAGGACCAGTTGGTGACTGTGTCAACACCCTGCTATAGTCTCAGGCCTTGGCATTGGTTGGTCCGCTTGCACGGGTGACACCATGATTTCTTGAGCTGCCAGCTCAGCAGGCCCTGGCTCTGCACAGACAAGAGAGGACCATCCACCCGAGGCTGCTATTACAGAACAGAGGGTACTTAGGGAGACTGTCTTTCGTCTCTGTAAATACCCTGTGGTGAGTGGGCTCTGAAGCCAGTGGGACTCCACATCCCAGCGCTGCCTTGCCCTCTCCTCCCTCTTCAGCAGAATGGCAGGCATTTGCTCTCCCATAAAGTTCCTCATTGCCGCAGCCAAACTTGGAATTTGTCCCTGCACTTGGTGGATTCTCCAGAGACCTGAAAATCTCCTATTGGCTCTGGGCCTGCGCTCTGTGTCCGTGACCCCAGAGAGCAGCTGGTTTCCTGGTGTAGATTACCCCGTGAGACAAGTGGCTTCCCTCACAGATTTCCATCAGCTTCTCCCCAAAGCTGTGCACATGAGCCTCTGCCAGCAAGCGCGCCACTTGGGCCACTGCCGAAACCGAGACTGAGTGCTGTGCCAGGCGAGCGGGCACAAGCTCTAGCAGGATGTGTAGTGCTGATGCAGGAGCTGCTGATCCAGCCCTGAGCTCAGTGCCTCGCTCCCAAGACCCACCCACGGGACGTTAGGAGGGCCGCATCTCGTCCACCTGACTGCGTGTTGAAGACCACACTTCCAAGCCCTTTAGGATGAAGAGGCCCGATTGTGGAACAGCTTGATGAATTCCCCCTCAAACTCCTTGGGAAGCACGCATCCCCAGCACAGGCAGCCCTACCGATTGGTTGCCCGGAAATGGAGCCTGGGGAGCCTCTGATGACAATACGATGTGGTCTTCCTTCATTTGGAGTCCAGGGAAAATGATTCTTCTAAGGCCTTGATGTGCTTTTTAATTTCATAAGCTTCCTTCTCCCCCAAATTTGGCTGAGGGCATGTGGTGCGAAGCCAGGAGGACCTTTCACCTGGTGGAAGGACCACTGTCTGTGGGGGCATTGCTCTCTCTTTGCCAGCCCAGGCCATTCCTGCCTCACCCTAGCAGTAGCCAAAAGTGGCAGGAAGCCTCAGGATGGCACTGTATAATTCAGGGAGGAGCTTTCTCCCCACTCCACAGCCCACCCTCTCCCCATGCATCTATCAATACCACAATCCAGTGTTCAAACAGAATAAATGCAAGTATTGAGTAGGTGGTTCGATTGCCGAAACCATTATGTAGGAACAAGCTACCAGCTTTATTGGGTGCCTGACGGATTTTAAACATTCTCAGGGTACCTGCTTGAGTGCCCTTTTTATTACTTTCATTAGTCCCAAAGTTGAGAAGGAGCCCCTGGAGATTCTCAGTTCTAGACTGGGTGTTCCCCTGATACAGTGGTCCCACCTAGTGGCTGGAAAGGGGACTTCAGTTGGATGGACCCAACAAATGGGGTTATAGAAGAAGAAAGGTGAAGTTGCGGGTTGGGAGAGGAATTATTTGGACTCTATTGAAATAGAGTGAGCCCAGGAGAACGCCACCAGGAAAGGTGTCCTAGGAACCTGCTAGCAAAGCCAGGTTAGCCGTATAGGACCCTACCCCCTTTCAGAAAATGAGCAGGAGAGACCTGGGACTGCTGGCCCAGCCCCAGTGGGGAGCCCCCATCCTACCGCCCTTCAGGCTTACCACCTTTCCCTCTGCCACGGCAGTTTTCCCTCCCTTGGTGTTTTCTGTGTTCCCACCCCACCCCTCGCCATCCAGTGGACTAGGACCAGGTCCTGGCCACAGACAAATTGACCTGTCACTATTTTTCACTATTGTGAAAGTGGTTTGATTTAGAATTAAACAAATGGTTTTCTATCATGACGAGCTGTGGACTTCTTATCTGTGTCGCGGGGAGTGTCATGTGGCTCTGGCTTCTGGGAAGCATTGGTGAGTCCTCGGTCAGGCTACCGCACACAGCTGCGGACAACAAAAGGGGACAATTTGACTGGCTTTAGAGAAGCCCTGGAACACGAACCAGACTGGGAAAATGGCAGGTGAAGCCCTGCTAGACATTTGATATCCCTCTTAAAACACAAGAGCAACATAATATGTTGCATAGCAACCAGATCTCTGACTGGCTGAATCCATAGCACCGGTGTCCCACTCCAAGAGCCCACGCTCTGTGGACCTGGCCGTAGTCCGGGGAGGCCCTAGACAAGGTTTACTGTGCCTCTTCCGGGTCACCCACTCGAGACCCTCAGTCTGTGCTTTATCCCATTTTGGTTGGCATTGTGTTTTACCCACATGCTTTAGATTTGGGCTCTGTTCTGACTTTGCTTTCTTGGCCATAACTGAACTGGTTTGAACCTGTTTGAAGTCCTGCCAAGGTGTGGTGTGTGTGGCCTGACTGGCAGCCCAGGTCCCGACCAATGTATAGAATCCTAAACTTGCCTGTGACAGAGCCTTGGGGACAATTGTACCTTATTTGATTGCAGCATCTCCGTTTTCAGGAGTATGGCAGGTGAGTTCCAACTGAGCCCTCCCCTAGAATGGAGCCAGGATCATGCCTCTGGAAAGGAGCTTCTGTCTCTCCCTCTCGGACTTGGACCTGATCGTTGAATAGAGTCAAGGTAGAGTGGGAAGTCCTTGTCCTCAGAAATTCTGGAGCCAACTAGACGGGAACTAAGAAAACTTCCACTGGCCAATGGGCCAGTAAGGCCTCGAAATCCCCATCCCTCAGCCTTAGTGGCCATCTACCCACACCCTGTCTTCATGTTAGTACCACCCACATACTGCTGCTTTTGCTGCCCTGGATATTTTGACGCAAATCTCAGTCATATGTCTTCTCTAAGTATTTCAATGTGCATCACAAGGATTTGTCAAACATAATCAAAAAAATTTTTTTTACATATCTTAATAATATAAGGAGCCATGGTGGTGTAGTGGGCAATGCATTGAGCTGCCAACCCCAAGATCAGGGGTTTGAACTCACCATCTGCTCTGCAGAAGAAAGACGAGGCTGTCTACCCCCATACCTTTTTAAAGTCTTGGAAACGCATAGGGGCAATTCTTCTCCATCCTATAGGATAGCTATGAGTTGGAACCAACTTGATGGCAGTGTGTTTTTGAGGAACAGTAATATACCTAATCCTTGTTAAATGGTCCTGGTTGACTCGTAATCTCTTGGTGCAGTTTTTTTTTAAGTTGATTCAGATCAAATTCATGCATTGGTATTGCTCAAGTTTCTTCATGTGTAGGTTGTTCTTCCGTCTCTCTTCTTTTCCTTGAAGTTTTTTGCTTAAGGTGTCCAGGTAATTCTTCTTGTTGAGTTTTCCACAGCCTCATTTTTGCTATTGGTGAATCATAATGTTATTTCACAGGCTACTCTTCAC
>NW_022103926.1:6295092-6296661 GCF_000313985.2 Echinops telfairi
TATCGGAATTGGCTTGATGGGGTTTTGGTCCTCGTTTCTGTAGGTTCCGGGTTGATTGAGAGTCAGCCAGCAGGATTTGGTCTCAGTGACTGGCCAGGCCATGGTCGGGTGAAAAGGACATGTGACTTGGGTGCTAGGAAGCTGGAGCTCCTTTCTGCCCTCCAGAAAACCTCTCAAGTTCACAAGCAATTTCAGCGTGTTCTTTGGGTCCATTTTTGAAAGCTAGCACCTGATTTTATATTTTCTACCAATAGCTAATTCCATTTCAGCACTCCCCTGAGAAACAGAGTTCCTTACAAGTGAAACTCTGCTTTAGAGGGAGTCCAGAAATTAACAGAAATCGGGCACAGCCCCCACCACTTCCACACACTCAGGATGCCAGAGACACCTGTCACACCCCGCGGAGACAAATCTGGCCAGCATCCGGTTTGGACTAGACGGTCAGGGCAGGAAGGAAAAACTGTGCTCGCTGGCTTACTCCAGCGCTAAGGACTGGAGACGGCTGCGTTGAACTTTGTCCTGGGTGGAGGCAGCTGCTGGATCCATTTCCCTGGATCCTGTGCCTGCCCCTTCCCCCTTCCTGGGCATTTTGGACTCTTTTCCCATGGCTTGAATCTGACGTAGGGAAGTGACAGTTGCTAAAGAACCCAGCATGACAGAATCAGATGAGCAGGGCCTTCAGAGCTAGCTAACATGGACAGCACTTAATCAAGTGGTGGACCCCCCAATCCCTTCCCAAACCCAGTAAGGAAATATGATTCCCAGTGCCATTGAGCCAGCTAGCAACTGCTAGCACCCAGCTGTCTGCCGTCCTAACTCACCACCACCTTGTGCCCTCCCTGTACTAAGGCCCAAACAGGTTGCTTTTAAGTCGGTTCCAACCCCTGGTGACATCAACTGCAGCTAGGTAGAACCGCACACTCCTCAGGGTCTTCAAGGCTGCCTTTCAGGAACAGATCGCCTTCCCAGGCACCTCTGGGTGGGGTGGGGGGCTGGGATCCAAACCAGAAACCTTTTGGTTAGTAGTCAACCACTTAACCATTTATGCCACCCAGGGACTTCACCACATAGAAAGTGCTACACTGCTGGCAACCCACAGAGGACATCCAGTTCACAGGTGTGGTTTAGCCTATGTAGCATTATAAAAAAAAAATTATGATTACCAGTTCCTCTTAATATGTGTCTGTGGAGCTCGCCTTGATTATTAGGAGATCTGGGACCAGCAGGCCGGCCTATTGTTCCCATGGGCATGCGTATTCCATGCACTGGACTCGTGTATATGCCTCTCTAGTCTCGTGAGGGCTCTAGAATGCTGATTGCAGCACCGCCATACCATCTTACCCAGTGCTCACTTTCTCAGAGTGGCTCAGAGAAGCTTCCTAGAAAAGGCCACCCTCAATCTTCTCCCACCCACCCACCCACCCCCAAGGTTACTTCGTGGGATAGCCCTGGCTTCCTCACATTCATGGTCCTAATTCCAAACTACTGGAAAGAGTTTTGACAGGTGACCTGAGTTCCTAGCCCAGCTCTGATCCCAGTTGAGCCGAGCCTCCCTGGTTCTTAGTATTC
>NW_022103926.1:6297408-6303994 GCF_000313985.2 Echinops telfairi
GGACCGGGTGGGTCCAGGCTCCCCAGGACGAAGACTTTGGGTGGCCAGAGCGCTCGTTGCAAGGCTTGGGCTCCGGGAATTGGGGGCTCCGAGGCCAGCGTGTTAGGGACCTTCCCGCAGTGAGAGTGGGTGGTGGGGGCAGAGGGATGCTGGTCCTGCCAGGGGTCCGTCGGTCCCTTTTCAGGGTAGTTGAGGGGCCTGCGTTCCCTTGGTGGGGGTGGGAGATAAGGCTGTTCTGTGGAATGTGGTGTGGACAGAACTTTTAAGGCGAGGGACGCTGATGAGGGAATGGAGCGTGTACCCCTTCCCCCTGGTTCTGAGTTTTCTGTGGGAAACGAGGGAGGAGCTCGCTTCCCCTTCGGCATTCAAGGTTTCCCGCTGATACCGGGGTCCCCGAGTCTTGGGGTCCTTTGCAGGAGATAAGGAATACGGCCTTCCTTATGAATAAGGAGTAAGAAGAGACGGGGTTCCGATCGCTGGCAAGGGATCTCCCCGAGGCCAAGGAGAGTTGTGGCCAGCCTCCTTAGAAAAGGGGGTGGTGGAAGAGTGAAGGGCAGCTTCAGGGTTCGGTTAGCTGGGGCCTGGAGTCCTAAGTGCCCTCACCTGCCCCTCCACACCAGGAACCTCCGCCTAGGTTTCCTAGCCATCTGTGGAGGGGGTCCAAGGGTCAGCGGCCAGAGCATGCTAGAGGTGACAGGAGGGAATTGCGTTTTTCTGCCCCCGCTTTCCTGGCCTGAGGACAGTCACTTCCTCCAACCTGAATACAAGGACCAGGCTACCAGCGGGTCACTTCCTCGCCGTGGAAGCCTGGGATTTTTCTCCACATTTTGGATAATAGACTCCTGGAGCCATGGAGCTAAGGCTGGAATGCCACTGCTGCCTTTTTTTTTTTTTTTTGCATGCAAGAGTTCTTTAGCGCCAATAATTCCCAGCCAATCTTTCTAATAGTGTATGTGCTCTGTTCTGCACCTTGATACTCAGAAACTTGATACCGAATCTTAGAGGGCAATCATGCTGTCCGATTTTCCGAGTGAAAAGCAGCTATCTCTCAGCGGTGTAGGCATTGTGAATTGGGGAGGCCAAAGACTGGCTCTTTTGCTAGGGGCAGGAGGCTGGGGAGCTTTCACCATATGCATTAGTTGGTGCGTCCTTCTACGTCTTAAGAGGACATTTACTGGTTACTTCTGTATCCAGGCACTGAGGAATCGTGTGAACAAAACAGACAGACACCTTTGCCCTTAGATATGGGCAATGAAATCTTTGAATTCATAATTATGATGAGTACTACAAGACTATCCCAGGGCTGAGGAGAGGGGTATGAAATCAAAGACAAGTGGATGCTGATTCCTAAGGATAAGTAGTTAGGCTGGCAAAGAGCTTTCCAGGCTTAGGGAATAACAGAAAATGTGAAGGAGGTGATAAAAGGCCAATTTAGCTTTTTTTCCCCTGGACTCAGGACCAGAAATTATTTGTTCACAGTCCCACAGCTAAGTGGTGGTGGTCTAACTTCAACTCCAGTGCGCCAGTGCTAGGTTGCCCAAGTAGGCAGAACAGGAAGTAGGGTTTAAATTTTTACTTGTTGTTCAGCTCAAACTGTTCCAAGACGACTCAGATTCCTCCTGTGTAACAGGAGAAGCAGCAACAAAGGAATCAAATATTTACTGAGTGTCTGTAATGTCTAAGGCACTGGGCTGGGCCAGGTTTTACCTGTTAGAAATTTTAACAGATCCTGGAAGAAGGCGAGACTATTGAAATAATGTATAGTCTCCTCCTTTTACATAGGAGGACACGGAGGCCCCAAGAGGGAAGGGGACTTGTCTGGGGTCCTTCAACCAGGACTAGCTGAGATAATCCTCCTGTGGTGCTCTTTCCAATTTTCCAGGCTGCTTGAGGTATACAAAGTCTGACCCAGCCCACTGCCACCCAGTCAGTTCCTACTTACAGCATCCCTGCATAGGGTTTCTGAGGCCCTAAATCTTTACAGGAGCAGAGAGCCTTATCTGAGGGGATTGAACCACTGGCTGGTACTTACTGGACAGCACCACCAGGGCATGGCACATAGTACCCAAACCCAAACTCACTCCCATTGATCGAGTCCATGCCGACTCATAGTGACCCTATAGGGTAGAGTAGAACTTCCCCAGTGAGTTTCTGAAACTGTAACTCTTTATGGGAGTTGAAAGCAGAGCAGCTGACGGTTTCAAACAGCTAACCTTACTGTTAGTAGCCCAATGCATAACGAATGCCGGCACCAGGCCTGAACATGGGTAATATATAATTTATGCCTTTGAGAAAATTACTAGTTAGAGTCATTAAGAAAAAAACCCTGACAAATTAAACAAAACAAAAACCTTAGCTAAGGCATGTATGCGATCATGCTAGGAAATGTCAAAGGAGGGGGAAATGACATATACATTCATTGCACAAATATATATTGAGTTCCTAATCTGTGCCAAACACTTCTAGGCTTTGAGAATTATACAAGGGAATGTCAAAAGGTTTATGGAAAATGGAATTAAGAGAGAACGGAATTTTTCCATGAACTTTTCGAAGCTTCCACGTAGCCCAAATCCTTTCCTTCGTGGAGTGAGGATATGTTCTGATGGGGAAAGACACCTGAATGCCATTTGTCAGGGGTAAGTTCTTGGAAGAGAAGTAAAGTAGAAGAAATAAAAAGGTTCCTGGATGACACTAACAGTTTGTTCTCCGCTACCAGCCCAAAATTGGTAGCTTGAACACTCCTGGCAATGCCATGAAAGAAACTCTGCTTCCATAAAGATCACAGCCAAGAAATCCCTGTGCGGCAGTTAGGCTCTGTAACAGTGGGGCTCAGCCCCATGAATTGGACCCATCTCCATGGCAAAGGTGTGATGGCTTTGTTTCAAGGAAATAGAGAGTAGTGAAGTAGGAGCGGTAAGTGTCAGGAAGCCTCTCTGGTTAGCAACATCCGAGCACAGAAATAAAACAAGGCAGTGAGTGAGGTGGGTAGCCATCTGTGGGGAGAACATTCCAGACAGAATAAAAGAGAATGGGCAAAGTTCCGGAGCAGGGAAGGGGCTTGGTATAATGGAAGAAAAGCAAGGAGTCTAGAGGTGGTTACCAGATTTGGTCAGGGAATCCTTTCATGGAGATGGTAAGAGTTGACAAGTGTTAGATCGGTGTGAAAAAAACAGGGCGATAATAACACTGGTAGGGGAGAAACTGTGGGTGTAGGGTGCAAAGGTAGGCAAGTTACAGAGTCATCTTCCAAACCAAACTCACTATCATTGAGTCTATGCCAACTCATAGTGACTTTATAGGACAAGGTAGATCTGCCCCTGTTGAGCTTCCAGGACTGTAACTTTTTTTTTTTTTTTAATTAAGACTGTAACTTTATAGGAGTAGAAAGCCCCGTCTTTCTCCTTCAGAGGCTTCTTAAGGGATGGTCAATTGATACATGGGGTAGAAATATGGAGGGTGGGATCCACAGAAGGGAAGGTGTGAGTGAAGCCAGGCTGTGCTGAGGGTTGTGGAATTTTTTTGGTCTGCAGTAGCGAGGCAGGAAGCTTTCTGACGTGGGCATATTGTTTGGAATATCATAAGGCATTAGCGAGGAAGGTGGACTAAACAAGGGTGAGGCAGGGTGCCAATTTGGAAGTCCAGGTGGGTACAGTGAGCCTTGGGCTGGGGTGGTAGGAATGCAGAAGAAGTTATCGACCAGTGGGTGATGCATTATGTCCTGGAGAGGAGAGGCGAGTTTGGGAGTCACTGGGTACAGCGTAGGAGAGGACCACTGTGTTTCAAAGCTGGATGGGAGCCTGCATGTTCAAGGAGCTGTGTTCAGCTTTCCTACATTCTGTGTGGTGGATTTTCTGCATCTTCTGGAAGCTGGGAGGGTTCCCAGCCCAGGACTGACTTCTGCTCAGTGCCCCATGGAAGGGGAGCAGGTGCTTGGTGGTGCTACTAGGGACGCATAACTTCCACCCCGAGACCTCCCTGGCAAGTCAGTGAAAGGACCTGGAATCGTGGCATCTTCTTACAAGGTCTGATTCCTCTCTTTCTTCGGGAAGAAAGTCTGTCCCTTTTTTTTAACCTTTGACCTTACTTCATACTTAATAAGAATTTGATTCTTTTACTTATTATTTTATATTCAACAATGACTAGCACCTGAAACCATTGTCTGGGTCCGTTAATGTATTCTTAGAGCATCCACCCTTTGGGGATTCTGTTTCTATCTGTAATCTCTTTTTCTAGAAAAGAGCACCTGAAAAGTAGTTAAGAACGTAGACTTTGGAGTCTGCGAGATCCAGGTTCTCATCCCAGGGCTAACACTGAGCATTTGCATTTCCTCTTCAGGACAATGGGGGTAATAATCGTCCTTCAATACAGCCCTCATCCTATGGGATCCTTTCATTGAGTGAGTTCATCTTTGTATGGTGCTTAGGTCTGCCTGGCACCTTATAAGACTTCAAAGTAGTTTTGTTTTCTTTTCCTATCATTAACAAAACTAGGAGAGAACTGCCATGTGGGAATACAACATGTGAGTTGGTTACCCAGTTTGGTGATAAAGAGATTCTTTGCAAGCCTTCCCCCAGATAAGAAAATGCCTACTCATTCACAGCTCAGTAGACCTGTGGTTGGAAGTGAGAACATTGGTGGCCCAAATGCCACAGGAACCATCTGTCTCATTTGTTTCTATACCCTGTCTTTTATTGTTGCTCTGTGCTTGCCCTGCCCCCAGCACCTGGTTTGTCCCTCTCTGATGGGTGTCATTTTTGTACATGTCCTTCAGGCACTGTGGCTACTCACCAACGGCCCCATAGTTCCTGGCCTAGTTTGTGCCTTGTACATAGAAAAAGTTTGCTAATGTTGTAAAAATGTTCCCTTTAGATGTTAGAGGACAGTGGATTCAGCCCAACCTTCTCCCTAGCTAGCCTCCTAGAAAAACAAGAAGGAAGAACAGCTACATACTGAGCAGTTGCCAACTCAGTGCCAGACTCTGGAGGAAGTGTTTTCACATCCATTACATTGTTCTTTTTAATCCTCTTGATAATCCTGTAAGGTAGGTGGTATTGTCCTCTTCGTACAGATTCAGAGACGGCCGCAGAGCGCTTAAACAACTTGCCCAAGGACACAGAGAAGAGAGTGACAGTCAGGTTCAAGCCTAAGTCTCACGGTCGTTCTGTGTAGCCTTCTTCTGTTTTTCCTAATAAAACTAAGGAAGGACAAAAGGGAACAAGAGCAGGAATGGAACCTTCTGAAATGCTGGTGTCTGAACCTAGCCTGAAGAATGAGAGGCCCTGGTATGGTGTCACATCTTGCAGAGCTGGAATCATTTGATCCCTCCCTTTTCAAAGAAAGAAACTGAGATCCCGAGTTCAGCAGCTCCTTAGGGTATTCTTCTTTCTTCCAGAAACACTCCCTGTGGTCAGCTGGTGAGGAGAAGAGCCCTTTGGGACACTTAGGACTATATCTACAGGAACGTTAATCATTATGTTAGTCCTGGCAATCACGTCATTAAAATGTGATCTTTCCCTCTTCTGGCTGTTCCAGCTGGTGCCCTGCCCCCCCTACGTCTGGCTTTGTTCCAGATTTATACACCTGACCCGTCAGTTCCCAGGGGGCACAGTGGTTACCACACTTATTGTTTTATGCTGCACTGCATGGGCTGGGTTTTGTTCCTGGTTCTCATTGTCTGGTGGAACATGAGACGCATCAAAGATTTTTTTTTTCTTCCCTCAAATGAAAGGGTAGGGTCTGTGCATTTGGTTCAGGCTAACGTTGTGGTCTCATGAGCTCAGTGCTTGGGGATTTCTTGCCACTTTGAAGCCTAACAAGGACCCAGCTCTTCGCCCACCACCAAGCCCTTCCACCGAGTAGCTGTGTGACCTTGATCAAGTCTTAACTCTCCTGAGGCTGCTTGGGGTAATACATTCAACTGACCTGGTAATCTCAAAACATGGCCTTGTCTCCTGGACTGGCTTTCACTACCTTTTTAAAAAAGTTTTTAAATGTTAACAGTTTGTTGATATAACTTACACTTCATACAATTCAATGTTTAAACCTATTAAAAAGAGTTGTGTAATCATCTCCACAATCAATTTTAGAACATTTTCTTCATCCTTTTACTTATTATTATTGACTCCCATTTCCCTTCAGCCTCTCCTATCATAACCCTAAGAAACTAATAATCCAATTACTGTCTATAGATTTACCTGTCCTGGACTTCATATAAAGAAAACACACAAAACAAAATAGTGGCTCAACAATAATACAATAGAAAAAAAAACCTCAAGTAAAAAGGCAGAGGCCAACGTGAGCACCAGAACACATGCCTGCTGGTTCTTACATCGGTCCAGCCCCAGGGCCTTCTGTTTAGGACTCTGGGCTCTGTGTTATTGCTCCAGGTTCCTTCAGGTCTGGGCCGCTTTTATTCCCAGGACTCTCCGAGGCTAGAGAAGGAGGAGAATCCTGTCCAGAAGCCCTGACAGGCAAGAGAGGAGACTCTCAATATGGAAAAACTCAAACGTGAAAATGAAGGAAAGATGGAAAACAAAGAAAAGCCACAGATTGAGGGAAAGCTCAAAGCTGGAAGATATGGAGGGGG
>NW_022103926.1:6304094-6305259 GCF_000313985.2 Echinops telfairi
TGCAGCAAAGTGTCCAGTTCTCAGGATAATGTACCCAGCAAAGCAAACAAAAAACCAACCAGGGGCTGACTGAGTACCTCAAGGAATGTAAGGAAGCCATGCATCTGAGCTATGAAGAGAGAAGACTTTGATGAGGTGGCTAGGGTAGAGGGTGAAGAGAGAAAATCCAAACACATTGGGGGCTTTATGTGGATGCAAAGAACTTGCAGAATCTCTTTCACCTCAGGGTTCAAGGGAGCTTAGAGGTGGCTGCAGGGCCCAACAAAGGAAAGAGCCTTTGAAAACATTTCTTAGATGTAGTGTCTGAGATTCACTTAATGTTGTGACTGGTTAGAACAGTGGTTCTCAACCTTCCTAATGCCACGAATCTTTAATACAGTTCCTCGTGTTGTGGTGACCCTCCCAACCATAAAATTATTTTCATTGCTACTTCACAACTAGTTTTGCTACTGTTATGAATTGAGCAACCCCTGTGAAAGAGTCGTTTGACCCCCAAAGGGGTCGCGACCCACAGGTTGAGAACCGCTGAGTTAGCTGCTCAACCCTGCTTGCTTCTTTCTTGCATTTCCCTTGCAGACATTTGCTAGGCTCTGTGCTGTAACATTATACTGATACTTGGCTTTAAGCATCCTTCTAGGTACCAATAACCTTTTGACCCAATTATAGCACTGTAAGTTTCAGTAGGGGATTTTTACTCATTGCATAAAATAAACAATGTTTATGGTGCAGACTAAAAATTTTTAAATCATTTTATTCGGGGCTCCTGCAGCTCTTACAACAACATTCCATATATCAATTGTATCTAGCATATTTGTACATATATTGCCATTATAATTTCCAAAACATTTTCTATCTGAGCCCTTGGTATCAGCACCTCTCTTTTTGCCCCTCCCTCCACCACCTTTCCACCCCTCCTAAATCCTTGATCAGTTCTATATTATTATTTTGTATTTTACACTGTCCGTTGTCTCCCTTCACTCACATTTCTGTTATTTGTCTTCAGGGTGGGGAGCTATCAATCCAACCTTATAATGGGTTTCCCCCCCTTTTTTTGTTGATCATTTTATTAGGGGCTCATACAAGTCTTATCACATCATAGTCTTATCACACCCATACATACATCAATTGTGTAAAGTACATTTGTATATTCATTGCCCTCATCATT
>NW_022103926.1:6307208-6308452 GCF_000313985.2 Echinops telfairi
AGATAAGATAGGCTGGATAAACAATCTGGAGGAGAAAACACTGGAACTGACAGTTCCTGGGGGACATAGGAGAGATGGAGGTGGGGGAAAGGAATTGGGTGTTAACAACCCCAGGGACAAAGGAACAACAAATGATCCAAAATTGTTGGTGAGGAGGGTGTAGGAGGCCTGGTAGGACTTGATCAAGCGCAGTGTAACTGAGGAATTACTGAAACCCAAATGAAGGCTGAACATGATAGTGGGACAAGAGAAAAGGAAAAGGGAAAGAAGTAGGAGGCAAAGGACATTTATAGAGGTCTAAATACAGGCATGTACATGTGTAAATATATTTTTATATGACGATGGGGAAATAAATCTATCTACATATATTTATAGGTTTAGTATTAAAGTAGCAGATAGACATTGTTCCACTCGTTACTCCCTCAATGCAAGAACACTGTCTATTAACCTGGCATTCCATGATGCTCACCTTCCCAACACGATCGCTGAAGACAAAATGGGTGTATAAGCAAATGTGAAAAAGCTGATGGTGCCCGGCTATCAAAAGATATAGCATCTGGGGTCTTAAAGGCTTGAAGATAAACAAGCGGCTATCTAGCTGAGAAGCAATAAAGCCTGCATGGAAGAAGCACACCAGCCTGTGTGATCACGTGGTGCCGAAGGGATCAGGTATCAAAGAACAAAAAATCATATCATTGTGAATGAAGGGGAGTGTGGAGTGCAGACACAAAGCCCATCTATAGGCAACTGGACATCCCTTACAGAAGGGTTCTAGGGCGGAGACGAGCCAGTCGGGATACAGTGTAGCACCAATGAAACATACTATTTTTCTCTAGTTCTTTAATGCTTCCAACGCCCTTCCCCCCCTCCCCCTGACTATCTTGATTCCAATTCTACCTTATAAATCCAGCTAGACCAGAGGATGTGCACTGGTACAGATAAGAACGGGAAACACAGGGAATCCAGGACCAATAATGAGAGTAGCGATACCAGTGGGGTAAGGGGAAGGTTGCGGAGAAAGGGGGAACCGATCACAAGGAGGGACAGAAAACCGAAAAGTGGTGTGACCTCCTCCCTGGGGGACAGACAACCAAAAAGTGGATGAAGGGAGACATCGGACAGGGCAAGATATGACAAAATACCCATTTATAAACTATCAAGGGCTCATGCGGGAGGGGAGAGCGGGGAGGGAGGGGAAAAATGAGGACCTAATGTCGGGGGTTTAAATGGAGAGAAAATGTTTT
>NW_022103926.1:6309421-6311098 GCF_000313985.2 Echinops telfairi
TTATTATTATTATCATTTGAAGTTGGGAAAGATTTTATTGAGGCAGGGAAAGAACTCCCTGGAGGGAATGGAGAGCCGAGAAGGACGGAGGAATCTTGAGCCTCTGGGCGGCTTCCGAGACCCAATGAGTTAGGTAAGGGAAATCGCAGAGTATATTATTATAAATGAGTGTTGGGTATTGTCAAATGCCTTTTCTGCATCTATTGATATGATCATATGATTCTTATTCTTTGTCTTGTTTTATGGTGGATTAAACTAATCACTGATTATTTTTCTAATGTTGAACCTTTTAAAAAACGTATTGGCTACTCTTACAGCTCTTATAACACTCCATACATTAATTATATCAAGCATATTCGTACATATGTTGCCATCATTTTCTAAACATTTACTTTCTATTTGAGCCCTTGGTATCAGCTCCTCTTTTTTCCCCTCCCTCCCTAATGTTGAAACATTTTTGCCACATGATATGAATCCCATTTGATCAAGGTGATGAATATATATATATTGATATATATATGTATGCTGATATATATATTTAATGTTGGAGTGTATTGCCCAGAATTTTGTTGAGAATTTTTACATCTATTCTCATGATGGATATTGATCTATAGCTTTCTGTTCTTGTGAGATCTTTGATATTTGGAATATGCTTGCTTCATAGGATGAATCTGGGAGCCTGCTGTCTCTCTATATTCTAAAGTCTATGTAGAGTGATGACAGCTCTAGAATTCTCCTGGGAAGCCATCTGGTCCTGGGAATTTCTTTGTTGGAAGTTTCTTTTCTTTTCTTTTTTTAATAATTTTATTGGGAGCTCATACAACTCTTATCACTATCACAATCCATATATACATCCATGTTGTCAAGCATATTTGTACATTTCTTGAGATCATCATTCTGAAAACATTTGCTTTCTACTTGAACCCTTATTATCAGCTCCTCATTTTTCCCCTCCCTCCAGTTGGTAGTTTCTTGATGACCTTCCCTGTTTCTTATTTTGATGAGTCTTTTAAGGTTTTCTATATCCATCTGTGTTAATTTGCGTAGATGGTGTATTTCTAAGTATTTGTTCATGTCTTCTAGGTTATCAAGCTTGCTGGGATACAGTCTTTCGTAGTAGTGTATTTTTATTTTTATTTTATTTGGATCTGATGTGATATCGCCTTTTCTAATTCTAGATATTTGCATCTTCTCTTTCTTTTCCTTTGTTAAGTTTGCCAGTGATTTCTCAATTTTGTTAATCCTTTCAAAGAACTAACTTCTTGTCTTGTTGATTTTTCTATTGTTTTCCTGTTTTCCAGTTTACTTCTGCTCTAAGTTTAATGCTTTCTTCTTCTATTGAAAGGTTTATGTTGTTGCTCTTGTTCTGGTTTTTGGAGCTATGTTAAAGTTCTTGATTTTGGAGTTCTCTTCTGTTTTTCATGTGTGCATAACTTTCCTCTAACAGCTGATTTTACTGTGTCCTCAAGATTTTGGTATGTTGTGTTTTTATGCCTGTTTCTGTTTTTAACAATTTTTTAAAAGAAATTTGTTAATTTCTTCCTATATTTGATTTATTATTCAGTCATTTTTATCTAGTACATTGTTTACTCTCCATGTGTTTGGCTTTATGTTCTTGTCCTTTCAAATGTTGATTTTCAGTTTCATAGCATTATGAGCTGAGAAAATGAACCTCAG
>NW_022103926.1:6311652-6313751 GCF_000313985.2 Echinops telfairi
GTCTCCCCTCACCCACTTTTCTGTTGTACATCCCCCAGGAAGGAGGTTATATGTAGATCCTTGTAATCGGTTCCACACTCCTGCTTTTTTATGGTTGTCATTGACTTGATAAATTTTTCTTCATCCTTTGATTTTTAATCAAATTTTGTTTTTTAGTTTAAGGTGTATCTCTTGTAGGCACCGTATAGATAGGTTTTATTTTCTAATCTAGCTCTGTACTCTTATCTTGATTAGTGCATTTAATCTATTGACATTCAGTGTTGTTGTTGGTACATGTAGGTTTGCTGCTGTCATTTAGCTGTGTGTGTGTGTTTGCTCTCTGTGTGCGTGTTTATTTGTGGCTTGGTTCCTTCTCTAATTTTGCATTATTTTGAGTGTTACTTTGATTGGATTGGTTTCTGAGTGATATTGTCTTGTGTGTTTCTCTCAGATCTGTCTGTCGTTGTTGATTCTCTGTCCTTAGTGATCCTGTTAATATTTTTATGTAATGCTGGTCTTGTTTTCACAAATTCTTTGTTTTTCCACATCTGGAAATACTTTTTCTTTCTCCCTCAGATTTGAGGGATACTTTTTGCTGAATATAGGTTTCTTTGTTGACAGCTTTTTGTTTGTTTTTTTCTTTCAGAATTTTATATGTTCCATTCTATTGTCTTCTTGCCTCCATAGCTTCTGCTTGAAGTCCAAACATCCTTGTTGGTTTTCCTTTGTGGATGATTTTTCTTTTTTCCCTAGCGGTATTCAGGACTCTCTCCTTTTCCTTGAAATTTAAGAGTTTAACTATTGCTGTGTAGTGATATTTTTCTTTCAGAATTTATCTTGTTTGTAATCATCTAAACTTTTTGAATAGTTATCTTCTCTTCCTTTGTGATGCTGGGGACATTTTCCTCCATGATTTCTCATATTATTTTCTCTGGAGTTTGTTTGTTTGTTTCTTCTTTCTCTGAGATTCAAAGTTGTGACTTGTTTCTCTTGATAATGCCCTGCATCATTTTCAGACTTTCTTTGGATTCCTTTGCATTTTTTGTTGATTGTTTCTCTTGTCAGTTATAATCAGAGCAATTGTCTTTGAACTCACTCAATTTTCCTTTTCCATTCGATTATTATGCTGTTTAATTCTATTACCTTACTATCTTCTAGTATTCCTCTTGGTGTTGGATCTTTAGTTTTTTAATTCCCTCCATTCTCACAAGCTTTCTCCTCATCTCTTGAAGGCACATAAACACCATTCTTCTGAATTCTATTTCTGGTAATTCCGGGGCTTCCTTTTCAGAGAATTCCATTGGATTGGGGTGATTTTCATTTGTTTGTTTGTTTGGGGTGTGCTGTGGTTGACTGCTATTTCCATGATGCAGCTATTTGTGGTGTGCTGGCTGATGGGTCATGTAAGGGTAGTTGGATTTGGTGAGTGACTTGGAAGATGCCTGGCAGCCATATTCCCGAGTTCTTTCCACTAGCTTTTTGATGGTTAGCCAGCTTGATTCTCTTTCCCTAAGTCCACTGTTCTTTCAAAAAATGAAATGTAGCAGGAGACCCCAAATAGCTAAAATATTACTGAAAGAGAAGAAAAAGGTAGGAAGACTACACTTTCTGCCCTGGTATCTCTGGACTGCTAACTGCAAGATCGGGAGTTCAACGATCAACTACTCTTCGGGAGGATGCTGAGGCTATCTGTTTCCCTAAAGACTTACAACGTAAGAAACCCTGCATAGAGTGGCTGTGAGTGGGAATTGACTTGATGGCAGTGGGTATTTGTACAGCTACAATGATCAAGTGTCTATGGACAGCGGGTTTTTGACAAGGGTGCTAAGTCTATTCAATGAAAAAGGAATCGCATTTTCAATAAGTAGCCTGGGAAATTTAGATTTCCATTTTCAGAAAAATAGAAAGTGTATCCATGTCTCACACCATCAACAATAAATTCAAAATGGATTAAGTACTTAAATGTGTAAACTAAAGCCATCAATTCTTAGAAGAACAAGCAGGAGCAATGCTATCAGGACTACCTTTCAACAGTAAATTTTTTTTTTTAAAGCACAAAAGACAAAAGTAAATAAATGAGACCGCATAAAAATTAAGAATTTTCTTCATCAAAAGACTTT
>NW_022103926.1:6315298-6334885 GCF_000313985.2 Echinops telfairi
CTGTACCAGTGTACCTCCTCTGGTCTAGCCAGTCTTGCAAGATAGAATTCGAGTCATGGTAGTGGGAGCGGGGAGGAAACCTTTAGGAGCTAGAGAAAAGTTGTATTTCTCATCATTGTTACATCGCACCCTGACTGGCTCATCTCCTTTCTCTGATTATTTTCTCAACATACAGATTGAGTGAGAGGATACAACCCTGATGCATACCTTTCCTGATTTTTTTTCTTTCCTGATTTTAAATCAGTCAGTATTCCCTCTTTCTAATTATATAGCTGCCTCTTGATCCATGTAGAGGTTCCATGTGAGCACAATGAAGTGTTCTGGAATTCTCATTATTCTCAAGGCTATCCATAGTTTGTTATGATCCACACAGTCAAATGCATTGGCAGAGTCAATGAACCACACGTAAGCATCTTTCTGGTATTCTTTGCTTTCAGCCAAGATCCATCTGACAGCAGCAGTGATATCTCTTATTCTGTGCCTTCTTCTGAATCCAACCTGAACCACTGGTACTCACTGTCAGTGTACAGCTGCAACCATTGTTGGATGATCTTCAGCAAAAATTTACTTGCATGTGATATTAATGATATTGTTCAATAATTTTCTGTATTGTTTGGTTACCTTTCTCTTGAATAGGTACAAATATGTATCTCTTCAAGTCAGTTGGCCAAGTATCTATCTTCCAGATTTCTTGGTGTAGACCAGTGAGTGCTTCCAATGCTTCATCAGCTTGTAGAAACATTTCCGTTAGTATTCCATCAATTCTTGGAGCCCTGTTTTTGGCTAATCCTTTCAGTATAACTTGGACTTCTTTATTTAGTACCATTGGTTTTTGCTCATATGCTACCTCTTGAAATGGTTGAATGGTGACTAGTTCTTTTTGGTACAGTGTCTCTCTATTCTTTCTATGCTCTTTTGATACTTCCAGCATTGCTTAATATTTTTCACTTAGACTCTTTCAATATTACAACTTGAGCTTTCAGTTTTTTCTTGAGTTCTTCCAGTTTAATATATGCTGATCATGTTTTCTAACTTTTTGGTTTTCTAACTCTAGGTCTTTACAGATTTCATTATATATTTTAATTTGTCATCTCGAGCTCCCAACTAGGAAAATCTTTTTGGTAACCATTAATTCTACGAGAATCTAATAACCAAATAAAAACTTGGCAACTTCACAACAAATAACTCAGTCATTAAATGGATAAAGGACTTGAACCAACATTTCACTCTAGAAGACAGTCATGGGGCTACCAAGCCCCTGAAAAGTTGTTCAGCACAATTAGCCATCAGGGAGTTGTACATTAAAACCACCAGGAGATGCCATTTCACTCACACTGGGATGGAAAATAGTAAATGTTGGTAATGATGTGGGAAAATTGGACCCTGTATCAATTGCTGGCAGCCATTGTGGGGAAACAGTATGGTGGTTCCTTTGAAAAAAAAACCAAAAAGCCTGAGCAAACCTATAATCTGGCAGTCCACATCTAGGTATGCAAGAGAGCTTTAAAATTTTTGTGGAGGGGGGGAATTTAAAGATAATGGAATTTGTCCACAAAATTTTAAATCTCATATACCCAAAATACTCAAAAGTGAGACTTGGACACCAGTGTTCATTGCAGCACTATTCACAAAAAAACAAAAGGTGGAAACAATGTAAATGACTATCAACATATGAAGAATACAATGGAATATTACTTAACCAGTAGGAAAAATGGAGCTTGAAGACATTATATTGAGCAAAATAATCACAAAGGGCAATTACGGTGAGGTCTCATGTATATGTAAAGGCAACTCTATAGACGCAGCAACTTATTAGTGGTTACCAGGGCCAAGAAAGAGTAGGGGAAGAGAGGTCAATGGTGATAGAAATAAGCACATTGATTAAGGGGAGGGTTGCAAACCAATTTTGCCATTGCTGTCAATACAAATGAGTTGTAAACCAGTAGAAAGTTGAATCAGCAAAAATTGTCTGACACATATATTTACAACAATGACCGAAAAAACAAAAAGGAGCTGCTGAGGCTGCTTATGTACAACCAAATACCTCATGGGGTTTGGTTCCTTGGTTTGGGGTGTCATGGTTTCATGGGACATCCAGTTAATTGGCTTCATGTGTCTAATGCTTCCATTCTCTCTTCTGTTCAGTCATACGAAGATGATCAGCCATCTAGGGTTTATCCCCTAGCCCATTTCATAGTGCCTGCTATCAGCCAGCCAAGGCACCACAATTGGTCTCTATTGATCTGGAACAATAGATGAAAGGAGTCAGAAATCGGAGGATATGGAATGTGGCTAAATGCCTCCGTGAACAACTCATGTCATTTTGCCATGAGTCCAGATGAACAGGGTGGTGCCTGGCTGCCATTAACGAACATTTGATCAACGATTCCATAGAAGAAACCTAATCAGAAGGATGACAGGGAGGCTCCTTAGGTGGCTCAGGAAACAAGATGGCGTCTGAGACTGTAGCGCTTCACAAGCTGAAGACCTTGACGCTTCTGAGATGTCTCCAAACTCTGCTACCCCAATTAGCAAGAAATGTACACCGTCTTGTAAGACCCTGAATTACTACCTGCAGCGGTCCTTTCCCTTCAACCCCATTACCCTGCCAACCGGATGAGAATGTGGCTGCCAGCTGGAAATCCGGAGCAGGCCAGAGATCTGGAACAGAGCTCTTGTCTTCCCTTGGCTGTGGATGCCAAGCTAAGTCAGTTTTTAAGGACATCCTCAACCAGTGGCAGCAAAGTGGTGCAACTGTCCGCCCTTGCATCTCCCTCCAACCCCAAACATCAGAAGTACACCCAGTGTGACCCTGAACAACAGCAAAAGAATTATGTACAAATTGTCTGTAATTTCTCTGCACTGTTCCTAAAGCAGTCAATAAAATTCCAGTTACCAATTTTTTTTAAAAAAAAGATGAGAGGGCGAATGCAGAAGAGAATTTCACATTTTCATAGACTCCAAGACTTCTTCTTATTTTCGTTATGTTTTCCAGTAAAGGTTGAAGTGTTAAAATAATCAACTCTCAGGATTATGAAAGAGCAGGGAAAGCCCAAAATGTTCTAGTGGGGGAGAGGCTGAGGCCTCGGGGTGAATGCCTTGGCCCAGTTACTTCCTAACAGAAAAACAGTGGCTACCTGACAGCTAGACCTCGTGAAGCCTGCACACTTTTTTTTTTTTAACATTTTATTAGGGGCTCATACAACTGTTATCACAATCCATACACATATCAATTGTGTAAAGCGCATTTGTACATCATTCTCAAAACATTTTCTCTCCACTTAAACCCCCGACATTAGGTCCTCATTTTTCCCCTCCCTCCCTGAAGCCTGCACACTTACACGAGAATTTTGCCACTTTGTCCATAGAAATTCATCCTGGGTGGACTCCTGGTGACAATGGCTAAGTGCTCGACTACTAACCAAAAAGGTGACAATTCAAACCCAGAAAGACCCAGTGCTTCACCTAACTGCTCTAGCGGGGCAGTTCTCTGTCACATGGGGTGACTATAAGCCAAAGTTGCCCTGACAGCACATACAAGCAGCAGTCACCCGGGGAGCTAGAACACTTAATCCAATGGACTCATCTCTGCCAACCAGTAGAGCTCCTTCTCTTGGAGAGAACCTTTAGAAGTGGCAGCATTTGTCAGTTGGATTTGGCATACAAAGGCTGTACATTCTGCACCAGGGTCTTAGAGACAATGGAGCCTGAAGGAGACAGAAACATGCCCCGTGGTCTATAAGTATGGAACAAATGACAATACAATTGGTGTAGACAGAATGGAAACACACACTATCTGCCTTTGGAATCCATCGAGGAAGGGTAGAAATTTGATTAAGGGGAAAGTACACCAAACATGAATGTCAAGATATATAAAGAGTTAAGTGTGTGGAAAACACAAAATGTGAGCATCTGTTTGTAAGGTAAATGTTCTTTGGGGCCACGTAGTGGGGGGGCCATTTGCTTGTTCAGCATATGTGTCCTGTAGTCGGCCAAAAGAACAAACCAGTCTGTCTTGGAAGAAGTACAGCCAGAGTGCTCCTCAGAGGCAAGGATGGTAAAACGTCATCTCACATGCTTTGGACATGTTAACAAGAGAGACCAGTCCCTGGAGAGGACATCATGCTTGCTAGAGGGGCTGCAAAAAAGAGGAAGAGCCTTGACCAGATGGATACAGTGGCTGCCACAGTGGGCTCAAATATAAAAACAACTGTGAGGGTAACGCAAGGACTAGTTGATGTTTCCTTCTGTTGACATTGGATCAAAGACAGCAGTGGTCGACCAGAGACCAGATTTGATAGCTCTGGTCAGTTAGGGTGCTATGAGTAGAAATCATCTCAAAGGTGGTGAGGATTTGGGGGTTGGGGTTTTGTTTGGGTTTTTTGAGTCCTTTGGTGAGGACAGTGGTGGTTAAGTGATAGAATTCTTGCCTTCCATGTGGGAGACCAGAAGCGTTGGCGCTGTTGAGTAAGTGTTGGGCTGGAAACTGCAGTCATTAGTTGAAACACAACCACTCTTCCAAAAGAGAAAGTTGAAGCTGTCTGCTGCCTAAAGATTTACAGCCTGAGAAACCCTGTGTAGGATCATCCGAGTCAGAATTGGCTTGATGGCAGTGGGTTTGTTTGTTTGGTTTGTTTGAGTGAGTCCTCGGTGTGTTTTCCATCCAGTGTACTTCAAGGGCAGCTACCATCCTTCTGTCAGTGTTTCTATGATGCTGGGCAGGTTTCAGCAGAGCTTTCAGACTAAGACCAGAGTAAGAAAAGCCTGGCACCCTACTTCTGAAAAGTATCCAGTTAATACTTTCATGAGTCACAACTCCCTGATCCCCAGTAGATCATGGGGATGGCACAGGATTGGGCAGCATTTGTTCCTTTGTGCATGGGGTCTCCATGAGTTGGGTGCATCTTGCGAGCAGCTAATAACAGCAACAGTCCTAGTTCAGGAGAACTAGTTCAGGAGATACCCAACTTTATTCATGTATGAGGCCTTTGGACTCCTGCCTCAGGACTTTTGCACATGTGTTCACATGTCCATCTCCAATTGTTATCCTTGCCTCTTCCTTCTTTTTGCCTGATAAATTAATATTTATCCTCTCCAGCTCAGCTTAGAAATTATTCTCTCAAAAAATAATTGTGCCTTCTCCATTTACCTGTTAGGAACTTGACATCTGCATACTGCATGTCTCAATTCCAATGAAACAATTTAATATCTGCTATATACTTGATGTTAGGAGGCACCCAGTTGGCACCCAGTAAATATTTACGGGAAGAATGACTGAAGCATGTCCATTGAATTTAGTAATGCACAGTCACTGCTGACCTGGGTGAGACTGTTTCAGAGAAACGGTGGGGGTGGAAGACCTATTGCAGTGAGCTCTGTGGGAAGTGAGGAAATGAGAGCAGTGATGTATAGATAGATAGCGTTTTCACTGGCCATGAAGGGAATAAGCCAGACCAGTGACTCAAGCAAGGGGCCTAGAGTTTACTTTTGTTTTCTTTTGTTTTGTGGAAAAGGACTTGAGCTTACTTAAATACTGATGGGGAAAATCCGAGAGAGACAGAAAGTGGGGAAGGGTGCTGGGGGTGGGGCAGGGTGACACCTGAAAGTGCAGTTTATCTGGGTGTTGGAAAGGATAGAATACAGACCCGAGTGCCCTGCTAAACAGTTGAGCCTTTGTTACGGGGACACCAGGAAGTCGGACCTGGAATGAGATAGCAGGAAGTCTGGGTGAACCAGCTAAGACTGTGCAGTCAAAAGAAGACGGCAGGGATCTGAACGAGGGCTGGCATGGAGGAGGAAGGATTGAAATAAAGTTGAGAGACATAACCAGGTGGATTCCGGTACTCAAATATTTAGATGTGGAAGATGTGAGAGGAGTGAACGAGGGGACATGCAGGGCAAGCACCGGAAAGTGTGGCAATACGAAGATATCTTGAATGTCCTCATAGTGGAAAGTCCTGGTCCTTGTGGAGTTTTTGAAACCATCAGAAACCAGTCAAACCCCCTAAAGACTGGCCCTTGGCCTTCAGGTCTGGAACTGAACTCGCCTCTGAATTAGATTAATCAACCACTTAAGATCAAAAGGAAAGCATTCGCCCAAGGACACGTTCAGAGAGTAGGAAAGAAGGAGGAATGGCAACAGGAACTAAGATAAGTGATGGTACATGGAAAGGATTGCAGGGGATGAGTTGAATCAGAATGTGTATGAATTGCTGAATGTAAAATTATGAGCTACTAGCCCAATTCTGTACTCTGTAAACCTTCACCTAATGTACAATAAAAAGTTTGTTTTTTTAAAAAAACTCAGAGCCAAAATTTTATATTGTTGAGTAAGTGGGTGGTCAAGTTGGAGAATACTCCTTTGAGGTTAAAAAAGGAAAGCAAGAAGTGAGGTATGTCTCCAGTGAGATTTGCTGGGGGTGGAATCGGGTGCGGCAGCTCATAAACTGACTCGAAAGACATATCAGAGTTCCAAAAATGCTACAGCCAGTGTCTTAGTCTGGGTTCTTTAAAGAAGCAAAATTTATGGCACATATATGCATATATAGAGAAAATATTTATCAAGGAAATGACTCATACAGTTGTAGAAACAGGCCAAGGCCAGATCCATGAGGTTCTGAGTGCGTGGGCCAGATGTTGGGCTGGAAGCATTTCCAACTCACGTAGCTGCAGGAGCTGATGAACCCAAGGAAGACCACAGGCTGGTCTCTGCAGAGATGATTGAATCCAAGTTCAGCAGGTCATTGGCAGGCCACTGATGACTCAGGATTGGCAAGCAGTATGGCAGGCTGTTGGCTCAACTGCAAAGAACCAGAGCTAGATGGGCCAGATGCATGATCGAGATCCAGCTAAAAGCAAGCAAGCTTTTCCACAGCTTCCACTTATATTGGAAGTAGGTTACACTTCTGAAGAAACTTTTCAATTGATTGCATCAGGCCTGTGACCTTCATAAGGGTGTTATATCCCACTCTAATTATTGTAGAACTGATTGACTCTGATTACATTGTGTTAGGTCAAGTCATGGGGAATGATTACTAGGTATCAGCTGCCAGACCACTGAGAATCCTGGTCCAGGCAAGTTGACACAAAACCAGGTACTTGCCCACTAATTATCTCTCCCATTGTTTGTAACTCCACTTGAGCGTGATTTGAATAAGTCAGCCTCTCCGACTTTGTTTCTGAGAGTCTGTGAGAATGATGCCTTATGTGCCAGCCACTATCACAGAAACAAAAACAGGTCCTTCTTTCTGAATTTGAGAATTTCTGACCCAGGAGGAGTGTATCAGGTATCTGTATATCGCCTCTGTGGAGTTAGAGGAAAGGAGCCACCAGGCTGAGGGGACTCCTGACGCCTTCTGCCTTAGACAGCTAAGCTGTCTGTGCATGGCTGCCTTGGAATGCAGCTGAGCAATCTTGAAGCATCCTGAGCTAGCATTGTCTATTCATGGCCACTGGGCCTGTGAAACAGAGTCCACTGACTGTCCCTGCGCCTGTGGCCAGTCTGGAGTTAGGCAGAAAGAACAAAGCTGTATACATGGTGCGTACAAGAGAGTCTTGTAACAAGCTTGTCCCACTTTCCAGAGCTGAGTCAGGTACCTCGGCTTGGTCTTGGCTGCTCTCTTTATTTCAAGGCGTGGGCATTTGAGCTACATTTCGAGGATTGTGTTTTGTTCTAAACACCACCCTTTTGGAGGACTGGGAACAGACTCTCTGCTTTTTGCCCATGTGAATCCCTCCACCTTCACAGCCCTTCCCTATCCTTTCTTGGTCTAGTAAATCTTCCCCTCTGTCTAGGCCCAGCTTACATATCAGCTTCTCTTCAAAGACCTTCCTGGTGCCCTTACTTGGAATTAACATGGTGGAATGGAAAGAACACAGGCTTTAGAATGAGCCAGCCTCAAGTTTGAAAGCTAGATCTGTTCATTTGACTTACATCCCCCGTGCATGCCCCCAACGTTGCCTTCCCTCTTGCGTTAAGTGAGTATAACATCATATCCCAATGCACAAAAAGAGAATCATGTGGGGCTAGCTAGAAATAGTTGTACACAGAGCTGGTATTGAAGAAATGGGAATGCTAATCATCTACTCAAAGCTATAAGCAAGAGCTAAAAATTCTAAGACGGATTTTGTCTCAATCGTAAAAAAGAACAAATCAACTTAAAAAATGACAATATGACAATGTTATTGAAGCCATTAATTCCCTGGCTAACAGTTGGTGAGCTGGGGCTGCCGAAGTGCTTAGCAGAGCTCTTGTGGAGGAGAGAATTGGGCTAGTTGTCTAGCACAGTCAGATGGGATTCTTTCATTGTGACTTAGTCTGTACAGTAGGAATCCTGCCCCTTTCCCCCTGCTACTTCAGGGCTCACCTCTTGGTCTTGTGTGCAGGGGAAGATGCCTGGAAGTGTCGGGGCTGTGGGGACCATGTCACACCAAGCCAGAGGTACTACAGGACTGTCAGTGAAGCCTGGCACCGCTCCTGCTTTCGGTAAGTGGACCTGTTCTCCTCCCTTCCCCCGTGCACTACTGGCCAGGCCCTAATGGATGTTCTGGAAAAGATAGAAACAATCTTCTGACTCCGAATTTTCATCTCGGGGGAAATGAATGTGCCTGGGAAGAGCCCATGGGCAACCTCTGAGGCCAGGTTAACGTGGACTTGGAGGGAACACAGCCACAAATGGGCCAGGTGTAACTGGAGACAGGGCCTGAAAATGGGAGGAGCCCTGCCTAAGGTTGCCCAGCGCCCTTGTAAGGAAACCAAGGCCTAGAAGTGACTTTCCTCTGGCTCCACTGATGATGCTGGCAGCTCCAAGGCTGTCGGCAGCCAGCACTGCTACACTGCAGGCTGCTGCCTCGGATTTCTTCTTTTTGCTGTTAACTTCATCAGAGCTCTTAGGTTATCGTTTTGAGGCCGCCTAGTGTTTTGAAAGAGCACTGAATTTCAAATCAGACGTGTCCAGCTGTCCAAGGCTAGTTCCTCGTCGGGCATACAAGGGATACTGACAGTCTGCCTCAATATTGTGAGGATTCAATGAAGGAAGGCGAAGGTAAGTCAGAAAGTATGGCTGTTCGGGTTCCAGTTCATACACGCACAGCCGTATTTTATTCTGCCAAAACAGGATCAGTCAAAACAAGGACTTCTGAGGGGATCTGCTGAGCCAGTTCAATTCAAGGCGGTGGCAGCTGTTTAAGGGGACTCACAAGGGTCATTCAGATAGATTTTTCTTGAAGGATGCAGGATAGGAGCCCATCCTTAAAAGTCTTTAAGAAAATTGCAAACTGCGTTGGTCAGAAAAAGGTCAGGAAAGTTGCACCAAGGAATTTTTCCATCACAACAATGCACCTGTTCACTCTTCGAGAGTCTCAAGAGTTGTCCTATGAGAAAGTGTTAGAGTGGGGAGGGAGGGGGGAAAATAAGGAGCTGATACTAAGGGCTCAAGTAGGAAGAAAATGTTTTGAGAATGATGATGGCAACAAATGTGCTTGACACATGGATGGATTGTGATAAGAGTTGTACAAGCCCCCAATAAAACGATTTAAAAAAAAAAGAATTTGTTGGGACACCTTATTCCATCTCCCCTACAGGGCTGATCTTGCCCCTTCAGACTTCTCTTTGTTCCCCAGAGAAAAACGGTGAAAAGGAAGGTGGTTTGAATCCCTCAAGGGTGCCAGGACTGGCATTTTGGCATAGTGTAAATTGAAGAGCACAGAATTCTTTTGGGAAGGGCTAGTGAGATGGAAATGTTGTCACTGTGTAGAGACGTCCCTGGAGGATAGAGCAAGAAACAATCTTCGTGTTTTTTTATTTTTATTTAATAGAGGTTTCTGTGCTTTTGGAGCAATGCTTTTTAACTTAATCCTTGTATGTACAAAGCACTCGGCACATGGTAGAAGTCCACTGAATGGTTATTCCTTTCCCCCACAAGACTGGAATCCTCAGGGGTAGGAGCTGTCTTTGTATTTTCTGGAACACAAAACAGTGCCTGGCCCGTAGTCCTTCGGTGTTGGCGGAATGAAAGGAGCCTTTCACTCCAGAGCTGGAAGGGCATGTCTGGCCCAGTGGACGGAAGTGATGGGACTGTGCTCCTGTCCAGAGACAGGCACCACAGACCTTGGATTCCAACTCCCACACATAGCTCTTGTCCCAAAGCATGCCCCGTGCTGATAGCAGACAATTTGTTTTGACCTTTAAGCTCTTGCCTCCACCCAGAAATTACTTGGGGGGTTGGCATGAAGAGATGTTGGCCTCTTGAGAGAAGACTTGGCAAGAAACCAGCATTGCTCTGCCCTTGAGCTTTAACTCGGCTCTAAGACCTTCTCCATGGATCTAGTTGCCTTGGTTCCTCCTCCTTTTATTCCCAGGGAAGTTGATTCTGGCTCTTTTGTGTAACATAGTAGTTTATTAGTAGGGCATGTCAGAACTGTAGAGACCTTTTGGATCACACCTTTGTTTAACCGCTGAGTGGGCTGGGTCAGAATTGAACTCTTTGAACACCCATCGAGTCATATTTGTTCAGTGTTTTCCTGTTCCTGTTTTGTTTTGATTTTCTCTCCTTTTCAAAAATAAACAGGACAGGGTAAAATAAGCCAATCTTTGGAATATCTGGATTTTCCTAGAACTAAAGAATTTCAGAAGGAGAAAGGCCGCCTTCTAATACGATACAGTGCCTTCACATGCAGGATGAGAGGCGTGAAACAAAGAGACTTTCCTTGTTACACAGACAGGCTGTGGATGCTAAGAGGTAGACTTAGAATTGAGGTCTTGAGTCATTTCTTGGTCCAGTCAGGTGCTCACTTGCTTAGAAAGCACTGTGGTGTATGTGGGTATGTGCGTGTCATAACTGAACCTTCGTGCACGTAAAGAAGACATGGCAACCCATGTGTTTCAGAATAAAACTGAGCTCCATAGAGTTTGCAAGAGCTGTGATTTCTGAGAAATAGATCACTAGGCCTTTCTTCCGAAGCACCTCTGAATGAATTTGAACCACCGATTTATAGGCTAATAGCTGATTTTATATCACCCGTTAACACGGTGACTAGTAGGACTACAACCTATCAAATGTTACCGTCTGTTTTCCAATTCTGGTTTTGCAGCATGGTAAGTGACCTTCAGTGACTTCTCTATTCTTTAGGCACCTTGTCTCTAAATTGAGGGTAACACTCATGCCATGGAGTTGTTGTCGGGGATCAAATGAGATAAGCGATATCAAGCACCTGAAGCTTGCTGTTAGATGCCATTGCGTTCATTCTGACTCCTGGCTGGTTATGGGGAATAGAATTGCCCTGAAGAGTTTTCACAGCTTTGGCCTTTTGGAAGCAGATTATCAGGGCTGTTTTCCAGGCACCTTGGATGGATTCAAACCACCAACCTTTTAGCTAGTTGTCAAACACTCAAGCATTTGCACCACTCTGGGATTTCTATTTGAAATATAGGCACGCCTACCATTCTTAGACGGTGTTGCATGGGTCTACATGCACCTACATTTACCTTTTTTCTTACTCATTGGTCATGTGATGTTGAGCCTCCAGGGTTAAAGGTAATCTTGAACTATTCATGGCACAATTAAAGCAGAGAGCATGCTTATGGAGTAAGTAAGCTACCAGTCCAACCTGCAGTGTCACCTTGCAGTCAGACCTACCTGCAGCTTCACCAGTGTCACCTTGAAAGTGCATATCTGCCTACGGGGCTTTCCCAGTAGAAAGTCCAGGTGATGTCTTGGCCTTCAGTTGGTGCCTGGTGACATGCTGGGGAGACTGGCTGCTTTTCTGGAGTTAGTGTAGCTTTTGACCAAATCGGAGGAACATCATCAGGGCCGGCAAGGCCTGTACGTGCCTGACTCCAGAAGTACCTTGTTTAGGAGGGTGTCTTCTCCCCCTGCTCGTTCGTCTGTGACTGATGAATTCAGAGCAGCAGAGTATAGCCTGCTAGGAAGAGGACCCTTCTCTTTCCATGGAGAAATGAATCATTCATGGCCCCCTTCCAACCTTGCTCTTATCCAGCTGGACTACAGTTACAATAAAGGAAATGACTTTTCTTCTCCCCTGCCCCCACACCTTTGTTTTCCTTGTCATGGGGTGGGGCTGGATCTGTTGAATGCAGAAATTGCTGGGGTCCAGCCCAAATTCCTCCCCTCGCCTCCTCCTCACACTCTCCCATCCCCCTGTCTGGAGCCACATCTGTCATTCTGCCCCCAGTAGCCTTTAGACTGTTTCTCAGGTGCCCAGCACAGTCGGAAGCTACTGAAGACTGGAGTCTGGGACTGGGCAGTGGAAGCCAGTTGACAAACTTCCTACAAGTAGCCCAGCCCAGAACTGTGCAGTTGGGCATCTGGCCAGGATCCTGCCGCTCTCCTGTTTCCTCTTACAAATATCTCTGGCCTTCCCAGTCCCTGAACAGGGCCATTGAAGCTCAAGCTGGGGCCATTCGTACTGATGCCATAGACTGGCTCCTTCTCCCTGGGATGGCCAAGAAAGTAGCTGCAGTACCCTTTGTCTGTAGCTGAGGAAAAAGCGCATGGCTATTAACGGTGACCTGGCAACCCTGAAAAGCCCCAATGGGTTTTGATGGTGGCTTCTTTACCCATATTGGTGGTTTGACCAACGAGGTGGTTTGACCAAACTTCCCCTATTAGTTTTCTATAAAAACTTTTTAATGTGAATTAGGTGAAGGTTTACGGAGTGGATCATCAGTTTTGCATGTAATAATTCATACCCATTTTATTTCAACTGATCTAATTCCTTGGGTGTACCATCACTTATCGCTCTCCCTCCCTCTTTCCACCCCTCCTTCATTCCTAACAGTCAGTGCTTTGTCTTTGGACAAAATGCTCCCCTTTTGATCTTAAGTGGTTGATTATTCTAGCTCAGAGGTGAGCTCAGTTTCAGATCTGAAAGGTGACTATAGGCCTGATCTCTTTTATTAGTCTTTATGGCCTGACTAGGGTTTATATTGCTTGGAAACTTGCCACACTTAAGGCTCCTGGGAGCTGTTCTGGTCTCCTTTCTCAGGCTCTCTACACAAACTCCTGGAGCTTTCTCTTTTGAGAAGTGATGCTAATGACACTCTAGAAATGGGCTCAAGCGTCTAGAAGGCCACTTCACCAGGCCAACAGACTATTTCCGCTAAACCGTGGGTATAGGAAGTCTGGTGAAGAAATCACAACACGTAATAACCAGAGACTATGATGAAACAATCGACAGACAACGGCATATTCTCTGCAATGCTAAAAAGTACACTTTTTTTTTCTTACTCCATCCCCCCAACTCAACAAGCATATTAAAATCACAATTCCAATAACGGGGGCCATATATGGATTGTTTCTATTCTAGATACTGTCCAAAGAAAGCACTTCACAGGCATAAGCTAATTTAATCCCTTTCAGACACTCTCTAGGAGCCTTGGTGGGGTAGTAGTTTTGAGTTAGACTGCTAACCACTATGTCAGCAGTTTAAAACTACCAGCCACTCCACGGGAGGGAGAAAGACGGGACTTTCTACTACCATAGAGAGCTAAAGTCTGGGAAACTCACAGGGACACTTCCACCCTGTCCTGTAGGGTCACTTTGACTTGGTTTTTGGAGGCTTTAAGCTCTTACTGACATTGCATCTCCTCCACCTCATGGAGACCCTGTAGGACAGAGCAGACCTGTCTGCTGTGAGTCTAAGACTTCACATCTTGACCGCACTCGACAACCTCATCCTACTCCTGTGGAGCAGCTAGTGGGTTCCAGATGCTGACCTTGTGGGTAGCAACTCGGTGCTCATTGATCCCCACCAAATCCAATAAATGTACTGGTATTATCTCGTTTGTAAATAGGAAAACGCAGGTTACTTGTTCCAAGTCACAGAGTTTTTAAGTAACATGACTGAGATTTGAACCCAGGCAGGCTGACCCCTTGCTTACACCTGTCTCTGCTGCCTGACCACAGAGAAAGTCATGTCACGTCACTGAGACTCGCTTTCCTCCTCTGTTACACAGGGCTAGAACACTGGCCCTGTCGATGTCACCCACTGCAGGTATTAGACAGTATTGAAGGATACTGAGTCAGAGGTTTCTGCGACCCTGGAAAGTGCCCATTAAAGTGCTGTTCAATTTCTCCTGTGTCTCCAGCACCTTTTGTGGGAGTCACTGGAGCAGTCCCGCCATCTGCTGTTGTGCTAGGGATGCTGCTGCTCCAGTTCTTGACCCAAGGTCTTGACTCTGTCCAGTGCCTTTCTCCGGAAGGTGTTTGCTTTTGCCCAGTTTATCTCTGAGGAAGCAGGCAGCCAACAGGTCATTAGGCTGGCTGTCAGACAGGGGGCTGTGGCCTGCCTGCCAGAGGGAGGAAAGCGCAGGTGCCCAGAGAGGGAGGGGAAGCTGCTGCCTTCCTCTGCGCCTGTGAGACACTCAAACTTGACACTGAATAGGACAACTCTCAAAACTCACTGTCATTGAGTCAGTGCTTCATAGCGACCCCTGAGGGGTTCCGAGATTGTCACCGTTTCCAGAAGTGGAAAGTCCAGTCTTTCTCTGCTGGGGTTTCGGGTTTTGGGGGTTGGGTTTGTTTGTTTCAATTGAAGCTATACTTTTTTTTATTTTTTCAAAACTATCTTATTGGGAGCTAATACAGATATCATTCCATAGTTCAAGCACACCAAGCAGTGTTGTACATTTGCTACCACAATCAGTTTCAACATTCTCTTCCTTCTGGAATTCCTTGCTATCAGCTCCTCCTTACTGCCCCACCCCCCACCCCACTGGTGATTTTGAACAGCCCAACCTATAACCATTCCACCACCAGGACTCCATAGGACCCCTGGGATGTAGCAACAGCATGCATTTTGCATCATGCCTAGATCCTGCTCTGTTTGGGGAACAGAAAACGAAATGTACTTGAAAGCTGTGTCCAACTCATTGACCCTGTTGTAGAGTAGAACTTCCCCAGAGCGTTGCCACAGCTATAATCTTTATAGAATCACACTACCACATCTTTCTCTCAGGTTTGAGCCACTGCACTGCCAGGGCATCTTCAAATAATTGTTAGGCATATCCCAAGCCCTTAGCACAGTACCTAACCCTGGCTAGGTGTTAATAGATGTCAATATTTATTGTGAGTTTATGTATCGCTCTTGAAACCTTTTCTTTGGCTTCCATGACATTTCACACTCTGGTTTTCCTCCCACTTATCCAGCAGCTTCGCTCTACCTCCTCTGTCCTTAGCTGAGAGGTTGCCATTTCTAAAGGTGGACACTGTTTTCTCCCTGGGCAATCTCACCTACACCCATGCCTTCAGTTGTCCTCCACACATTTAGGAGCCCAAAATTCTCCACTGAGCTCTAGACCCACATAGCCTACTGTGAACCTAACGTGTCCATTTGTCATACAAGCAAGTACCCAAGATTCAGCAATAAACTCTTGATCTCCCCCAAACTGGCTCCTCTCCCACGATAATATCCCACTGAATGGCACCATCATCTCCTCATTGCCTAAACCAGAAACCTGAGAGTTCTCTAAGATACTTATCTCTCTGCCTCCAGTTCCAAGCTTGGTAGTCTTATCTCCATATTATATTTGAAGACATCCATTTCTTCTTCTTCTTTTAACTGTATGAAATGGAATCTTAATTTTGCATACTTTATTTTAAGTCTACAAGGTATTATTAGGGACTAAATATTGGGCTTCTAACCACAAGATTGGCAGTGCAAACACTCCTGGTGCTTCATGGGAGGTAGATGAGTCCATCCCATTCAAAAATATATAGTCTCAGAAACAAAATTTCACAAATAGGAGATTATTTAAGACGTTCTTGAAAACAGTTGTCTAAATTGGTGAATTCTAGTCAGGGTGAATGGGTTGTGAAAATGTGATGGAAAATTGTTAATTTTTTTTATTTTTCTGTTGCTTTTTTGCCCCCAAGTTTTTTTTTTTAAAAAAAATCAATTTATCAGGGGCTCGTACAACTCATCACAATCCATATATACATCCATTGTGTCAAGCATATTTGTACATTTGTTGCCCTCATCATTCTCAAAACATTTGCTTTTAACTTGAGCCCTTGGTTTTAGCTCCTCATTTTTTTCCCTCCCTCCCTGTTCCCCCCTCCCTCATGAACCCTTGATAATTTATAAATTATCATTATTTTATCATATCTTATACTGCCAGACATCTCCCTTCACACACTTTTTTGTGTGTGCATACTTTAATAGAACAAAATTTAAAAAGAAACCTCATGGGTACACAATATCTAGCCCCATTCCCAAATAAAGAAGGGGACAGGACATGAGGGCCTTAGATCCTGCTTTACACACAAGAACAGGAGGGGGGGAACCACTAGTTAACAGCAGTTGCAGAGCCCATGTGGGCTAGGGTCACTCATGTCATGGGGACACTATACAGAGGACACAAGATTTGAGAGTGCAATGGCCTACTCTACTTCTTCCATGCGAGATACATCTTCGTCACCCTCGAGAGGGGGAATCTCACCAGGAACAGCAGTGCTGGGCTCCTTGGCTGTCACCTCATCTTCATCAATGCCTGAGCCAAGCTTGATCATGCGGTGGATGCGGTTGGAGTGGGTCTGAGGGTCCTCAAGGGAGAAGCCAGAGGAGAGCAGTGCTGTTTCAAACAGCAGCCCCACCAGGTCTTTGACGGCTTTGTCGTTCTTCTCAGCCTCAGCCTTCTGCCGCAGCTTCTCCACAATGGGGTGGTCCGGGTTGATCTCCAGGTGCTTTTTGGCCATCATGTAGCCCACTGTGGAGTTGTCCCAAAGAGCCTGGCCTTTCACGATCCGCTCCATGTTGGCTGTCCAGCCGTACATACTAGTCACAATGCAGCCGGGTGAAAACACAAGTCTATTTGAAATTGTCACCTTCTCAACCTTCTTATCCAAAATTTCCTTCATGAGCTTGCACAGGTTCTCAAACTTGGCCTTGCTCGCCTCCATTTTCTTTATCTCTTTTTCATTCTCCGGGAGCTCCAGCCCCTCTGGTCACTGAGACTAAACTCTTCCCATCAAACTCCTTGAGCTGTTGCATGCAGTACTGGTCGATCGGCTCGGTCATGTAGACCACCTCAAAGCCTCGCTTCTGCACATGCTCCACAAAAGCAGAATTGGCCACCTGCTCTTGACTCTCACCAGTGATATAATCAATTTCCGGGTCTCCTTCATACAGGAAACCTGTTCTGAGAGGGAAGTCATCTCGTCTCCAGACTGGGCGGTGTGATAGCGCAGCACCTCAGAAAGGCGCCGCCGGTTGGTGGAGTCTTCGTGGATGCCAAGCTTCAGGGTTTTGGAGAAGGCCTCCCAAAATTTCTTATAGTTCTGCTGTCTTCTGCCAACTCAGAGAAGCGCTCCAGGCACTTCTTGACAATGTTTTTGTAGATGACCCTTAAGATCTTGCTCTGTTGGAGCATCTCTCGGGAGATATTGGGGGGCAGGTCCTCCGAGTTGACCACACCACGGGTCAAGTTGAGATACTCTGGGATGGACTCGCCACAGCTGTCCATGTTGAACATGCGGTGGACATAAAGCTTCATGTTGTTCTTTTTCTTCTTGTTCTCAAGAGGTCAAAGGGAGCATGGCGAGGGATAAACAACAATGCCCTGAATTCCAACTGCCCTTCTACAGAAAAGTGCTTGACTGCCAAATGGTCTTCCGAGTCATTAGTGAGACTCTTGTAGAATTCTCCATACTCCTCCTGGGTGATATCACCAGGATTTCTGGTCCAAATGGGCTTGGGTTTGGCATCCCATTCAATGCACTTCTCCTTAATCTTCTTGGTTTTCTTCTTCTTGTCCTTACCACGATCATCCTCCTCATCTGAGCCCAAATCTTCAATTCTAGCTCAGAGGCTTCTCCTCCTCATCCTTTTCTTCTTCTTTCTCACCTTTCTCTTCCTCTGCTTCATCATCACTGATTCCCTTCTCCCGTTGCTTCTGCAGATAAAGGGTGACGGGGCAGCCAGTGAACTGAGGGTGCCTCTTCACCACTTGGACTCGCCTCTACTCTAGCTACTCTGTCTGGTCTTCTTTGAGGTGCAGAATCACTAGTTCCCCGACCAATGGGCTCGCCGTGGTCAGCACAGACAGTGAAGGAGCCCCCAGCAGAAGACTCCCAGGCATACTGATCATCATCATTGTGTTTTGTGATCACAATCGCTTTCTCTACCACCAAGTAGGCAGAATAAAAGCCAACACCAAACTGCCCAATCATGGAGATGTCCATACCAGCCTGTAGAGCCTCCATGAATGCTTTAATACCAGACTTGGCAATAGTTCCCAGAATATTGATGAGATCAGCCTTGGTCATGCCAGTGCCGGTATCCACTAGTGTCAGGGTGCACTCCTGGGGGTTGAGGATGATGTCGATTTTCAGCTCTTGACCACAGTCCAACTTGGAAGGGTCTGTCAGGCTCCCATAGCAAATCTTGTCTAAGGCATCAGAAGCATTAGAGATCAACTCCTGAAGGAAAATTTCCTTGTTAGAATAGAATACCAAGGGCACAAGTAGAAAGCAGATGTTTTGAGAATGATGAGGGCAGCATATGTACAAATGTACTTGACACACGATGGATGAATGTATGGATTGTGATAAGAGTTGCATGAGCCCCCAATGAAATGATTTTTTTTAAAAAGAAGAATAGAAGGTATTGATGAGGAGGGACATGAGTTGGGCAATCTCTGCCTTAAAGGCAAAGGTCTCCACCTCCTCTCCATGGTGCACGTCCTCAGGCACCTTGAAGAACTGCGGGTACCAGAGAGCAGCAGGTCGGGGACTGTGTATAGCACACATACGCTCGCAGGCTACGCTACGAAGACATCTATTTCTTTCCAATTTTCTCACCACTACTCTGTTCCAATCTACTATCACCGTTACCTGGACTCCTGCAGTAGCCTTCTATCTCCTATAGCAATTGAGTGATCTTTATATGTGTACAGGAGTTCCTACATCGTGAATGAGTTTCATTCCTACATCTGTCTTTAAATCAAATTTGCAAGTAGGCTAGAACAACTAGTTACAGCTCATTTAACGTAAGTTAATCGAATGTTTGTTTTTGTATATAGTGTACCTTTCTTTTATTTATTTATTTAGTTTAAATAATTTTATTGGGGGCTCGTACAATTCTTATCACAATCCATACATACATCCATTATGTCAAGCACATTTGTACATTTATTGCCATCATCATTCTCAAAACATTTGCTTTCGACTTGAGCCCCTGGTATCAGCTCCTCATTTTTCCCCTCCTACCCGACATTCCTTCCCCACTGGTAATTTATAAACTATTATTTTCCCATGTCCTACACTGACCGATATCTCCTCTCACCCACTTTTCTGTTGTCCATCCCCCAGGGAGGAGGCTATGTGTAGATCCTTGTAATCAGCTCCCCCTTTCTACCCCATCCTCCCTCCACCCTCCCAGTATCACCACTCTCAGCACTGGTCCTGAAGGGATCATCCATCCTGGATTCCCCGTGTTTCCAGTTCCTATCTGTACCAGTGTACATCCTCTGGGCTAGCCAGATTTGTAAAGTAGAATTGGGATCGTGATAGTGGTGGGGAGGAAGCATTTAAGAACTAGAAGAAAGTTGAGGACCTATTGCCGGGGGCT
>NW_022103926.1:6335860-6367355 GCF_000313985.2 Echinops telfairi
GCCCAATGTCCATCTGCTACCTTAATACTAAACCTATAAATATATGCACATAGATCTATTTCCCCATCATCATATATAAATATATGTACATATGTACATGCCTGTTAATGTACCTTTCTATGCATAAAAGAACTTTAAAGAAAATTGTCTAGATACACTAAAGCATCATTAACATAATTCAGTAAAAATGTTATATGTGACGTAAAATATTGGTTTGTTACTATGAACCTCAGATTTCAATCTGCTAGGCTTTACAGTGACCAGTGGCATTGTATGTAAGGCAAAAATTGGTAATGTAGGACTACCTGTGTATGTGTGTGTGTGTATTTGCATACACACATGTGTATATACACGTGCATATATACATTTTTATATAAAAACCCTGGTGGGTGGTTTGGCTGCTAACCACAAGATTGACATTTCAAACTCACCACCTGTTCCAAGGGAGAAAGCTGTTTGCTTCCATAAAAATTCAGAGTCTCAGAAACCCTAAGGAGTAATTAATTCTGCTCTGCCCTATAGGTGATGTAATGTTGTGGTCATCCATCTTTTTTGTGATCTGACGTGACTGTCCTCCATTTTCTCATAATATTAATTTTCCCATAAGGGCCTGCTCTTTGGAACCTGGCCATGCCCACAAGTGAGGAGTGAATGTGTGTGAGTGTGCTCTGTATATAACTGATCGTCCTTCCATGACTTTCCTGGGTAAAGACCAAAAGAGGCTACAAAGTTCCCTGTGGTGTGACCTCACCTTGTCACCACCGCCTCCTGTTCTCTACTTCAGCCTTCTTCATTAAGCCCCTTTTTCTTCTTGATGAGGGCTTTGTTCATGTTGCCCATCTGCTCAGAATGTTCCCCATTCTCTTTTTGTCTAATTTAAGCAAAAATAGTAATTGTTCACCCTTCAGATCTTTACTTGGATATCTCAGCAAAATGCCTGAAGACTAGGTCACGTTCTCCATTCTATGCTTGTCTAGATCTTTCCTTGAGGTTTTTTCAATAGTTTCATGCCCACTAGATCAAAGGCTGTGGTACATTTTGCCCTTCATCGTGTCCCCACTGAGTACATAATTGGCACAGGAGGGATATTTGTTAAATGAATTTCCAGAGACGGCCAGGAGGTATGATGTAAGTGAGGCCTTTCCGTTCCCCCCACCCTTCCTCTATAGACTGAAGCCGCAGTTACTGTAAGTGGCAGGGAGGAATTGTTCCGGTTGTTGGTCATTTTGGCAGACTACCTGCAAATGTAGAGGTGAGAAGTTAAAGCGTTTTCTTCTGCTCTCTGAAGAGCCATCCCACAATGAGAAGAAGACAAGTCACCCAGGAGTCCTGTCCAGCAGCAAGTCTTGAACTCCGCTTTGCTTTAGGGACAATCTGGAAAGGAAGAAGTCCTGGTTCCTTCTGGAGAGAGAGTCAATAGAGGAAAGAATGACTTCGGCCACTCTGGCCCAAACTCATGGTAAATTTCCCTAAAACCTGATAAAATTTTCTATTAACAGTAAGTGGGGTTTTTTTGTTTGTTTATATGTTTGTTTTTGAGGTAGAAAGCTTTGAAGGCTGGCTTTAGCTGTAGACACCCATTGACTGTGGAGTGAAACAAATGAAGCCCTTTTGGTACTCTGATGATGTGAGAGGGCTTCAGAACGTTGGTGGGAAAATGGAAGGAAAGGCTCATGGAATTTTCCCACAAACTCTCTGAAGCCCCCTGTATATGGGGTGGGGAAGTGATAGATGATAAATTGGTGACTCCCCAAGAACTTGGAAATGAAATGCGTTCTCATTGAGTTAAACTAAACTACATGCAGTGGTGCAGTATTGTGGGATAGTAAAAAGTATAAGTTTTAGAACCATATGGCTTGGGTTCAAATCCTGGCCCTGCCGTTAATTAGCTGTACACTTTAGGTAAATTACTGAACTTTTCTGTGCTTCATTTCATCATCTATACAATGGAGATGCTGAAACTGCCTACCTCCTAGTGTTGTTGGGAGGGTTTAATGAGTCAAGTCATAAGCGCCGGGAACAGGATCTTGGGTAGAGTGAGCACTCCTGGGAATTAGTCATGTGTTATAGCTACTCAGGAGACAGATGTCTCCCAGGACTTAAGTAGATGTGAATTGCTGAATGTTACATATCTGAAGAAGTGATGTTTGTATTTTTTTTCTTTTCAATTTCCCATTAATTTAAAACCATTAGACTGAATGATCAGTCAAAATCAGTGGAACAGAAAGGGGGGAAATCAGTGAAGTAAAATTCGTGGTGTGTCCAGGTAAGAGTGAATTTAGGTTTGGTCACCAGAAGGGAGTTCTTTGTTGTAGGCAGGGTTAGATATAGGCAGAGCTGATTAGGCTAGTAACCAGGATGAAACTTCTCTCCTGGCATGCTCATAGAGTGAACTTCTGATGCCTAGTTCAGCTCCCTGGAGCCCAAGCCCATGCTAACAAGAAATATCTAAGGATGTGGATGTTCTGGTTTCAGTTGCAAAATTGTAGATGGACAATGAGGTTTAAATGATTAGGATGGAGCCATTGTAAGATGCCTGCGCCTCTGGGTACTAGGAAGTCTTCTTTCTGGACCAACAAGGCTAAAACCGAGATCTGGATTAGGACCCTTCACTACGGTGATTCTAGCCTGGGAGAGCTTTCTGAATCAGCCAGCCACCTTTTTGGACAGCATCCTTCTGTTCAGCATTGACCTAGGGTTGGGAATGTTTTGCTCTTTTTACAAAGGAAGAAATTGAAACCCAGAGACATGCACAGGGGCTTCAAAACGTTTGTGGAAAATTTCCATGATCTTTGCATTTCATTTTTCCACGAGCCATTTGCAGACACCTCACGCTTATGATCACCAACTTTGTCATTAGCCACGCCAAGTGTCCAGGTCTTCCCTGCCAGACTAGGACCCCTCTCCTGGCACTGCTCACAGATTTTCTCAGGTGTGCATTGCAGCCAAAAGAAGAGCAGCTAGATGAACAGAGCACTTGACTCTGAATATTAATAGTCTAATGTTAGTATCATGGGACAGCAGTGGAGTGCTTCTCTACATGGGGTTGCAATCCCATACTTATGGACTTAGGGCTCCTACAGACAAAACTCAGCTGGTAAAATTATTAGCTTAGTAGAGAAACAGTCTGAAGACCTCTAGAGAGACAGAGTCTTTGCTGTTTGCGCAACTTCCTTGGCCACCAGACTTTATGTGGACATATCTGCATCTAGCAATTCAGGATTCAGCCTGGCAACTGAAGACCAGTATTCTCTCTAATGTCTTGGGCTTGGTGTTAGTTTATTCATTGGGAACCTCAGCTTGCTTAAAAACCACCCGTCACACTTCACTTTTGATATACTACTCTTTAACCTTCCTGTGGCTTAATAATCTTTTGTTTCACTTCAACATCGGTACTTCTCTCTTGCTGCTACTGTCAGTAGCAGAGGTTTTACTGCATTTGGAAGCCGTGATGCAGGTCACCAGTAATATTTTTATATCAATTTCTATTTTATTTTATAATGTATAATCAAATAATATCTACTTACCTACCTGGGGACCCCTATGAAGGGAAAAACCGGCTAGCATGAGCGGTTTGTGGAGAGGATCAGCACTAGAGTTCTGATGAAACATAGCTGTAACCAATACCTGAGGTCTTAATGAGAGGAAGTCAGAGAAGATTTAGCTCCGATTCCTGCCTGAGAGTATCCCCTGCATGGTACAGACAAGGCAGTTTTCGCCCTCTAGATCAGTGGTCTCAACCTTCCTAATATCGCGACTCTTTAATACAGTTCCTCATATTGTGGTGACCGCCCAACCATAAAATTATTTTCGTTGCTAATTCATAATTGTATTCTTGCTACTGTTATGAATCAGGCAACCTCTGTGAAAGGGTCATTTGACACACACACCCCCAAAGGGGTCGCGACCCACAGGTTGAGAACCGCTGCTCTAGATGAAAGATTCATGATTTCAACTCAACCAGAAGTGCCTCAGAAGAGAGGATTGCAATAGATAAGTTGAAACAAAATGTGTATGAATACTCAGGTGTTTTCGTATGTTTTTGTTTGTTTAAATCATTTTATTGGGGGCCCGTACAACTCTTACCACAATCCATACATACATCTATTGTGTGTCAAGCACATTTTAAAAACAAATTAAACAGATAATATTATAACTCTCAAGAGACACTCAATACACAAGATTGGATGCCACTGCCAGCAAGTCAGAGCATACAATGTTATATAGTAAATATTTTAAGAGTAAATAGGAATATTCACATTAAATAATGGTAGAAAGTATAGTGCATACATAAGCGAGTAGCGTATATTTATTATTACTACAAGCTATATTATAGGTTATATGTGTATTATACTAGTATACGCCTGGCAGTATAATTACTTAATATACAAGATACATAGGATACATTGTTGCATGTAGAAAGTATAGTGCATACATAAGCGAGTAATGTATATTTATTATTACTACAAGCTATATTATAGGTTATATATGTATTATACTAGTATACGCCTGGCAGTATAATTACTTAATATACAAGATACGTAAGATACATTTGTTGCATGTGGGAAACTGTTGTGTTTGCTATATCCAGTTATGTGCTTGATGTCTCATTCTCTGATCAGGATTTCCGAACTCTTTTATAACCTTATGGGACCACAGATCTTTAAGTGGCCAAATGTTCCCCAAACAGATGTTATGTAGCTTGTGATTGTATTTGTTTACATATGTAGTGTCACTCTTAGAGATCAAAACTCTTTAAGGCTGGAGCCGTATCGATTTCATCTTTGTATTTCAGAGCTTAGTAGAATGTCTGTAGTGAATAATGCCTTTGTTGAATGACCCACCTTTCTTTTGGGGGCACGTATATCACGCATGTCCAGATACATCATTACCATGTCTGCTCTGCCATATCCTCCCAGGCAAGAGTTTGTTGTTTGTTTGTAATCAGTTTTATTGGCACATAATCCACGTATCATACAATTCAGTAGTTCAGTTCTATTTAGAAGAGTTATACAGTCATTACCACAATTTCAGGCAAGAGTCTTACTTTAGGAATGGAATAAGAGTTAAAAGCACCCAAGTCTAAGATCTCATAGGGTGCTATTCCCTCTTTACTGTGACATCTCACTATGTTCCTTTTCCCTCTCCCGGGGAGTGGACCATGTTTTGTGTATAATAAACCCATGTATATGTGCACACTCATAAAATGTACATAGCCTGCATATGAAACTAAAGCATGAAGGGGTTGTGCTGTAGTTACACAGTGTTGGAGGGTGCTAACAAATCATTTCTCAGGGCCATGCCAAAATGCCTTTCACACCTCGTACCTCATGCCATGCTAGAATTTGGATCTTCTCCAGTCTGTTTGAGTCTGACCAAGCCTCCTGAGAGTGCCCTGAAGTGACCTTGATTCAGGGGCTTCACTCTCATCAATAGCACTGGCTTCTGACAACCACGCCGACTATTTCTGATATTGGCGAATATCCTTCAAGCATTTTTTAAAAGAATTTGTTTCCGTTCAAGAAATGGCCATTCTATGGAATGACTGTATTCTGGAATCACCTTTCTGTGCTGTACCTTGAGCACCACTACCGTATCACTGAAGAAAAGAGAGAGACAGCCACCACAGGAAGTTAGAAATGTGTAAGAACAGCACTCCAGACCAAAAAGCCAAACTCATTGCTGTCATGTCAGTTCCAACTCAAAGTGACCCTGTAGGCCAGGGTAGAACTGCCCCTGTGGGTTTTTGAGACTGTAACTCTTTATGAGAGTAGAAAGCCTCATTTTTCTCCCAAGAACCACTAGGAAGGGTAAGGGTAAGTCTCCATTGGGCCTTTAAAACAGTATCAGGTATCCAGCATCAAAGAACAAAAAATCATATCATTGTATATGATGAGGGTGAATGCAGTAGAGACTCAAAGCCCATCTGTAGGCAACTGGACACCCCCTTACTGAAGGGTTGCGGAGAGGAGATGAGCCAGTCAGGGTATAGGTTAGCAACGATGAGCCGTATAACTTTGCTCTAGTTCTTAAATGCTTCCTCCCCGCACTATCATGATCCCAATTCTATCTTACGAATCTGGCTAGACCAGAGGATGTACATTGGTACAGATAGGAACTGGAAACACGGGGAAGCCAGGACAGATGACCCCTTCAGGACCAGTGGTAAGAGTGTTGATACCGGGAGGGTGGAGGGAAGGTGGAGTAGATATAACCTCCTCCCTGGGGATGGACAACAAAAAAGTGGGTGAAGGGAGACGTCGGACAGTGTAAGATATGACAAAATAATAATTTATGAATATGAAGGGTTCATGAGGGAGGGAAGAAGGGGAGGGAGGGGGAAAATGAGCTGATGTTAAGGACTCAAGTAGAAAGCAAATGTTTTGAGAATGATGATGGCAACAAATGTACAAATGTGCTTGACACAATGGGTGTATGTATTGTGATAAGAATTGTATGATAATGGATTGTGATAAGAATTGTACAAGTGAAGAGTGTAGATATAAAACATTTAAATGTAGAGGAAGAGAAGTCATTTACAGGAGGTGGGGGGGGGCGGGAACAGATTATCTTAAAGTTGGAAAGAAAAAAATAACATGAAAACCCCAAAGAACATGAAAAAAACCTCATCAAGATCAAAAATAAGAAACTGTCAAGAATAACTAAGAAAATAGCAAGAAAACTTACAAACAAAAAGAACTCAGCACAGAAATTTAAGAACAACTCCCCCCCCAAAAAAAAACCCAGCATCACACACAAAATGACAATAACAATTTTACATATACCATTAATGACACTGAATGTAAATGATTGAATGCACTAGTCAGGAGCCAGAGAGTAGTGCACTGGACAAGAAAACAGGACAGGATAGTGCATGGACATTGGGCCTCTACTCGAGTCCTCCCTCAATGCAAGAACACTTTGTTCTAGCAATCTGGCGTTCTGTGATGCTCATCCTCCCAGCACCATTGCTGAAGACAAAATGGGTGCACAAGCAAATCTGAAGAAAAGCTGATGGTACCTGGATATCAAAAGATATAATGTCTGGGGTCTTAAAGGCTAGGCTTGAAGTTAAACAAGCGGCCATCTAGTAGAGAAGCAACAAGCCCACATGGAAGAAGCACACCAACATTTACGATCATGAGGTGTCGACAGAATCAAGTAACAGGCATCAGAAGACCCAAAACAAACAAAAAACCATATTGTTGAGAATGAGGGGGATCAGAGCAGAGACTCAAAACCCATCTGTAGACAGAAGGGTCACAAGGAAGGGATCAATTAACCAGGCTGCAGTATCGCACCATTGAAACACACAATATTCCTCTGGTTCCTAGAGACTTCCTCACCCCCCACTATCATGACCCTAGTCCTCCCTTTCACTTTGGGCTAGACCAGAGCATATACACTGGTAAAGATAAGAGCTCACAACACAGAATCCAGGTCAGATAAACCCCTCAGGAACAGAAATGGAAGTAGCGATGCCAAGAGGGTATGGGGACGTGGGGAGGAAAGGGGAGGAAGGGGGAACCGATCACAGTGATCGACACATAACCGCATCCCACCACCAGGGGGAACAAACAACAGAAACCATGGGGGAAGGGATACAGCAGTCAGTGTAAGAGATGAAATGATAATTTATAATTTATCAAGGGGTCATGAGGGTAGGAGGCAGAGAAAAAAGAGCTGATACCAAGGACTCAAATAGAAAGTAAATGTTTATAAAATAATGATGGCAACATATGTACCGTATGTACAAATATGCTTGAAACAATTCAATAGATTGTTATAAGAGCTGTAAGAGCCCCAGTAAAATGATCTTTAAATAAAATAAAATAAAACATCAAATGTAAAAAAAAACTGTCCCCCCAAAAAAACCAGGACTCTTCAGTGTGCTACTTACAAGAGGCATACTTTAGATACAAAGACTAAAAATAGACCAAAAAAATTAAAGAATGATGACAATGGCAATAATGGCAATTAAAAAAACAGGAGTGAGTTAAAAAAAAACCCACAAAACAGTAGTGGCACTATTACTCTTGTATAGAATAGACTTCAAGATAAAATCCATCCTGACGGCGGTGGGGTGGGGTGTGTGTGGAGGAATTTATCCTGAGAGACAAAGATGACCACTACAGGACAATTAAAGGGACAATAGAACAAGAAAGCATAACTAGTAAACATATATGCATCAATGAAACACCTTCAAAATACAGTAATCAAATGTTTATAGAGTCGAAGAGAGTAATAAACAAAACTGCAGTAGTAGATGGAGACCTCAGTGCACCACTCTCAAGAAAGGACAGAACTTTGGGAAAGAAATTGGGGGGAAAAAATCACACAGAAGAACTAAACAACGTAATCAACTTAACCTCGGACATAATCAGAACACTCTACTCAACAGCAACACAATATGCATTCTTTTGCAGTGCACCTGGAAGAGTCCCTAGTATGGATCTATGTTAGGTCACAAGGCAAGCTTTATGAAGTCAAAAACAATGCGATTTAAAACCATTTCCTCAGACCACAGCACTATAAAATTAGAAAACAACAGGAAGATAAAAGGGCAAAATCAAATCCATGGAAACTGAACAATACTCAGTTTAAAAATTGAAGAAACATGGAATGAAAAATTTTTAAGCCTGGAAACAAATGAGAATGAAAATACAACATACCAAAAGCTCTGGCACACAGCAAAAGCATTACTTAGAGGGCAATTTATAGCAATAAATGAGTACATCAAACAAGAAGAGAGAATGTAAGTCAACATCTTAAGTCAGCTTCCTCAATGCTTAGTACAATAGCAATCAAATAGACCTTCCACCACAAGAAAAAGATACTTAGTTGAAATAACTGAATGAGAAAACACAAAAAGAATAGAAAAAATCAATAAGACAAGAAGTTGGTTATTTGAAAGAGTTAACAAGATTGACAAACCACTGACAGCTTGAGGAAGGGATGGGAAAAGATGCAAACGGGGAATAAGAAATGAAAGGGGCAATATCATAATAGAACCAACTGAACTAAAAAAGAGAACACAAAACTCTGAAAGATTGTATACTCCAACAAATTTGAAAAGCCTGGATGAAATACACAAAATTTCGGTAACATATTACCCATCGAAATTAGCATAGATTACTGTAGAAAACTTCAATAGACTCATAACAAAAGGAGAAATAGATTTGGTCATTAAAAAATTCCCAACCAAAATAAGTGTAGAACCAGACGCTTCACAGAAGATCTGCCACCAGTTCTACACAGACTATTCCAAAATAAAGGTAAGCACAGTAAACTCATTTTACGAAAGGAGCATGACCCTGATACGCAAACCAGGCAAAGACGTCATCAGAATAGAGAAGTACAGACCAATATCCTTTAAGAACATAGATATAAAAAGTATCAACAAAATCGTAGCCAATAAAATTCAACAACAAAAAACAATGCGAATACCTTGTGATCAAGAGATTCATATCAGATGATATGCAAGGATAACTCAAACATCAGAGAAACATCAATGTAATCTACCATGTAAATACAGGATAAGAACTACATGATCATATCAATCAATACAGAAGGCATTTGACAAAATCCAATACCCATTCCTAATAGAAACATTTAGCAAAATAAAAACCGAAGGGAACTTTTTCAACACAATAAAGGCCATGTATTCAAACCCAGCAGCCAACATCACACTCAATGAGAAACTGAAAGCATGTGAATGGGAACTAGACAAGGATAGCCTTTATCATCACTCTTAGTAGTTTACTGGAAGTCCTGGCCAGAGCTATTAGACAACAAAAAGAAGTTAAAAGAAGTAGTAAAAATTTTTTGCACATGAGACGATTTCAAGGGTTTGACGAGAAAATTGTTGGAAATAATGTAAATACTAGACAGTATAGTTAAGTATAAGATTAATATTTTTAAATTAATTGGATTCCTTTATACAAAGTAAGAGAACACTGAAAGGGAAATCAAGAAAAGAGTGCCACATACAATAGCCACACAGAAGATGAGTACTTAAGGCTTAACAAGAGAAACAAAAGACTTGTACAAAGAAAACTACAACAAAAGCAAAAGAGACTTACATAAATGAGAGAGTGCTCCCTGCTCATGGATAGGAAGACTTAACATTGTGAAAATAGCATTACTACCCAAAGCAGTCTATACATATAATGCAACTCCGATCCAGAGCCCAACAGCATTCTTTAAAGAAATGGGAAAACTAATCATCAATTTTATATGAAGAGGAAAGAAACCTGAGACAAGTAAAATGCTGCTTAAGAAGAACAAAATAGGAGGCTTCTCATTTCCCGACCTCAAAACTTATTACAGAGCAACCATAGTCAAAACAGCCTGGTAACGGCACAAAAATAGAAACATAGACCAATGGCACAGAATAAAGAACCCGGAAATAAAGCCATCCACCTACGGACAACTGAACTTCAATAAAGGGCTGAAATCCATTAGGGAAGAGATAGTCTCTTCAACAAATGATGCTGGCAAAATTGGATTTCCATTTGCAGAAGAATGAAACAGGACCCATACCTAAACAAAAATAAACTCATGATGTAATCCGAAGACCTAAATGTAAATCCTAGAACTATAATCAATGGGCAAATAGGGACAAACTTAAGGGCCCTCAAACCAAACCAAACCAAGCTCGTTGCCATCGAGTCAATGCTGACTCATAGCCCTGTGGGTTTTCGAGACTGTAACTGTTTGTGGGAGTAGAAAGCCCAGTCTTTCTCTCTTGGTGCTGCGGGCGCTAGTGCAGGGTATAAACACGCTATCAAAGTATAACCCAGAGGAAGGCAAAACAGGTAACTAGGACCTCCTAAAAATGGCACACATAGGTCCATCGAGAGATTTTATTAAAAGAATAAAAAGAGAACTCACAGTCTGGGAATAAAATGTTTACAGTGACATATCAGACAAGGAAATAAGCTCTAAATTTACAGAAAACTGCAACAAGAAAAATATAATTAATTAAAAATGGGCAAAGGACATGAATCGACATGCATCCAAAGACATAGGAAGAAATGTTCACAGTCACAAGCCAATCCGAGAGGCAAATCAGAACAGCCACCTTCTCGCAACATGGACAACAAAGTGAAAAAACAAGTCCAACAAAAAACCAAATGACAATTGCTGCAGAGAGTGTAAGGAGATTGGAATTCTCATATGTTGCTAGTAGGTTGTAAAAATATATAGCCAGTGTAGATCATGATACGATGGTACCTCAAACAACTGGAAATAGAAATTCCATATGGAAAGTAAGAGCCAGACCACAAACAAATATATAAACATCTATGTTTATCGCAGTCCTGTTCACAAGAGCAAAATGATGGCAACAACCTCAAGGCCCACCAGTGGAAGAATAGATAAATAAACTTTGGAACATACATGTGGTGGATTACTGTGCATGACTAAAGAATTATGAAATTGTAAACCACCTCATAGCATGGGTGAACCTGGAAAATATGCTGAGTGAAATTAGTCTATCACAAAAGAGCAAATATTGTTTGAGAACGATGTTACAAAGGAAAAATATACAGTTTTATTGGTACATAATCCACAGATATCATTCAATCATATCAAGAAATATTGTACAGTCATTACCAGAATCCATTTTAGGATATCATTCAATCATATCAAGAAATATTGTACAGTCAGTACCAGAATCCATTTTAGAACAACCGCCCTCCCGTTAAATCGCCTTTAAAATGAGTTGTGTAATCACATTCAGTCCTAGTTCTCCCTCCCCCTGCCTTGATTTTTACTCCCCAGATCCCCTCACCCTCCCCATCTCCCCCTACCCACAAATCCCCTGCCGACTCTTGCATCAGTTCTTATCTCTGTGCGTCCACTCCTGTGCTTCACACACTGGTAAACCCGACAGAAACAGTAAAAAGCAAAATAACATGGTAAGGATATAACAGCAGTAATATACAGATAATAATATAAACAATGAGTGAAAAAAGAAAAGACCACCATCAATATTTAAAAAGCCAGGGAAGAAATTTTTGTCATGAAACAAGCATGAGATCCTTGCACCTAGAACAAATTCAGGTCGGGTCTAGATGGAGGTCAACTGACCCAGTATCAAGTTTGATCCAGCATAATCAGGATGACAATGATCTATGTTTGATAGTAAGGTCGTTCCTGACCTTTGCCTGTGGCTACAGGGGATCTGCCAGCAGCTTAATCTGAGTAGATACTTTGCAGATGGGTTTTGGGCTCCCACTGTCCTCCAAACCTTCCCCAAACTGGGTGTTCACAATTTTAGCTCTGATACTTTTCCCTTCATCGTATTTGAATTTTGTTATTGTCCTCTTTGGATCACACAAGCTAGTGTGTTTCTTCCATGTGGACTTTGTTGTCTCCTTGCTTACATGGCTGCTTGTTTGAGTACAAGCCTTTGAGACCCAGACCGTATTCTGATGGATAATCGTGCACCATCTGCTCTCTTCACCACACTTTGCTGTGGCACCCTTATCTTCAGTGATCATTTCATGAAGGCGAGTATCAAGCCAGGCCATGTCATCAGAACCAACTGTCTTTGGATTGAGGCCAGAGTCAAGTAGGAGCCCAGAATCCGTCTGCTTGTCCATGGAGTATGCACAAGGTTTATTTTGGCAGTCAACTTATGACAAAATCAAACCTCCATAGGACCAGCCACACCAGCACCAGCAACAAACCAACTAGCAAATAAGCAAACAAAACAAAAAGCAAAAGGTGGGAAAAACCAAAACCCATATAAACAAAAAGAGTACAACATTGTCAATCATCCCATCCCTCTGGGGTAAAAGGCAATTGTGCTGATAACAACAGTTTTCCCAATGACACAGCGCTTTGGATACTGTCAGCATGAGGAGTCTACGCAAGTACAGATCCACCTGAAGCCAAGGCCCATGAGTTGTTGCCCCACACAATTTGATTTCCCATTCTATTGAGCTCTGTCTACTCGAAGTGCAGATTCTTACCCAACAGACCAAAACCTGGCATGTCACTGAGAGGGGGACACGAAGGCACCAAACACATGATGATTCTGGGTCCCTCTTCCATTGGACACCCCAAAATCCAGGTGTTCCTCCCCAGGGTCCAGTATCTGCCACCTCCACAGTCCCTGGGAGGCCTTTATGTTTCTTTTTTAACATAAGGTTTATCGGCACTTCATCCAGATATCATACAATCCAGCAGTTCAGTCACATCAAGAAGTTTGTACAATCTTGACCACAATCAAGTTTAGAACATTTTCCTCCTTGTACTCGTTGTAATTTTTGTTTTTGTATTTTGACAAAAATACACACGACCATTCTCCAATTCAGCAACTTCTACATGTGTAATTCAGTGCCGTTGATTATCCTCTTCCTGTTGTGAAACCATCATTGGTATCCCTCACCAAATTATTCCACCACCATTAAAAGAAACTCAATGTCCCCTAAGCAAAAATGCTTCCTCTTCACATAGGTCAAGTTTGGTTTGGGGTGTTTTTTTTAGTAGTTTTCTTGATATAATATTCACATATCATATACTTCCCATAGTTAAATCGCTTTTTTAAAGAGTTGGATATACATCATCACAATCAGTTCGAATGCTCCCTCTTCCCTCCCACATTCAATGATTGCTCCACAGTTCCTCTCAGCCTCTTCCCCTCCCCTCCCCTTTCTGAGAAACTATTGCATCAGTTATTGTCTGTGCTTCCACTCCTGTGCAGCTTAAACTGGGAAACCTAACAGAAACAATCAATCAATAAATAACACAGGAACAAGAAAACAATAATATAAAGATAAATATAAAGAGTAAGAAAGAAAAGACCACCAACAATATTTTAAAAGCCAGAGAAGAAATTTCTGTCATGGAACAATCAAGAAATATTTGAGTATAGAGCAAATTTGGGTTGGGTCAAGAGAGAAGTCAGCTGACCAAGTATTGTATTATGGATGTGGTTCCATCCACTGTAATCAAGTTTGTCAGAATCTCTGTCTGATAGTAAAGCTGTTTGAGTCTCTCACCTCTGATTAGAGGCTTAATCTGACCAGATACTCTGCAGATGGAGTTTGAGTTTTGTTAGTGTCTTTAGCTCACACAGGCTGGTGTGCTTCTTCCATGTGGGCTTAGTTGACTCCTCGCTTAGATGGCTGCTTGTTTGAATACAAGACCTTAAGACCTTAGACACTATTCCGATCGATAGCTTGAGCACCGTCGGATTTCCTTACCACACTTTTCTGTAGCACCCTTTAGTGACCGCTTCGTGTTAGGTGAGTATTGAGCAGGGCCATGTTATAGGAATGAACTGTTCTCATATTGGGGCTAGAAGTACATAGGAGCTCAGAATCCATCTACTTGTCCCCAGGTATGAATGATTCTGGTTTACTTTGACAGTAATATTATGACAAAAACTAAAACTGACAAGAACAACAGAAACAAAAGAAACCAAAAAAGATAAACATTGTCCATCATCCCCTTAGGGTATAAGGCATAGATAACATGAAAGATTTTTCCAATGACATAAAACTTAAGATACTGTTGCTATGAGTTTATGCAAATATAGTCCAACTTCGAGCTACAGTCCATGATTTGTTGCTTTGCACAGGTTGACTTCTTAATTGATTTAGCTCTGTTTACATTGAGCATGGGGGTTGGTGCTAGGTGAAAACTTTCTATATCATTTTTTGCCAGGGCAAACCCTTTCCTCTCAGATTAAAACCTATTGTAATAATGCAAGGGGAGCATTGAGGTACTAAATATATGATGGCTCAGGGTCTTCTTTCATTGGATACCCATTAAGCCAGGGGTCCCACCCAAGGTCCAGTGACCACTATCTCCAGGATTGGGGTGACCATCTTTTGCATCCTCTCCTACCAGGGGATTTCAGTCCCAAGTCCAAGGGTATAGGTAGTTTTGAGAGCAGGCCCAGATGTTTCAGTCAGACTTCCATACCACTGAGTCCTTCTAGTATAGCCCTTGGGGGATGCCATGTTCCCTGAAAGGCCTTCGTCTACGGTCATCATAGTGCTTAGTCCAAGGTGCCATTCACCGAGGGTTGGGCACAAACTTATTTGAAGTGTCTCCACAGGACCACAGAACTGGGTTTATTTCCCCCGATAGATGCCCTACAATTATTGTTTAGCATCCCTTCCCAATGTGAGGTTGCAACTCTCCATTTATTTACCCACTGTACCCACCAACAGAATATCAGTGGCTCTTTGGAAACGTAGATGCACCCCTCGCCTGCCTGTTGATTTGCTTTGTCTTAATGTTGTCCAGCATCAAGTGGATGGTCTTCTCTCTTTTGCCCCTTCTTGAAGGAGTGACCCCAGCCATGTGAGGTCTCCTCTTTCAAGGTGACTTTTATGAAGTCCACATAAGGGGGTGATGTATGGTTTGTGGCCAGTAGGCAAGCATTCTCCCCTTTTGTTTGGGAATCGGTCCCTAAGATTTGTTTAATTGGTGTTTCTCCTTATAGTGGCAAACTCATGCAATATTTGACCTTTTGTGACTAACTTCACTCAGCGTGATGATTCCCAGGTCCTTCCATGTCATGCGGGGTTTCATGCTTTCGTCACTGTTGTTTAGGTATGCATAGGATTCCACTGTGTGTATGTGCCACGGTTTTTTTATCCCTTTTTCCTCTGTTGGGCATTTGGGCTGCTTCCAGTCTCTCACTATTGTGAACTATGCTGCTATGAACACGCAGAGCACACTTCCACTCATGTTGTGTCTCTTATTTCTTTACGGTATATCCCTAATAGTGGTATTGCCTAATAGTGGTATCGTATGGGATTTCAATTTCCATTTGCTTTAAGTGTTGCCTTATCACAGTGGTTCTCAACTTCCTAATGCCTCGACCCATTAATACAATTCCTCATGTTGTGGTGACCGCCCCCAACCTAAAATTATTTTCTTTCTTTTTTTTCCCAAATCATTTTATTAGGGGCTCATACAACTGTTATCACAATCCATACATACATCAATTGTGTAAGGCACATTTGTATATTCATTGCCCTCATCATTCTCAAAACATTTGCTCTCTTAAGCCCCTGGTATCAGCTCATTTTTTCCCCTCCCTCCCCATAAATTATTTTCATTGCTACTTCATAACTGTAATTTTGTTACCGTTATGAATCAGGCTACCCCTGTGAAATGGTTGTCTGACCCCCAAAGGGGTCACGACCCACAGGTTGAGAATCACTGCCTTATCATTTCCCATAGTGGTTGTATATATTTACAAGTCCACCAGCAGTGTATATTAGTTCCAATCTCTCTGCATCCTCTCCAGCATTTGTTGTTTTCTGTTTTGTTTTTTAATTGGGCCAGCATTGTATGTGTAAAGTAGTAGGTATCTCATTGTGGTATTAATTTGCATCTCCCTGATGGCTAGTGGTTATGAACATTTTTTCATGTGTTTCTTAGCCATTTGTACATTATTTTTGGTGAACCATCTGTTCATGTTTTTCCCCCATCTTAATTGGGTCATTTATTATTTTCTTATTGAGCTTTTGTAGAATTCTGTATATTTTGGTGATTAGACCCTTCTCAGATGTGTTGCTGGTTTAAAAAAAAAATAAATCCCCAATCTGTGGGCTCTCATTTTACTCTCCTGGTGGTGAAGTCTTTTGATGTGCCTAAGTGATGTGATTTCAGCCTGTCCCATTCATCCATCTTGTACTTTCACCGTGTGTGCCTCCTCCATTATACTGGGTAGTCTATGTAGGCCTTGTAAGAAGGCCTTTGAGTTTGTTGCAGCTTTCTCATTGGTGATCCTGATAGCTTTGGAGTTGACATTTAGGTCTTCAGTCCATCTTGAGTTCATTTTTGTGCATGGGGACAGATGGAGCCCTGTTTCATTTTCTGCATGTGGAAATCCAGTGTGTCCAACACTATTTGTTGAAGAGGCTGTCTTTGGCCCATTGAATATGTCCAGGTCCTCAGACAAAGGTTTTCATAACAAAGCAAAACAAAGCCAAAAGAGCTAACTTTGGTGGTGGCCAGGGGTGGGAGGGTGAGGCCACAGGCTAGATGATAGACAGGTATTAACTTGGGTGAGGTTCAGATAGTATTCCGTGAGAGGGAGAAGATAAATCAAGGCAGGGGGCACAGGTCAAACTATTGGGGGGAATGGAGGAGAGGTGTTGATAAGTAGTTTAAGTTGTTGACTACAAGATTGATTATCTGAAATGCATACCCCTTGCCTAGTTCACAATAAAAAGGTCTTAAAAAACAAAAAACCCTTAAGAGCAGCCACCCAAGATACAATGATTGGTCTCTTCCCACCCAGAGAATAAAATCAAGAACTCAAGGAGACAGGCCAAAAGACTAATGGATGGCTCAAGTCCCAGCCTCCCTTATCTAACCTGTGACCAAAAGTAGACTACTGGCTGCTCTGACTAAGGTTACAATAGAAGGTCCTACAGAGAGTGGAAGCAAAATGTAGAACAAAGTTCAAAATAATAAGAAAAGCCATGCCAGTCTGATAAAGACTGGTGAAATCTCGGAGACTGGCCCTGAGACCCCCTTCAAACCTGGAACTGTTCCAGAGATCACCTTTCAGCTAAGCAAGAGACAGGCTAGTGAAGTGGGTGGTGGTAACACCTTTGAGGAACACCCACATCGAAACAATCAACCATCTGAGATCAAAAGGGCAGCATGTGCCCCAAAACAGTTCCGAAATCAGGAAGGGGCAGGGAAGATGGGTGAATGGTAATAGGGAACACGGAGGAAGGGGGAATTGAGCCGTTACATTAAGGGGAATTGCAGCCAAGGTTAAAAAGCAAAATGTGTATTCTTGAATGGAAAATGATTTTGTTCAGTAAACTTCCCCCCAAACCACAATAAAATATTCAGAAAGGAATTTTTAAAGCCCTAAATTTATTTATTAGCTATATTCAGAATAAGATGAACAAGCTTTTTGTGCATTTGCTTCCTTGTAATCTACCCTGCCTGCCTTTCAGAGTTACTGGGAGAGAAAGTGAAATCAAGTGAAAGGCACTTAGAAAGAGTAACGCAAGGGTTTTCAAACTTGTGAGTGTATTGAGGACCTTGGGGCTTGCTGAAAATGCAGATTCTTGGTCCTGTTCTTTGTGTTCCCGATCAGTTTCATCAAGCGTCTCAGGGGGGTCTGATTCTGCTATTATTTAGACCAACTTTCAGAAACCCATCAGTAAATCGCCTAAGTCCTTTTTACTTTCAGCAAGTAAGGTGTCATCTGCATATCACCGATTGTTAAGGAGCCTTCCTCTAATTCTGCTGCCTCATTATTATTAATATAGTCCAGTTTCCCTAATTATTTCAGCGTACAGCTTAAATAAGTATGGTCAAGGGATACAACGCTAGCATATACTTTTTTAAAAAAATAATTTTGCTGGGGGCTTGTACAACTCTTATCACAATCCATCCATCCATCCATTGTGTCAAGCACGTTTGTACATTTGTTGCCATCATCATTCTCAAAACATTTGCTTTCTGCTTGAACCCTTGGTATCAGCTCCTCAATTTATTTTCCATCCCTGCTCCCCCCTCCCTCATGAACCCTTGATAATTTATAAATTATTATTATTTTGTCATATACCCTGTCTGACATCTCCATTCACCCACTTTTCTGTTGTCCGTCCCCCAGGGAGGAGGTTATATGTTGATCCTTGTAATCGGTTCCCCCCTTCCCACCCCACCCTCCCTCCACATAACACTTTTAATTATTTTAAGCCATGCGATATCCTCTGGTTCTGTTTGAATGACTGCCTGTCGGGCTCTGTACAGGTTCTACAGGAACACAACGAAGTGTTTGGAATTCCCATTCTTCTCAATGTTATCTCTGGTTTGTTGTGAGTCACACAGTTGCATAGTTCATAAACCCAAGTAAACATCTTTCTCATATTCTCTGGTTTGAGCCAAGATCCATCTGACATCAGCAATGATACTCCTCATTCCATGTCTGCTTCTGAATTTAGCGTGAACTAATAGCATTATTCTATAATATCTGCACTCTCTGGGCCACCTCTCTTTGGAATGACAAATATGGATCTCTTCCATCTGTTAGCTGTCTTCCAAAACTTTGTGACACAGACTAGTGAGTATTTCCAGTGCTACATCAGTGTTTTAAAAATATTTCGGTTGGTATTTCATCAATTTTTAGAGTGTTGTTTTTCTCTAGTTCCTACAGTATTCAGTAGCATCAATTCTTGATCATTAGCTACCTCTCAAAATGACTGGACATCAACCCGTTCTTTTTCTCACCGATGCAGTTTTCACCTAAGTTCCCTCGATCAGTTCTTGGAAGACAATTAGCAACGTGTGTCGCCTTCGGAATACAAAAGGACAGTTAACCTTCTGAGCTGACCTCTGCTGTGAATTGGCCAGCAGATCCCCTCAAAACACACCATTTTGATTCGACCTTTTTTTTTTCTTCTGGAGACTGTTTCATTGCTAATATCAGATGGATGTTGGCTGAAAGCAGAAAATACCAGAAAGATGTTTATTTGTGTTTTGTTGACTATGCAAAGGTATTCGACTGTGTAGATCATCACAAACTATGGATAGCCCTGAGAAGAAAGAGAATTCCAGAATACTTCATTGGACTCATGTAGAACCTACACAGGTCAAGAGGCAGTTCACCACAATTAAAAAAAAAATCAGGAAAGATGTACATCAGGTTGTAACCTCTCATCGTATTTATTCAGTCTGTTTGCTAAGCAAATAATCAGAGAAGCTGGACTATCTGAAGAACTCGAGGAAGGCTTAGTAACAACTTCAATATGCAGACGATACAACCTTGCTTGCTGAAAGTGAGGAGAATGCCAAGTGGTTGCTGATAGAGATCAAAGATTGCAGCCTTCGGCGTGGATTACAACTCAGTATAAAGAAAACCAGGATCCTCACAACTAGACCAATAGGTAGCATCAGGATAAATGGAGACAAGACTAAAGTTATCAGGGATTTCATTTCACACCTACTGAATGCCTCGCACTCTGTTCCAGGTGCTCGGGAGCTATTCATCCAATAAAAAATGGAAATGACAGAAAGAGCCAGTTTTCAGAAAGGAGGCGGAAAATCCTGGAAAGAGTAATTTAGAAACCTTTTGACTTGAGTAGGAGTCTTGGTGGCTCAGTGGGTTGGTTACACATTGGCTTGCTAATCCCAAGGTCAGCAGTTCAAAACCATCTCCTCCAAGCAAAAAAGGTGAGGCTTTCGACTCTCGTGAAGAGTTACAATCTCAGGAACCCACAGAGGCCTATATGGTCTCTATGAGTCAGAATTGATGTGATGACTGTGAGTTTGACTTGACAGCTTCATAAAACCTGGGCAGTCGATAGGTGAATGCTGATCATTTTAATGAGGCTAGAGAACCTTTTTCCTGCCAAGGGCCATTTGAGTACATATTTGGTCAAACATTTAATTAACTATCTGCTAACCGCAAGGTCAGCCGTTCGAAACCACCAGCTGCTCCTCAGGAGAAAGACAGGACTTTCTACTCCGTAAAGAGTTACCATCTCGGAAACCCACAGGGGCAGTTCTACCCTGTCCTCCAGGGGCGTCATGAGTCAAAATTGTCAAACGTGGCAGTGAGTTTTGAATGATGGCTGGAACAGCTGTTCTTTGTAAGACATTTGATGTTAGCTGGTATTGATGGTTTCTCAGACCATATGTTCCCCACCCCTGAAAAGAAGCTGATATCGAAGATTCAGCAGCAATGAATTATTCATGACACTGGGCTCAGCCACTTGGGAGGCTGGCACAGGACTGAGCACTTTCTGTACTCTACTGTACATATTGTTGCTATGAGTCAGAGCCATTCCAACCTCACAACAACATTAACAAGGAGACTTGAAGATGGTGTGGGATGTGGGGTGGGGAGCCTTGGGAGTAGTGTTTTCTTTCCTCTTAGTGAAGGTGACGTGAGCTGGAGCCAACTCCGCAGCAACTAACAACACTTAGAACTCTCTTGATTTCCGCAAGGTATACGAGAAACTCTCTCACGATATGGTGACACTAAGAATGTAGACAGGAAATCTAGAAAAATCAGAATCAGGAGCCCAACACATCGAACATATTGGAGTGCCTGTATTATAGGGACAGGATCCCTAAATGCCTAACTGGCGCAGGATTTGGGGTCAGCAAGCACTTCCCAGCAGGGCTATCTGAGTTGATTGCCTAATGGCTCTGGGCTTCCATTGTTCCACCTGTGTTTGCAAGAGGTTTTGCCAGGGTTGAAATAGGTGGGGGGCAGGGGGTGCTTTATCAACATTGGTTACCTTCACTGATCTAGTACTGTTTATAATTCATTCATAATGGGGGTTGTGAATCATGTGTTTACCAGGCAGCCGTGGGTGCTGGTGTGGGCCAGGCCTATGCTGAGCTGAGCTACAGGAGTCCCCAGCACCTGCCCTCACGGTGTGCTCTGGCAGCAGACAGGCAGGCCTTCCTGTGGGATCCCAGACAGTGGTGATAAGCGTGGCAGTAGTTGAGCAAATCCTACCTGGAGGATTGCGTGCTCCGTTGGACTGGCAAGAGGAAGAGGACGTTGCTGGCAATAGAAGGAGGAGGAGGAAGGGGCTAAGAGAGACCGCAGAGCGGGCTGCTGGGCACAGGTTAGTAATGGAACGTGGCAAGGGGTGGTTAGGCTGATGGGGACCTGAGTGGTGCACGCAGTCAGGATTTGTGCTGTGGCATGAAGAAGTGGGGTTTGATCTGAATCACAGGGCTTCTCTCAGGCATTTATTTTGTTCATATACCGTTTCCAAAAAGCAGGCCTCAAGTGTAAGCAGCGTATAAAGAGGGCCCAAGTGGTAGAAAAAGAAGGCTGTTTTCTTGTTGCACTAAGGAGGGAAGTGGTAATCCAGTGGCAGCTAGTTTTCCAGCTGTTCTTGAAAGATTACAGGTCTAGCTTGGCTTTTAGAACAGGAGAAGAAAATACCCATTCTCTCTGAAGCTTGGATTTTTCCCTGGACACTTGACCTGGGACAGCTTTCTGCCCTGATATCTACAATCTGCTTCATCATTTGCAACAGCCCCATTGTCTTACTTAAAAGGAATGTGGCCACCTGAACCTCCCTGCGCACCTGTCTGTCCTCATTCATAGGAATCTCTTTCCAGACAAAATCTCTAGCGGTGGGATTTCCAAGCCCTTAGTTTCAGAAAGATAACGGTATGTTTTGAGGGGGAAGATGAGTTGGAAGAAGGAAGAGCGGAAGCAGGAAAAATGATCAGTAGGTGAGGGTGGCTGTGCTCACCTTGTCGTGGTCGGAGTCCTCCTCACCCACAGAGGACCTATGTGACACCATTCCAGGGACGTCACCTTCCTCCAAGGAGAGGTGAGGTGTTCGTTCACCACTTCTCACCGCAGGAGGAGGGCACTTGGGACTTCAGGCTGGTGTAGCAGCTGGTTCAAAGTGTCCGTTTTCTTGGTTCCCACCAGGTTTCCAACTTGTGAAATGCACTGGAGGTTAGCAGCCTTTTAAAATACTGGCTGTAACTGCCAGCCCAAGGCCAGAGCTGCCGTAACTGCCTAATCCTCTGCCATCCACTCTGGGACCCAGAGGAGCAGCTTTCCACATGGGACCATCTCCAAGGGCAGGAGGGGGTTAGATCCTCCCATGTGATTGTTTGCTTCCCCGTTCTGGGTGGCTCAAGCCCTTTGAAGCTGGCCCGGAGGAGCCACACCACACCACACACTTGGGTCTGAACAGCCAGTGAGTTAGCACATGTGGTGATCAAACCTTCAGAGGTCCCTCCTGAAGTCGGGATTTATGGGGGTCAGATGGACTCCACCTGGGAGGAGCTTCCGCCGGCAGCTCACAACACAGAGAGCAAGCTTCTCCCCCCACCCCACCCCTGCCCCCTTCCAGGGGGAGGCAGTTTTCATGGCAGTGAAAAGTTCTTCTTGCTGGTTCCCCACCCACCCACCCACTGAGCCCTTTGTTGGGAAGTGGGGGAGAGGAGGCCGCCTGCAGCCTCCTGCTCGCATTCCTAGACACAGACTCATGCGCACCGCTGCTGTGCCGGAGGAGCAGTGTAAAATGTCAAGAGGAGTTATGCTTGCGGCTCCCTGGCCCTGGCTCTGGCCTCTCTGTGGCTTGCATTTTCTTCCATCTGTACTCTGCTCATCAGATGGAAATCCGAGGGGCCCAATTAGCAGATAATTTGCTAGAGCCAGACGTCATTTGGAACCCCTTCTTGCCTGATTGAGTTACGGGAGCACATCATAGACGTTGGGTGAGAAGTACCTGGCCACTGAGAGGAAGAGAACTGACTCCCTGCTCTCCAGCTGGGCAGTTCTCAGAGCATCCCTCACTCCAAGCCACCACTTCTTCTGTGGTGCTTTGTGGCCCCCAGCCCCAGGATCCTGATCCCCCTCAGACCCAGCTCAGGGAGTTTAAATTCACCATAAGACCCAAAGCAAACAGGGAACCCTGTGTGACCTCATAGGGCTGAAAAATGTTAAAGTTGGAAGGTATTTAGGGACCTAACCAAGGCCCAGACAGAAGCAGAGACTTGCTGAAGGCCACATAGTTAGCCCATAGTCTAGGAACAATAGCCTTAATGATATTAACAGCCAACATTTATCAACCCTTAATGTGTTCCAGACTCTGTGCCAAGGGCTCTACGTGCAATGAATTGTCGTACTCAAATCCAGACAGTCTGGCTCTGGGCCAGGCTGACCTCCAGCATAACATGGTAGGACCCAGTAGAGATAGGGCCTGGCAGTTGTAGCTAGAGCCTAGTAAGGAGCCTGGTGGCACAGTAGATCAAGCATTTCTGCTAACCAAAAGGTCAGTAATACAAGCCCATCAGCAGCTCCCTGGGAGAAAAATATGCCTTTGGAACCCTAGGGAGTGGCTCCCACCCTGTCCTATAGAGTCACGATGAGTCAGAATTGACTGGATGGAAGTGACTTGAACCCTCACTCCACCTCACCTAGACAGCTGGGTGACCCGAGGCAAATGATTTATTAACTCTCTCTGCCTTGGTTCCTTTGCCTGCAAAGTGGGGGAAATCACAGCACTACTGAATATGGTTGCGTGGGTTGAAATTCCTACATAGATGTGGGTGTCCCGCCCAGGGTGACCCCTGTGGGAGTCTGTGCTGTGGGGCAGTAGCCAGGGCTGGCTGGGATCTGCACAGGCCCAGGAAGCAGTCAACCATAGCAGGGGACAGGGTTGTCAAGCAATGGCCAGCGCCTGCTTTCACAGGGCCTGTGACTTTGACTTCTTTTAAGTGGTTTGGAAATGAGGGGCAAGCAAGAGAATAATTTGTGCTACTTGAAAAGTACATGAATGTCAAATCTTACTACCATCCATAAATAAATTAAGTTTTATCGAAACACAGCCATGGCCATTTGTTTGCACTTTGTCTCTGGCTGCTCTCCCACCACCTGAGCAGAATTGAGTAGTTAAGGCACTGTGCTGCCTGCAAAGTGTAATTATCTGCTCTCTGGCTCTTTAGCAGAAAGTATACGATAACTGCTGCATCCTGGGTGTGCAACCCAGCCTGGCCATTTGCCCCCAATTTCTCCTTGCCCTAGAGATGTGCCCCTTCGAGCCTCGGTTTCTCTGTCAATTAAATTGAAGTGATAGCACCTACTCCGTAGGTTGCCAAATTACACATGATCCCTAACAGATGGAGAGCACCTCACATAGTAACCCATGGAACATATTAACAAGGCACAAACTAAATCCAAGAAGTCCTGGTGGCACGCTGTTTCAGACACGCCGGCCACTCCTGAGGAGAAAGATGAGGCCGGCTGCTTCTGTAACAGTTGAATCTGAGAAGCCCTACGGAGCTGCACTGCTCTCTTATAGCTGGAATCAACCTGATGGCAGAGATGGAGAAATCAAGTCTTCCTGCTTTCGCCATGCTCCCTGACCCCCGTTGGTGGAGTTAAAGATAAAGGCTGCTCCCTAAACCCAGCCACCACCTTTGCCACAGACTTTGCACCATGCTCACAGTGGAGTGTGCTTGATGGGAGATGGTGAGGTTCAGGCCTGCCCATCTTCTCCAGCAGCCTTGATTTGCCACGTGCTCCTGGAGGGCTTCCCTTTGGTAGGCTCTGGTCCGCTTGCTCTCACAGCTGGGTTCTTCCAGAGAGTCTCCATCCCAGCTACTGTACCCAACACCCCCACAGACCTATCCCCTCCACAATGGCTCGTTTTTCCATTTGAGAAGCATGAAAATACTGAAAGGACACAATGGATGGTTGCCAGGATGGACCGAAGGATGGACCGGAGTGAGTGGCCCGGACTCCAGTCCCTGTGCGCTCCTCCTGGTTTAGGGCCTTGGACAGGCCGTCTCTCCTTGAAGCAGAATGAAGCCCAGGGCTGCCAGCTGTGCCTCTAGAGCCCCTCACCCCTACCTGCTAAAGTTTTCAAGTCCAGCCTTGCCACAGATGAGTTTTTTTACAGTAGTTAAGTTACCTAATCTCTCCGAACCTCGCCTACCTCTTTGCTACCCAAGTGAAAGGAGGTGGTGGTGGTGGTGGGTGGGGTGGGGTGTTAATACTTCCTACCTCAGAGAAATAAGCATGTTCGTGCACCGTGCTTGATGCATGAATAAATGTCAGCTGTTAGCTAACACTCCGGGCCCTGTTTTCTCATCTTGAGCAGCCCTGCTCTGAAGTGGAGGTGGCCCGTTCCGGCAGAGGGAAGGGACTGGCGGAGAGGCTGGTGTCATCCAGGAGCCTGAGGACCTGCCTCTCCTGCCCCTGAGGCTCCCCTCTGGGGAACGGGAACATTGCTCAGCCTGGAACTCACATCCCCACCTCCCAGCAGAGTTACTGCCCTTTGGGCTGTTAATCAGGTAGGGGACGTCTGGGGGCAATTGTGCCAGCTGTCCCTTCTGCATTTCTGTCCCTCAGCCCCCCAGTGTGGACGCTCAGCCAGCCTGGTCATTGTCTGCAGCGCCCGCCTGCTCCTCCCCTTGCCTGCAAGGTCTGTTTCCTAACAGCTGCTCCAACCACACACCTCGGTTCCGCGAGGAGCCCCTCCTCTTCCTCCTCCCTCCTTCCCTCAGGGGCGGGCCGGGAGAAGAAAGCTAACTTGACAGCCGCGCTTCTTGCTCAGCTAGTCGCCAGACCCTGCCCGAGAATGCCCGTGTGCGGGTAGCCTGGTGGAGAGGGGGAGACCCGGAGACCCTCCCGAAGGGCCGCCCAGGCTGCCGAGACCTGGGGAGGCGTCGCCCCAGCCATGAGCCCCCGCAGGCATCTGCTGGGGGGCCAGTGGCCCGGAGTCCTCCCGCTGCTCGGGCTGCTCCAGAGGGCGAGGTGAGGGCCGGGCAGCCCGCCCCGCAGCCAGAGGTGCCAGGAGCGCCGGCCTGTCATGGTGGCTGTGTGCTGCCGGCCTGAGGCACCCCCAGACGGGTTTGCAGCTGAGCCTGGTGATCTGGTGTGGGAAGAAGATGGGGAGTTACTTGTCCGTCCCCGCGTACTTCACCTCCAGAGACCCCTTTCGGTGAGTTGGGCTCCAAGTCCTCCTCCCCCCTCTCCTGGTCCCCGGTCCTGAGGGGAGGGCAGAGCCCCCCCTCCCCCCAGATCTGCTCCATAGCCTTCACCCTTTGCTCAACCATGGGGTCTACCAGGCAGAAGCCAGTTGAGCTTGGCAAAGGGCTTCTCACAGGATCTTGGGAATGATGAGCTGAGGATATACCCAGGCGTCGTCTCTGGAAGCCCCTGACACACCTTCAAAAGATGCTGCTGACCCCGGCCTGCTGGTGGTGGTACTGCTTCCGGGTGAAGAGCACAACTAGAGTGCTGTTCCTCTGGCTTTCACATGCCTTACCTCTGGGCCCTGCCGCCTGCACAGGAATTTGTCCCAACAAGCAGGAAAAGCAGGTTTCGCCAAGCAATGTGGATGCTAGTAAAACCTGGGTGTAGGCAGCCTGGCACACAGTAGGCATTCGAGAAACGAATCTTGAAGGGCTTCTGAGTACCCCCAAGCCAAAAGCCTACTGCGGTCAAGTCAATTCCTACTCTTAACAACCCTAGAGGGCAAGGCTCCCTGAGAGCCCAGGTGAGTCCAGTTGCTGGGGAAAGACCTGGCCCAGAGCTCCCAGGCCTGAACCATTGGGGTAGGTATTCTGAGTTTGTGGGCCCACCCCCATCCCTCCTCTGTACCAGTCCCCTGAGGCCCTCTGTCTGGGGCTTCTCTGAGAGAGGTGAGGAAACCGTCCCCGACCTGTGACCTACCTCTCTTTGCCGTTTGCCCCACCCCACTTCAACAGAAACTCCCTAAGGGGTTTCTGGCCCTCAGGGTCCCATCTGAACAGAGCCATTCCTGACTGGGGTGGAGCTTGTTTTCATTCTTTGGGAAAAGCCTGTTGTTCTTGGGGCTGCCTCCCCCTTGCCAGTGGTCCTGGTTTGCCCTTCTGGCTCCCCAACCTCTGCTCTGGGTCCAGATTTTTCTGCTGGGATACTAATTAGTCAGGTGGAGGAGCAGGACTCTGGTTTCACTGAGTGACTGGACTATGGCTTGGGGCACGTAGGAGAGGACTGATCATCCATGCTGACGCTGCAAGGCATCCTATCCTGCTAGGCACTTTATCCTTTAATCTTGTCCCATTTTATAAGTGAGGCAACCGACTTCAACACGGGTCACAGGGCCAGCGCTTTCCATCTGAGTGTCTTCCCTTCAGAGGGACTGCACTGCACCTCCCTCTGCCAAGCACCACCCGGTGGCAACACCCCCCTCGCGGCTGAGAGAGGAAAGAGACGGCCCCCACAGTTTGCCTGGCATTTTGAAGGGGTGGCAGAGATTCCCTACTGAAGAGCAAACAGGAATTGATCTTAAGTTTAATAGGCAAGTTTTATTATATAGAATCAAGATGCCAAATGTTGAAGTAGGGAGCCACCGGCCTTGGCCAGTGCCTCACATGCATCCCACTCACACGTAATCCTGGACAGATGGACAGACAGCTACGGGGAGAGGCTGCTCTCGCTTCCTGCCATCTGGTCAATTCTGATCATAGCGACCCTATAGGACAGAGTAGAACTGCCTCTGTGACATTCTGAGACTGTACCTGTACAGGAGCAGAAAGCCTCATCTTTCTCCTGGGGAGCTGCTGGTGGTTTCCAACTGCGGACCTGCGGTTAGCATCCAATGTGTAACGCACTCCGCCACCAGGGAGCCAGGAATGCTGTGCCCCTTTTCTGCTTTGGGACCAGGACACAGCTTCTTAGGAGCTGGAGCCAGGGCAGGAAATGAACTCAGGCTGGTCCTCCAGTGGCACCCAGTCTGGTAGTCTTTCATATCCTGCCTCAGCCTCTCTGAGGAACCCACCCCCGGCCCAGCGCTCTTTTCCTAGCTGGAGTCAGGGGGGACTGATGATAGAACCCCTCCACTAAATCAATGCCACATTCCTGAAACCACTTCTGAAGAGACAGCCACCCCCACAGGGCCCTGTGCCCCATGGGAGGGACCACTGAGACCCCTGTTCTTCCTGGTATTCACCACCACCCTCTCTGGGCAGGAAACCACTGGCCCCCTCTCCTCTAGTAGGAGGCCATCCTTAAGGCACCTCTCTGACTAAGTGCCTCTTGGCTCCCTGGGCCAGAATTTCCTCCTCTGCAAAAGGTATATCCAGGCAGTGGAGCAAGTCCATGGCCTGGAGCCTCTAGGGAAGTAGAAGGTCCACAGGAGTTCCAGTGCCCTGGTTCCAAAGAAAGTGACGCAACCAGATTCCACAAGGGGACATGATCAGACAGGCGTGTGCGAGAGAGGGAAGGAGCACATGAAGAAAGTCATTTCTGTGCCCTGTGCGCTCCATACTTGGCAGTGCATGTGGCCTCTTCCTCCCCTCCCAGGGCCTCCAGTGTGAGGGTGCTATGCATTCCCAGGAGTGCTCCCCAGGGAAGAAGAAAGCTCGAATTGGAGTGAGTTAAAGGGCAAATTAGGAAGTGTCCTTTTTCTTGGGGGGGGGGTGTCATTTTTAAAGGGTTGTCCATTTCATAGAGTTTTTCTTAGTGTCCAACGTTGATTGAATATGTTTGGTTTGCTCATTAGCTCTTGCAGAAGACAGGCGCATCTTTGTATTCACACCCCACGTTTACAGGGAGAAGTTACAGCCCAGCTTGGCAGGACCTTTGGCAGCTGGCTTAGGTCCTCTGGGAATCTTTCCCTGATTCTAAAACTGAAGGGCTTAGAACAGGTGAATGACTTCCGGCTTCACAATTCTTGTGATTTCTTGGAGACCCCCAGGCGCTCCAACAAGAAAGCCGCCTCTTCCCCATACCTCCCCTCACCCCACCCCAACCTGTTTATTTGAGTCATGGAGATCCTATCTTTGGTCTGCACGGGTTATTTGAAATAGCAGTCTTTCTGGCTTTGAGTATTCCGTAAAAAATGGAGCACCATAAAATATTAAAATAAAACAAAAAACTGGAGCTCCGTTGACACTACAATTTACCAGACTGCAGGAAGGAGAAGAGACGTAAGAAAGGGGTCTTTGGCGTCGTGTGTTATATGTTGGGCTGCTAAGCCCAAGGTCAGCAGTTTGAAACTACCAGCCTTTCTGAGGGAGAAAGATGAGGGTTTGTACTCCTGTAAAGAGTTAACAGTTTCAAAAACCTACAGGGGAAGTTCTACCCTGTCCTATAGGGCCTGTATGAGCCGACATCACTTAACGGCTGTGTTTGGTTTTTTGGAGTGTTTTTGGTGGTAAAGGCTGAGAATGGGCACCTAGCCAGCCCTTCAGGGTATGAAAGGGCGGTTCTAAGGTTCCATGGTCCCATGAACTTGAGAATTTACCTGGAGAGGAACTGGTATGTGAATTAGGATAGGACCTAGACTTTATCTCACTTTGCTTCTCCCAGCAGCCTGTGCATCTTAAGTACATGGTGACAAAATCCCAATAATAGGAATTGATTAGAATCAATTGGTTATTAATTGACTAAATAAATAATTTGAGTTTTATCTTTTTACCCTTATCTCCTTGCAGAAGTAGATTTGGTTCTGAGACTCAGAAGTAGGTCCTTATAGCCTAGGCATCGTGGGGAAAGGAGTGTATGCGCTTGCCCTTGGTGTCCCCAAATTATAAAGAGTGGGCAGAGGAAAATGAACCTTGCCTGGGAATGTCTGTGGTGAGGTGATTGTACAGAAATTAATTTTCAGAGTCTCATGGACAAATGGAGAAAGGGAGGCTCCAAGTTAGGAAGTCACTAATGGAGAAGGACCCGGGGCTTGAAAAAATCAATTATCTGTGACAATCTTAAGGGAGTCTCCTTCCCCCCCCCCCCCACCCCCTTCTTTTCTAACCTACGCTTTAAAAGGTTTTCATTCAGATCTGAGCTTGAAAATGGAACTGAACTGACCAGAGCGTTCTGGGCATTCCAGTGTTTTGGAAGAACAGTTTTTGGAGGATGTTCTTAGGCAGCCCCTCTCGATAATCTCCCCTGGCTGCACAGCTTCTGTTCATTGACTCTGGCTTCCCAGCAGAGTGATGCCCCGGTAGACATCACCAATTCCAAGCGAAATCCCTTGAGCCTGCAGCCAGGGCATATTATTACATGCACCTGAAACCTTTAGACTCTGAATATTGGAAAAGTATCTAGGCTTTAGGAAGACCTAGTGTGGCCTTGGCCTCTGAGAATCTGAGGTGCCACTTGTTACAGTCGCATCTTACATTTTAGTGTGTTTTGGGTTGCTGAACAACTGCTACAAGATACATAAAAAAGAAGTCATTGTGTTGTTAGCCCTGTCCATTCTTAGCCGTAAGGAGAAGCATCATACAGTGTTAACACCTAAAGGGACTTGAGTTTGTAGGGCTCCTGCCTCCTCCTTTTCACAGATGAAAACAGAAGTCCCACTTGGTGAGATGTGTTTACCCCCCAAACAATGTACTTGCCAAGTTCGAAGCTACAGCATGATATCTAGTGTTGCTATCACAGAAACACAAGTGGATGCCTTTACCGAACAAAAATTTATTCTCTCCTGATTTCACATTCAGAGCTCTGGCTCTAGGGGAAGGCTTTGCCTCTTTGTTTCAAGGAAGGGCCTTGTCTCCTTTAGCATTTATGGACCCAGCATTCTCTGGAGACCTCCAGATGTCTTGGCTTCGGTCTTCATCTGGGTCTAGGAGGTTCTCAGCAGAGTCACCCTGAGTTCAAAAAGCACGCTTTCTCTGTCTCTTCTTTCTTAGATGTTGGTCCCTACCCCACAGAACTCCCCTTACTCATCAAGACTGTGTTCTGAGTGAAGGTGTTGCATCCTACCCCAGCTCCCTTACAACTGATTGGCCAGTCACATCATAGATGATTACAGCATTACATCACTGCCACACCACCGAGGATCATGGCCTAGCTGAGTTGACACATTTAGGGTGGGGACACAGTTCAGTCCCTGATAGGCAGCTTTGAAGGCTTGTGATCAGGCACCCAAACCAAATTCACTGCCATTGACTCAATAACAACCCTGTATGACAGGGCATAACTGCCCCTGTGGGTTTAAAAGATTGTAACTCTTTACAGAAGTGAAAAGCCTCATCTTTCTCCCTCAGAGCAGCTAGGGGGTTCAAA
>NW_022103926.1:6368728-6372087 GCF_000313985.2 Echinops telfairi
AGCCAGTCAGGGTGCAGTGTAGCAACAATGAAACATACAACTTTCCTTTAGTTCCTAAAGACTTCCACCACCACCACCACCCACTATCATGATCCCAATTCTACCTTACAAATCCAACTAGACCAGAGGATGTACACTGATACAGATAGGAACTGGAAACAGAGAATCTAGGACAGATGATCCCTTCAGGACCAGTGGCGATACCAGGAGGGTGGAGGAAAGGTAGGGTAGAAAGGGGGAGCTGATTATGAGGATCTACATATAATCTCCTCCCTGGGGGACAGACAACAGGAAAGTGGGTGGAGGGAGACATCGGACAGTGTAAGATATGGCAAAATAATAATTTATAAATTATCACGGGTACATAAGGGAGAGGGTAGCTGGGAAGGAGGGGAAAAAATAAGGAGCTGATACCAAGGGCTCAAGTAGAAAGAAAATGTTTTAAGAATGATGAGGGAAACAAATGTACAAATGTGCTTGACATACAACGGATGGGTGTATGGATTGTGATCAGAGTAGTATGAGCCTCCAATATAATGATTTTTTTTAAAAAGAGTGGAGCAGGCAGCCTGTAAGGCAAACCAAGTGGCTCTCTTGGTTTATCTTCAGAGCTTTGTACTTGTGATAGAGAGTGGGCGACAGAAAGTTATTCCTTGTGGGGAAAAGAAGCCCTAGGTCTTGGTGCCAGGGAATGAATGGCGCGGACTGTGGCAAATCAGAAAAGACTTCCCTCCTCCAAACGGGCCCCGCCAGCTCACCTCCTGCCAGATGCTGCCACAGTAGTGTTCCTTCTAGTGAGAAATCCAGTTGTTGTTGTTAAAACAGTTTATTAGCACTTCATCCACATATTGTACTATTCGGGGTTTCAGGCATATCAAAATGAGTTTACCACAATCGATTTTAGAACGTTTTCTTCTAAAGAATCTAGGTGGTTGTTTTGTTTGTTTGTTTGTAATCCTTTTATTAGGGGCTCTTACAGCTCTTAACACAATCCATACATACATCCAGTGTGTCAAGCACATTTGTACATATGTTGCCATCATTTTCAAAGCATTTTCTTTCTATTTGAGTCCTTGATATCAGCTCCTCATTTCCCCCCTCCCCTACCATCCCTCCCTCATGAACCCTTGATAATTTATAAATTTATAATCCCCACACACAAGTGTCTTACACCGACCGCTGTCTCCCTTCACCCATTTTTCTGTTTGTCCATTCCCCTAGGAAGGGGTTATATGTAGATCCTTGTGATCAGTTCCCCCTTTCTCTCCCCACCATACCCTCACCCTCTGGTATTGCTACTCTCATTATTGGTTCTGAGGGGCTTATCTGTCTTGGATTCCCTGTGTTGTGAGGCTCTTATCTATAGCAGTGTACATACTCTGGCCTAGTCAGATGTTCAAGGTTGTTTTTAAAAGTAGTGAAACATCCCAACTCTTAAGTATGTGGACAGATTTTGAAATGCCCAGGTTTTAGAATCTTTCTAGACCCAGCTTTGCCCCTTATATTTGGTTACATCAAGCAAATCTCATAGCCAGCATGAGCCTGCTCTAACCGTAAAGTGCTTTCTCTGGCCTTCCAACAACAACAACAAAACACTGTCATCGAGTCAATTTGGACTTCTAGCAACCGTATGTAGGGTTTCTGAGGCTGTAAATCTTGACAGATAACCTCTCTGGGAACAGTTGGTGGGTTTGAACTGCCAACCCTGTGGTCAGCAATAATGAGTAGATTGCTACTCCAAACCACCACCAGGGCTCCAAAGCCCTCCAAAGAGCCTGACATCTGAGCCAACCTAAAGGTCGAGTAGAAATACAGCAGGCAAAAAACAAAGCTGGGCATGGGTAGACTCAGTTAACTTGGAGTAATCAGGAGCCAGAGCCCAAGATACTGGTGTTTTCAGCTCTGGCTTGGTGTGCCCCGGGATCCTGGCTAGGGACGGGAGTGGAAGCTGTTGGTCTGATTCAAATCTCCCATGGGTTTTGTTGTTTTAATTTTTTGACACCTTATCAGACATTGTAGACACCACTAAGGGTATCATTTGGGGAGTTGCGGGTGCATGAACTCATGAGAGACGAGGGAATAACTCAGCATCAAAGAAAGGGCAGGACAGTTTTTGACCAGAGCAAAAGCAGCCTTTCTCTGGATCGAAGGTAAAGTGCAAGCGGGAGCAGGTTGGGAACCCAGCCTAGAGAGGTGTGTGAGTCCGGAGAGTAAGAGGCCTTCTTTCAGTGTGTGGCTAGCTGGCCTCGGAGAAAAAAAGTCCGTGGATTGGAGCTGGGGGCTGGGAGAGGGAGAGAAGACAGCAGCTTGGCGTAGGTCGGAAAAGTAGAAGTTTTCACAGAGCCAGGGGCTAAACACACAGGAATATCAGGCACCCTGGAGACAGCCGTTCTCAGGGATGTCTCTGCTGCACCCACCTAGCTCAGCTTCTGCTTTGCACAGCTGCTTGGGTGCACCCCCCGTGTTCCTCATCTCCCCCAGTGCCATGAAATGGGAGCCCTCAATGGAGCGTGAAGGTTTTTCTACTCTTCCCCTACTTAAAAGTTCTTGGAGGACAGGGTTGGGGACCTTGTGTATCTTTGATATCCACAGTGCCTAGCAGGTTCCTATCACAGTGTAACTGCCCTCCAAGGCTTGCACAAGGCTTTCTCATACGTCAACATGCAGTGGACTCTCTGTAATTCTTAGTAGTAGCGTGCTATTATTTGCATTTTGTTCATGAGGAAAAGCTATTAAGGAAAATTGCCCAAAACCAAGCCCAGGTGGCGCTGCAGTTCAAACCCACCAGAAGCCTCAAGGGAGATAGATGAGGCTCTCTGCTCCTATGAGGATTTACCAACCTCGGGAACTCTGTATAGAATCACTGAGTCAGCATTGCCTCGATGGGAAGGCATTGGGTTTTACCCAAGTAGGTGACCAAAAGGCGAGCTAACTGTAGAAAACATGTATCGAGTGCCTACTCTGCTAGACCTTTTATAGAAACTATCTCGTGATGTAATGGGTTACATGCTGGGCTGCTAACCACAAGGTCCTCGGGAGATAGATGAGGCTTTTTGCTCCCACAAAGACTTATTTACAGCCTTGGGGCAGTTCTGCCCTGTCCAGAGGGCCACTATCGGTCAGAATGAACTTGATAGCGGCGAGTTTGGTTTTGTTTGTTTTTCTAGTGTCTATTCTTAATATACATTTAACTTCCACAGCAATTCATTGTACAGATGAGGAAATTGGGTCAGAGATGTGACCACGATGATGTAACTACCCTGTTTCCCTGAAAATAAGAGAGCGTCTTATATTAATTTTTGCTCCCAAAGATGCGCTAGGTCTTCTTTTCAGGGGATGTCTTATTTTTCCATGAAGAA
>NW_022103926.1:6372834-6374793 GCF_000313985.2 Echinops telfairi
GTGCCTTATATTTCAGTGAGAGGCAAACCTGTAAGTAGGTCTTATTTTCAGGGATGTCTTACTTTCGGGGAAACAGGGTAGTAAGTGGCAGGGTCAGAATTTCATATCAGACCCCTCTCAGCCCCTGCTGCCTCTCAAATTGAGGGGGTGCCTGGTGTGGGTGGTGCCGGATCTGACAACACAAATTAGGAGTCTGTTTGCTAGAAAGAAAGAAGTAACACTGGGTCAACAGGCCCGGAAGTTCTTTTAGGTAGTTGTTTAGTGCCGTCCAGTCGGTTCTGACCTATAGTGACCTTATGCACCACAGCGCGAAACCCTGCCCGGTCTTGAGCCATCCTCACAAGCGTCCCTCTGCTGAAGCCCACGCACAGTGTCAGTCCTCTCCTCGAGGGCCTGCTTTCCCGTCGCTGCCCCTCTACTGTACGGAGCGTGATGCCCTTCTCTAGGGTCTGGTCTCTCCCGACAACATGCCCCAGTATGTAAGAAGTCTCGCCGTCCTTGCCTTTAGGAGGCACTCTGGTCACACTGAGTTCTTAGCTAGGAGGCTCAGAATGAGGAGGAGGTTGTCTCTGTCGACCTGGCCTATGCTAACAGTCTTTGTGGCTTTTTCCCCTTGGATTTTATTTTTAATAGTGGTTTCTCATGTACTCAGTGACAGTTTATACCACAGTGAGGTTCCCATTCAGCATCTCCTCAGGCCACTCCGTGGCCGCAGCTCTTCCCCGTGCGGCCGTCCGCAGGGCTTCCCTTCCGGTTCTTCCGTTTCCATTCATCTCGCCGTGGAGCCACCGTCGGCTGGTGGGTCTCGTAGAGGTGATTTTGAAAAGGAGCACAGAGGTGAAGGTGTGGGTGTTACTCGTTATGCGAATAACCAGTCAGTTATTAACTACAGGGTAACCTCAGTGATCCCAGTATTTTACCTTGACAGTTTGCACCTCTGCAGAAAAGCTGAAAAAAAGAGCTCAAAGACCCATCTGCGCACCCTTCTTTTAGGTTCATCATGTGTTAATGTTTTGCTATTTTTCTCTTTGCGTGTGTATGTTCAAAAAATTTGTGGAAAGTGGAATTAAAATCATAGAATTTTTCTACAAACTTTTAAAGTTCCCTCATGCGTATGTGTGTCCTTTTTTGTTTGTTGGGTTTTGTTAACTGATCTACTTACAGTTAAGCTGTGGTCATCTTAACAGACACTGGTTATGTAGTTAGTGGGTTACGTGTTGAGCTGCTAACCTCGAGGTTGACAGTTCAAACCCACCAGCTGCTCCATAAGGGAAAGAGGAGACTTTCTGCTCCCATAAAGATTTACGGCCTCAGAAACGTATACCGTCGCTGTGAGTCAGAACTGACTAACTGGCACTGAGTTTGGTTTGGTTGTGTGGTCATCTGCAGTCTTTACCCTTTACCCTTTAATATGTTTCTCCTACCGTCACCAACCTGTACCATCGTCACGTCTAAGAAAAGTGACAATAATCATATAACGTATAGTCCAAATGGCTTCAATATTTCAAAAAATGACTCACAGCGATGGGTTTGGTTTTGTTGTTTGATACTTTTTTTCTTTTTATTTTTCCAAGTTATTGGGGGCGCGTACAGCTCATCACAATCCTTACATCCATCCATTGTATCAAACACATCTGTGCATAGGTTGCCATCATCGTTTCCAAAACATTTTCTTTCTACTTGAGCCCTTGGTATCCTCTTTTTTCCCCCTCCCTCACGAACCCCTTATAATTTATAAATCCTTATTTTTCATGTCTTAGACTCACCAATGTCTCCCTTCACCCACTTATCTGTTGTCCGTCCCCCTGGGAGGTTATATGTGGATCATTGTGATCGGTTCCCCCTTTCACCCCCCACCTTCCCCTTCCCCTCCTGGTATCGCTACTCTCATTACTGGTCCTGAGGGGCTTATCTGCACTGGATTCCCTGTGTTTCCAGCTCTGATCTGTACCCGTGTAC
>NW_022103926.1:6375560-6392613 GCF_000313985.2 Echinops telfairi
TAGGTGTTCAGAATGCCAGGATGCCCTCACCCACTGGTACTATGAGAAGGATGGCAAGCTCTACTGCCACAAAGACTACTTGGGGAAGTTTGGGGAGTTCTGCCACGGATGCTCCCTACTGATGACCGGCCCCGCCATGGTGAGTGAGTCCCCTCATCCCAGCACCTCCACTTCCCTTTGGTTCCGTCATCTTTCCGGTTTTCCCATCAGCCAGGGTTTCCCCTTGATTCAGTTACTAGGCAGGTGTTGAGCACCTGTCCAAGTGTTGGCAGTGGGTGGGTAAGTGGGCAGGGAGGACACACCTCCAGTGGGAGAAGGTTGCAAACCAAAAGGATGACAAACCTAAATTGTGTTCAGGGCGTTCGGAAAGGAGAGCTCAGGGCGAGCTGGCCAAGATACGGGGCCACCTCTGTTCCTGCTCCTGTCAAAACTGGCTAGCCCTGTAGTAGAGGGACTGTGAGCCTTTCTAGTGAGGAAGGTTCTGTCTGAGAACTCCTTCCCATGGCTGAGACCTAGACAGGAAAGGCCCCCGCTTGACTGTCTCTGGCAGCTCTGGGGTCATACAGCCCATCCTGCTCTTTCTCCAGCAACAGCAGCTGGGCTTAGTCCGCCCAGACCACTCACCCCTCCCTCACTGCCCTCTCACAGGTGGCCGGTGAGTTCAAGTACCACCCAGAGTGCTTTGCCTGCATGAGCTGCAAGGTGATCATCGAGGATGGAGACACGTACGCACTGGTGCAGCATGCTACCCTCTACTGGTAAGAGGGCAACCCTGCCTGTCCTCTCCAGGAGCGGGGAAGCGGGCGGGCAGTACACTAGATTCCTATTACAGCGATGCTCAAAACCAGTTCTGTAATCTGTTAGCAAGAGGGCTGAAGTCTCTCTCTGCCTTCTGTCCTCACCCCCCATTTCACAACAGGAAGGCGCTTTCTGTGGAAGATTCCAGAAAAGTACCAAGGCAGAGACCAGACCCTCTAGAGCAGCAGTTCTCAACCTTCCTAGTTCCGCAAACCTTTAATACAGTTCCTCATGTGGTGACCCCCAAACTATAAAACGTTTTTCGTTGCTACTTCATAACTGTCATTGTGCTACTGTTATGAATCAGGCGACCCCTGTGAAACGGTCATTCGACGCCCAAAGGGGTTGCGACCCACAGGTTGAGAACCTCTGCCCTAGAGCTTACCCAGGCTAACTTTGGGGTTGACAAAAGAATCAGAATGAGGTCCGGAGAGGGGAGGGGAGCAAAGAGACAGTGTTGGCCACCACCTCCGTGACCAGTACATCCCTCGCTGCAGATCCAGGGCACCACCTCCAGTCCCAGCCCCAACCCAGCGGCCCCACACTCCTCATTCTGAACAGTGCGCTGGACTCCTGCCAAAGAGGGTGTAGGAGTGCGTCCATGGGTAGTGTTACTTGAAACCCCAGGCTGCTGTGGGTGTTGGGGGAGGGGACACCTCAGGTCAGGCTTCAGAATCCCAGCCCACTCTGTGGCCCTTCTCCTCAGCGGGAAATGCCACAACGAGGTGGTGCTGGCACCTATGTTCGAGAGACTCTCCACGGAGTCCGTGCAGGACCAGCTACCCTACTCCGTCATGCTCATCTCCATGCCCGCCACCGCCGAGGGCCGACGGGGCTTCTCCGTGTCTGTAGAGAGCGCCTGCTCCAACTACGCCACCACTGTGCAAGTGAAAGAGTGAGTGTCTGCGTGTCGGGTTGGCCCCCTATCTGCCCAGGAAGCCCCGGGATTCAGAACCGCAGTCTTAGGGGAGCTCGCCGCGCCTGAGCCTCGGCACTTCTGCCCGCCTCCTGAAGCGCAGACTCTGCTCACCTTGCAGATCTCAGCTTTCCAAGAATGTGTGCTCTTTGAGATTCTCTGATTCGATTGTGTAGCTCTACTGCATCATTTGCTCTTTCCACTAGAATGTAAGTTCAGGAAGAACTTGGTCTTAGTAGCACTGCATGCCCAGGACCTGGACCAAGGAGTCAGTGTTCATAGACTAGTTGAGAGAATGCCAAAGGGAGAAGATCAGGTCCTTCGTCCAAAAGAGGATATGAACCCCATCGTAGGTTGTCAGGACAGAGACCAAGTGGGGAAAGAGGCTGTCTCCAGCTAGTACCAGGGATGAGGCACCTCTGAGATGTACAGCCTAAGTCATTATTGTGCGCCGACTCCACGCTGGAAAGGAGACTGCTACCTATAGTACAAATCCAAGTCAGAAGGAGATCACGTCTATGCCGAACCCTCATGGGATGGCGTGAGGTCAGGCTGATACTCCGGACAATTGTACTCCGCAGCATGTCCTCAGAGGGGGGGTGGAGTCTGTGGTTGTGTCTGGTGTAGACTAGAGGTTGAGCATCACCAGAGAGGTCCTGGATTATGCAGAGCCTGAAAGGCCCATGGATTGGTTTAAGCAGGGAGGTGTGAGTGCCTAGGGTAGCACTGTAGAAGGATTGCAGGTATGGAACTTGGGTGGGAAGGAGTAAGGCTAGAGGTGGCGGCGGGCCAGGCGGCTGTTACCAAAGGAGAGAGGTTGGTTGCAAATCCTTAGAAGGCAGAATTCTCTGAGATAGTGGGGGGGACCGTAAGGAAGCCCAAGATTGGGAGGAGCATGTTCAAGTTTCTGATTCAGGTCACGGGGTGAGTGATGATGTGCTTCACTGAGAGGGGACACCCCTGGAAAAAGTTGGCCTGGGCCTTTGGGCCAGTGGTGGGTCTGGGGCTGGGTAAGCGACATTGGCTGGCCAAGCCTTTAAGTCACCTTCATGCCTCACTTCCTGTCCTACACAGGGTCAACCGGATGCATATCAGTTCCAACAATCGCAATGCCATCCACCCTGGGGACCGCATCCTGGAGATCAATGGGACTCCGGTCCGCACACTCAAAGTGGAGGAGGTAGAGTGTGTGTCCAGGCTGTGTGATGGGTGGGAGGTCTGCCTGTGGCCTTTCCTCACTGGGTCTCTTGGTCTCAGTGCTGATGTGACCTGTGACCTGTACCAGAGCAGCATGGAGCTACTCAGAGGTGGAGGCTCCCATTAGCCACACTGTGCTTGGGTCATCTGGGGCAGGGTGGGTGACCCTGGGGTGGGGTGGCCAGTGGGAGCCAGCCTTACACTGCTCTTGACCACAGGTTAAGGATGCGATTAGCCAGACGAGCCAGACTCTGCAGCTCTTGATTGAGCATGACCCGGTCTCCCAGCGTCTGGACCCGCTGCGGCTGGACGCACGGCTCTCTCCTCACATGCAGAGCGCTGACCACTCCCCCACCCTCAGCACCCTGGACACCAAGGAAAACCTGGAGGGGACACTGAGGAGACGTTCTTTGAGGTGCGGTGCACCTCCCAGCCTCCTCCGTTTATGTCCCTGTGCCTAACCCTCCAATTAAGCGAGTCCCAGGGGAGTCAGGGAGAGAACCAGCTAACTGTGAGGACTGTGCTGAGCAGCCCAGCAACCGGTCAGGCCCAACTGGCTGCCAAGTTTCCTTGGTTACCAAAGGTCAGGCTCTGTCCACTGAGCTGCATGGAAGGTGGCAGCGTGGCCTTTGCGGGGAGCGTGGGACTCGGGGCCTGGACAAGGGCCCACAGAGGATTGACTCGGTGTCCACGAGGACATGGACAGCCAGAAACCAGGAAATGACACAGGATGCTTAAAACTTGAGAGGCACCAACAGCCCAGGCCCCTGGCAGGAGGGGGAGCAGTCTCCCCGGCTGGGCAAGCTCTCAGAGAGATAGCTTTATAGACCAAGAGTCAGGCCCACTAGGCAAACCTGCCTTCCGGGGATTCACGCGGAGCCCCCGGCACAGATCACCTCATCCCTCTGGGCCTCTGTTTCTGCATCTGTGAAATGGAGTTACAAGATAAAGGGGGCTTGCTTGCCCACTTGTGTGAGGATTAAATGTGGAAAAGGATACACAGAGGTGTCGTGCCTGACCGGGAGGAAGTGCTAGTATCCCTGGGAGTAGAGTCTTCCTCTACTCTCCTGACCAAATAGCCTGAACTACTCAGAGCCCTGTGGGCTGACGCCTCGTGGCAATGGCCCTCCGCACGGCGGTTGCCTTGGCTTCTGGCTGCCCTTGGCCTTGATGAGCTGGTGAGAACAAAGGGCAAAGAAGGCCTGGGAGTGCATGGCCCAGAGAAAGGAAGGCGTGGTGGGGAAGCAGGCAGGCTGCACATCTCTCTGGAGTGGTAGCATGCCGGAGAGGGAGGGGAAAGCTCACCTGGTACTTGTGGGCACAATCAGTGGGCATGGAGATGAAGGGCAGGCTAAGCCAAGAAGCAGCCAACCAGGTAGCCAGTGAAACAAGCAGGGAGGAGTGTCTGGACCCAGCATGCCCCTGCAGGGCTGGGCCCCTCAGCCTCTTTCCTCTTCTGCTGTGCGTTGGAGTGACAGTCATCTCCTGTTTCAGGTGTAAACCTAGAGGCTCTGTGGCTCTAGAAATCACACCTGCTTGTTATTTCAAAGTTCAGGAAATGGCGACAGGTGCAAACATTTGCCAAAATGCTACTGCGCTCCCTGTGTGCTGGTTATTGGGGTGGTTCGCTGCCCAGGCTGCGCCTGCTCACTGAAAGTTTGAATATGTGAGTCTGCCCTGAGGGGCCTCAGAAGAAAGGCCTGGCCATCATGCTCTGGCCCACCTGAGTCAGAATCGATTCCAGGGCAGCTGTGGTGGCAGTACTGGCATGTTGTCACTCCAGCCCCGTCCACACCTGGAATCGAATCGGTCTGGAAGGTGTGCTGGGTCCCCATCTCCAGTGCCATCAGAGGGATCAGTTGACACTAGTAGTAGTTTAGTATTTTAGGTGGAGAGTTCTCAGAGTTCCCGTTCTGAACACACTCTTACAGTGGGCTTCAGAACTCGTGGGGCCTGCAGTCCCAAGATGGGTCATCTGCCTGACATCAGAGCCCCGCCCCCTTCTCAGCCTCCTGACTGAAGATTTTGGGTCGGGTTGGGAAGCCCTGAAGGTCCTATCCCCAGGATTTCCTGGCAGATCCCCAAGGACTGCCCTACCTCTCCCCACCTCTCTCCTTGTTCTCAGACGCAGTAACAGCATCTCCAAGTCCCCTGGCCCCAGCTCTCCAAAGGAGCCCCTGCTGCTCAGCCGGGACATCAGCCGCTCGGAATCGCTCCGCTGTTCCAGCAGCTACTCACAGCAGATCTTCCGGCCCTGTGACCTCATCCATGGGGAGGTCCTGGGCAAGGGCTTCTTTGGGCAGGCCATCAAGGTGAGCACAGCAGGCTTGGCTTCTCCCTGCCCTCTCACTCGCAGCTCTTGGGTCCCCCCCGCCCCCCATGCAAACATCAGATGTCCTCCTGGCTGTAGGCAGGAGACCTGGGAAGGCTTGGCGATGGGCTTAGGAGTTGCATCTCCCTCAGGCCTCTTACAGGCACCGTTGCTGCTGCACTGACATTTCTGGGCCTGCAGCCCAGGTTGGAGCGAGCTGGGCCCATTACCCCGGCATCTCACCGGTAGCTTATTAGGTGCCTGGAGGCCCTGGGTGCTGGGGTGCTATGGGGAACACACAGAAATGGTGCCTGCCTCCCTGAGTACTGATGAGCAGTCAGAAACTAACCTCTCTCTTCCTCTCTCCCTCTCTCCCTCTCTCTCTCTCTCCCTCTCTCCCCCTCTCCCCCTCTCCCTCTCTCCCTCTCCCTTTCCCTTTCTCTCCCTCTTCCTACTCTTTCCTTTTTCTCCCTCCCTTTCTCCCCTCCTCTGCTGAGAGTGAGGAGGGAGGGCCAGGTAAGCAGTGTGTATCAGCTTGGGTGCAGTGAGGCTGCAGAGCTCACCACAACACCCCCAACCCTCCCCTGCACCCTCTCCTTGGTGCATGTCTGTGGCACTGACCCTCCTGCCTCCAGACCCTCACCAGAATGACGGGGGGCTCACTCCGGTGCCAGTAACCACAGCCCTGCTTGGCTTGGCCGCTTCCCAGCCTTTCTCTGGGTTCCCATGCTCCCCGTGCACGGCCAGCTCGCCAGGGACGCAGCCAGGCCCCCACGAGCCCCCAGTGGCCCTCGTGCTGCATCTTGCACATCAGAACTCGGTCTGTGCCCTTGGGCGCCATGTGTCCCTCAAAGGACGGGATGGCCACTTGCCAGGGTTTTGCTCCTAGTACTTTTGAGCGAACAGCCTGCAGTTTCTGCCCCGTTAACTGTGGCCCTCCCCACAGGTCACGCACAAAGCCACAGGCAAGGTGATGGTCATGAAGGAGTTGATTCGGTGTGACGAAGAGACACAGAGGACTTTTCTGACTGAGGTGAGAAGAGGGCCTGAGAGCTGGGAATTTGGTGTCGCCCCTGAGAGCAAAGTACGTTGAAAGCACGCTGCAGGAAAACTCCTGCCGCCCTAAACCCCAGCGTCGTCATTATTTGTCCCATGAACAGCAACCAAAGATCCATGAGCTGGTGCCAGGGACACGACAGCAGAGGAGGTGAAGGGGGGAGAAGGTGGAACTAGGGCCAGTTTCACATCCGCCACGGAACACTTCACTCAGTTCCCAGAAAGGCAGGCCTCGTCTACACGGATGGCCCTCACCTGACCATCACTGGGTCCCAGCATCCTGTTGCCTCACAGAAGCTGGAGGTGGGAGGTCCACTTGCCTCCAGAGCAGAAGGCTAGAGGGAGGTGCAGTGGGAACTGACCATCCAACCCCCTTCCCCTCCCAGGTGAAGGTGATGCGCAGCCTGGACCACCCCAACGTGCTCAAGTTCATCGGCGTGCTGTACAAGGACAAGAAGCTGAACCTGCTGACTGAGTACATCGAAGGGGGCACGCTGAAGGACTTCCTGCGCAGTGTGGTGAGCCCATCTCCCACGACGACTTAGCGCCCACCACCACGAACCACAGGGCCTGGAGAGCCCCAGCTCTTGCCCCTTAAGGACCCTGCCAGGCATACTTGGGGCACAGGTGGGGCGGATTCCCCGGAAGGTCATAGTGACTCACAAGGGGAACCTGTGGGACAGGACCCAACAGCCTCTGATAGGCATTCTTCCATCCTATTCTGCAGGACCCGTTCCCCTGGGAACAGAAAGTCAGCTTTGCCAAAGGCATCGCCTCCGGAATGGTGAGTCCCACCAACAGGACCCACGTCTCCCTGCTGGAGATGTGCAGGGATTAGCGGGCAGGTGCCGGGAGGCAGAAAGCCTGTCCTGGGCAGCTTGGGCTGCACTCAGCAGTTCTTGTCGGGCTTGTTTACTCCCGTGAAACCGCCCTTGACTGGCTGTCCAGAATTTACAGCCCTGCTCTCTGGGAGTTTGTGGAGTCTTAGGGAGTAAGCAGCGTGGATGGACAGACAGGGCAAATGGGAGCCGCAGACTATGGGCGAGGTGGCCTGTGCTCCCCATCACAGAGGCCGCTGTCTGGTGCTCAGGGAGAGTCCGAGACAGCTTCCTGAGGCAAGCAGCTCTAGTTGAGTCCCCAAGGATGGGCCAGAGTTAGACCGAAGTTCCTACTGGGAGATCAGCCTTGGAGTTGAGAGAATGACAGTGCATCGGGTGGGGGGATTGATATCTCGTTTCCCCAGGAAAGAATAGTACTAAGCAGAGTAGTCACACTGAACTGACAGGCCTCGAGTGATTTCTGCATTCCAGGAACTAAGCTGGATTAGCACGAGTGTGTGTACAAGTACTCGTTCTCCACAACATCCCTGGTTTCCACATGAGAAAATGCAGCCAGCAAGACACAGGCCTGGGGTCCTGGGCCAGTCAGCCTGGCCCCTGAGCCTGCGGTTTTTACCTGTTCTCTTCCTGCAGCGTCTAGCGTGGTAGCACTGAGACAGTAGAGTAAGATCCCCAGGTTTCTAGCCCACCAACCTGGGCTGTGTGCAGGCAGATAGAGACATGAAGAATTGTGGGTGAGAAGTCTGTGAGCAGAGCCTTCCCGGTCAGTAGGTTGGGTGGAACTGGAGTGTCTCGGGGCAGGCAGGCCTGGGTAGGGCCGGTGACACATTTCAGTTCCCAGATTAGGAGAGCGGCTGTGGGAACATGCAGTCTGATTGGAGAGGCTGGTTGACAGAAGTTGAGGCGATTTGAGGGTATCCAGAGCTGTGGTGGCACTGTGTACAAGTGCTTGGCTGTGAACTGGAGGGTCAGTGGGCTGTTGTAGGCCACCGGCCACACTCCTGGAGAGAAAAATGGGGCCGTCTGCTTCTGCAAAGGCTGCAGCCTTGGAAAGCCCGTGGGGCCTTGCTTCGAATCAACTAGACAACAGTGCAGTGCAGTAGAGGCACCTGAGGTTGGGAACGCGTTGTGGGAAGAGAAGATGGCTTTGAGGAAGGCTGAAAGGATCGGGTAGCAGGGGAGAGGGTGAGCAGCTTTTAGGTAGGAAGAGGCTGAAGGGTAGACGGAAGGTGGCCAGGCACTAGCATTAGTCGGGAGCACAAAGCGAGCATGGGTCAGGAAGAGGGCACTGGGTCCACAGGCAGGAAGAATCCCAGGTGGGTGAAGTCAGGAATGGGCAAAGGGAGTGGTGCATCTGCCTGCGGCATGCTCACCTAGAGCTTAGCTACATGAACGGGCGACTAGGGTGGGGTGAGTGGAGATGACGTTGTGGTGGGGAGTGGGCTCAAGGGCAACAGAAGCTGGGACCATGGAGACCATGTTAGGTGAGGGGTCCCAGTTCCGGAGTTGGGTCTGCTTGATTTTCTGCCCATGGGCCTCAGCTCGGGCTTCTGTTCCAGGCATACCTGCACTCCATGTGCATCATCCACCGGGACCTGAACTCGCACAACTGCCTCATCAAGCTGGTATGTCCCAGAGGCCGGCCCGCCTGGCTTCACGTGGCCTGTCTGTCACCTCTTGCTTCAGACCAGAAATGTATGTCCCCTGGACCTTCTATCTTGCCCCTCCTCTGGCCTACAGCAGTCCTCTGAAATAGCTTTTGAGAAGTCCCAGACACACAGACCCAACTTTTCTACCTCTCAGTGGCCGCCTGGTGGCGGGAGGGGGAAGTGGGGGCAGTCATCTGCTTGGAGGGACTTAAGCCCCGTCTGGTCCCAATCAGAGCCCTGTGAAGCAGCTCATTACTGACCCCACGCTGTAGCTGTGGTCCCTGAGGCCACAGAGCTTGTGGGTTGACCGAACCAGGGCTTCTGATTCCACACTCCTCCGCTGCCCCTCCGCTCTGCTGTTGCAATGTTCCTCCTTTGATCAACGTGCAGTCTGGCCTCCTGTGTCCACCAGCTGGCCCAGGCACTGAACTCAAACCTGTACCACACAATCATGATCCCTTTTCCACATGACTGCCCTGTAGCTATTTGAAGAACTTATCTCCTGCATGTCCCCACACTGACTCCCATTTGTCCTTCTCTGTCTTATCCTGGCTCTAGCCCCGGCCTTCTATCCTGCAGGACAAAAGAACAACACCCCCACCACCACCACCACCACTGCCAATCCCACCTCTGAGCTCCCGGCCCAGAGCCTCATCCTTCCAGGCTCAGGGGCTCTGCCGTCAGCACACTGGTGGTCCAGGGAATTTGTTGTACACACAGCTGTCTGTTTAAAAACACAAATGCCAAGCCTTGTCTGCTGGATAGTTTGCCTCCCTGGTAGCACACGTGGTGACATGCATAGCTGCTTGTTTAAGGTTGGCAGTTTTGGCTCACCTGGTGATGCCGCGGAAGAAAGCCCTGGCATCTGCTTCCAAAAAACCAGCTCGTGGAATCTCTGTGGAGCACCCTCCTCCTCCTCGGAGCTGGTTTGGGTCCTTTGTCCCTTCTGTGTGATGTTTCTGGCCACACACACACACCCTACCCCACCCCAGGGTCAGGTTTGGGAACGTCCCTACCAGGGCCTGACCTGGCTTGTGCCCTGCTAGGACAAGACTGTGGTGGTGGCCGACTTTGGGCTGTCTCGGCTCATAGTGGAGGAAAGGAAAAAGCCCCCAGTGGAGAAGGCAGCCACCAAGAAACGCACCTTACGCAAGAATGACCGCCGGAAGCGGTACACGGTGGTGGGAAACCCTTACTGGATGGCCCCTGAGATGCTGAACGGTGAGTCCGGCCTGTGGCACGCCTCGTCTATGAACTGTAGGGCGTGTGATCCAGAGCCCAGGGCTGATAGAGAGTTTTTATCCTCTGGAGCTGGTCCAGGACAAGGTCTGACTGGCTTCAGTGCCCCCAGGATCACTAACTGGAAGCTGCTCTCCTTGCTGAGAAGTGGTGTATGGTGCCCCCTGGTGGATAATGCTCAACCCAACCGGAGCTGCTGGATGATGGGGTTCTTTAACACATACACACCTGATTGTGAGGCTTCAGCAGTGGCCTGATCAAGCCTCTCTCGGAGTCTGAGGCCAGAGAGTTTGGTGGTTTGCCCTGGCACAGAGCAGGCTGCTGGCAGAGCCCACATGAGTGTGATTCTGTTCTCCTTGCTGGGCAGTGCTACTGTGTAACAGCCATGCTAAGGAAGGCGGTCTGGGGGTACCTGCGTGGGGCAACTTCACAGAGCCTCTTCTGGGCAAGGTTCTTGTCTGCAGCTCAGCTTGGTCCTGAACCTAACAGTCTGCTCTCTGTTCCCAAAGGAAAGAGCTACGACGAGACTGTGGACGTCTTCTCCTTTGGGATTGTTCTCTGTGAGGTGAGCTCCAGCCAGGAGGCCATGCCTGAGGCAGCAGGCCTAGCAGTCCTGTCCTGCTTCAGAAATGGGAGGCCTACTCCTATAGTGACCCCATATAGGGTTTCCAAGGCGGGATGCCTTCGCAGACTGTCGATCCTGACCTCCGCCGGCACATGAGGCTCATGCTGGCATGGCAAGGACTGGGCGGTGGGTTCTCGGCGAGGAAACGGGTGCAGCCAGTGGCAGTGGTGAGCCCAGACTCTGGTAGGAAAGGCAGGAAGTTTCCACTTGGCTTCCCATCTCACTCCTGAGCCTAAGGTCTCCATGCCCAACTCACCTCTGCTCCTCTTCCCTCCCTGGGGCTGTCCCCGCCCTCAGACCAGTAGGCACTGTGGGGTTCAGAGTGGGTCTTAATACACTTCCTGCCCTCGGGAGCTTAGCAGGCAGACAGCAGCTTAGCTCCAGGGTGTCCTGCAGGGGAGCGGGCACGTGGAAAGGCGACCATGATGCTGAGAGAGGAACTCCGGCCTGGGAGAGAGGTGGGAAAAGGGCCATATGGAGTCTGCCGAGAAGTTTTTTTTCTTTAACTTTCAATTGGGGTAAAATATTTGTAACAAATTGGGAGCGATATACAAGTTGCCCCACTATCCAAAACTGAAGCATGTGTAAGCAACCTTCTGTAAGCCCAAATGAAACGCGATCCCAAAGCCCAAACCCACTGCCATGGAGCCAATTCCAAACTTCATTCGTTCCAAATTCCTGTCTGAACACTGAAAAGTTCGAGAACTGAACATATTTCCCCATAAGAAACCATGGAAAACCAAATCATTGGTTCTAAGGCCCCCAAAATTACACTCATCGATTCATTTCTCCAGGACTTGAAGTCACTCTGGGGGCGGTTGGCCTCCTCGCAGCACTGTTTTCGCTGGGCTAGCGCCATCGAGTTTTTTGTGACTTAGCCAAACTAGCAGTCACTTTTTAACCTCGTCAATGATCTGAGTTCTTTGTTTCCTGGTTACTGATTTCGCACCTTTCACGACATTAGCCATTTTAATCACATTTTCCCCCCCAAAAAATGTTGCTAATGTCGACTTAGCCATCTTGTATTCAGCCGCCAAAGCAGAGAAGCAGCGACCTGATACAAATGTTGCCGTGATTTCTGTCTTTAACGCTATCGTGGTTCTCTCACTTGGCCTCTTAGCTTTATTGCTGTGATTACTAACTTTCTTTGGACCTGTGGTTACAATATTTTATACAAGTAAAGTACAAAAGCTCAGTGAGGAATGTTTTAAAGCACTAACCCAGCACTCTGTTAATCTGAGCAGAGCGGTGCTTACACTGACGCGCCCCCTCCCCGTGTGTCTGTGGTGACACCCGACAGGTGACTCACTCTTGGCCAGGACAGGTGTCTTGGGTTTTCGGATCGACTGTCGAACAAATTATAAACACGGAGCAGATTTTTCTTCAAACTTTCCTGTTTGAGTAGTGGGAAGTTTGAGCTTGGAGCCATTGGACAACTGAGCTATCGCTGTATTCAGGTTTCTGAGGCTGTAAATCTGTACAGAAGTAGACAGCCTCAACTGTCTCCACAGGGCGGCCGGTAAGTTTGAACTGACAACCTGGCAGTTTAGCAGTCCACCACCACCAAGCATCCTAAAGAAACAATCACCATTCATTTATATGGGGCAAATGTTTAGTGTCCCCACACCAAAAATCTATCCCAAAACACACAAAGCCGTTAGTAATAATAATTTTTACATCAGTCAGTATAAGACATGAAAAAAACTAACAATTTATAAATTATCAAGGGCTCGTGGGGGAGGGAGCATAGGGGATATGAGCTGATACCAAGGGCTCAAGTAGAAAGAAAATGTTTTGAAAATGATGATGGCAACATATGTACAAATGTGCTTGACACAATGGATGGATGGATGGATTGTGATGAAGAGTTCGTTGTAAGAGCCCCCAGTAAAATGATTTTAAAAATAATAATAATAATTTTTAAAGGCCTTTATGGGGCAATTTTACCCTGTCCTGAGGGTCACTGTGAAGCAGAACCAACTAGATGGCAGTGGATTTGGCTTGGCTGGGGGGGTGGGGGGCAGGTTTGAGAGGTAAAGAGGGCTTTCGCTTAGAATGCACTGAAGGTAACTTAGTGGTTTGAAAACTTAGGCTGATTTGGAAAGAGCGGAAATGCACAGTTTGAAGAATGCAGGTACTGTCAGTGAAGCGAACATGTAGAAACTAAAGAGTTACACCTGTGTATATTTTATATATAATATACATGTATATGAGGAGATTTCAAAAAGTTGGTGGGAAATGGGGTCAAAAGATATTGGGGGTACACATATCCTTCTGTGGGTACCCTCCCTCATCCAGATGCTGTGTCCCACTGAAGCTTTAATGAAGGCATCACTATAAAAATATATATATGTGGTAGTATATCTTGATTGACAGGCCACTATATACAAAGCACTAAGCTGATGCCAAATAGGATGGGGCCCAGCCCTGGGCCTTACAGGGCCTTTCCCCTGTCACAAGCCAGAGGCAGGTGGAGCGTGTAGAAGCTGCTAGCCCTCCTGTGCCACTGAGGAACATTAGGCTTGTGCTGCCGTGAGGCCCCTTCTCAGCAACTAGAGGTTGAATTGGGGTCAGCCGCACTTGGAGAGATGGGCAAGGGCCGTGCTCCCACCTGGCTTTTTCCCACCTCCTCTCCTGCTCACCCCAGCACCCGTCCTCCTGCCATCGGGCTGTGGCCTCCCCAGTCCGTCCGTGCTGACCAGCCGTCTTCCCACCTGCAGATCATCGGGCAAGTGTACGCGGATCCTGATTGCCTGCCCCGCACACTGGACTTTGGCCTCAACGTGAAGCTTTTCTGGGAGAAGTTTGTCCCCACAGACTGTCCCCCAGCCTTCTTCCCCTTGGCTGCCATCTGCTGCAAACTGGAGCCCGAGAGCAGGTTGGTGCCCTGCCCCACCCCCAGCTCACACAGTCCCGAGATGCTTGCCCAGCCTTGGGCTGTCTGATCCTGGCATGCCAAGTCATGCCGGGAGGACTGAGATGTGACGGAGACAGAGCTATTCATTTTAAAAGAACAAAATTCACCCGAACCCGTCTCACGCTTTAATAGAGTAAGTAGTACAGTCAATGTTTTATATTACCCCTTGTCCATACACACACATCTTTGATAGAGTTCTAATTTCAAAGTAGATAGAAATGTTCTATTGTGCCTTGGGTTCTGTCAAGTTGTCCTGGTGCACAGAGCCCCCCAGCCCGGGCCCTTCTCCCCTTGTTCTGTGTGGTCCCATTGTTGCGGCCTTTGTGTCACCCCATCTCATTGAGAGCCTTCCGCTTTTTCTCAGCCTCCACTTTACCATCACGGTGTCCTTCTCCCAGGGACCCCGGCCTCTTCTGATCACGAGACGACCTCTCGCCACACTCACTTCCAAGGAGCATTCTGGCTGAACTTCTTCTAAGACAGATTCATTTGTTCTTCTGGCTGTCCATGGATTTTTTCAGTGTTCTTCACCAGCACCATAATGGAAATGCATAGATTTTTCTTTGGTCTTCACGATTGAACGTTCATATGAAAGTGACGTCATTGCAAACACCATGGCTGGGATGGGGTGCACCTTAGTCCTCAAAGTGACCTTCATGCTCTTCGCCATTTTAAAGAGGTCTTGTGCAGCAGCTTTACCCAGTGCAAGATACCTTCTGACCTCTTGCTTTCTGCTACCGGAAGCATTGAGTGTGGGTCCAAGCAAGGGGAGCCCTTGACACCGCCCATCGTTCTCCACTTAGCCTGCTCGTAGGTGTCTCTTGGTCCCGTCGTGAGGATCTGTGTTTTCTTTTCTTTTCTTTTTTTTTAAATTTTCCTCGCAGCCCCTGGATCTGTGTTTTCTGTACAGGGGGTTGCAATCCACAGTGAAGACTGTAATCTTGAAACCTCGGTCCTCTTCATACAGTCCATCTCGAATTCTCTGTTCGGCTCACAGACTGAATAAGTATGGCGAAAGGATTCAACGTGTGCCGATGTTAAATCATGAAGTATTTCTATGTTCTGTTTGAACAACTGCCTCTTGCCACAGGTTCCACATGACCAAGGGAAGCATTCTAGAATTCTCACTCTTCTGAATGCCATCCGTAGTTTATTATCCACACAGTAGAATGGTCAATAAAATAGTCAATAAGCATAAGTGAACCTCTTTCTAGTATTCTCCGCTTTCAGCCAAGACCCATCGGAAGGCCTTAATGATGGCCCGTGCCACGTCCTCTTCTGAATCCAGCTTGAATGCCTGGCAGCTCCCCGTCTGTATGTGAACGATCTTCAACAAAACTTTACTTGCATGTGATGTAAATGATATCGCTCACTAGTTTCCACATTCTGTTGGGCCCCCTTTTTTTTGAACGGACACAAACAGGGTCCCTTTCAATCCGTTGGCCAGTCTTTCAGATTTCTCGGCAGAGGCCTGTGAATGCAGCACTTCATCAGCTTGCTGAAACCTTTCAACTGGTGGTCCATCAATCTCTGGAGCCTGGCTTCCACTTATCCCTTTAATACAGCTTGGACTTCTTCCTGCAGCACCATTGGTTCTCGCTCATGTGCTACTCTTGAGATGGACTATCAGCCAGTTCTTTCGGCACCATGACCCTGGGTATTCTTTCCCTCGTCTCTCGATGCCTCCTGCGTCGTTCAGTATTTCGCCCATAGACTCTTTTCAGTGTTGCAACTCAAGGCTCGGCTTTTTTCTTCGGGTCTTTCAGCTTGATGTGTGCCGGTTGTGTTCTTCCTCCATGGTTACACAGTTCGCTGTCATACTTTACTTTGTCCTCTGGAGCTCCCCCATTGAGTTCTTTAACTTCCTCCTTTCTTCCATTTGCTTGAGTGGATCTGTGGTCAAGGGTAAAGTTCAGTCTCTTCTCACATCCGCTTGGACCTTTTTTCCCGTCTTTTTAATGGCTTTTTGCTTTCTTCATGAATGATCTTTTGTTCTTTTTTTTTTATGAGTGATGTGCTTGATGTCCTCCCACCGCTCATCGGGTCTTCTTTCCTCAGTGTTCAATGCAGCAAATCTACCATGTTCCTACCCACTTTCCTGTTTTATCTTTTTTGTTGACTACAGGAAATTCGACTCAGAGACTGTCTGAACATCTTATAATGTCCACCATCTGTCAGTATTCCAGTTCTGACTTTTCTTTACTGGAAGGAGTAATACGACAGTGAACTTATGTATGCATCTATCTGCTTTGCTCCTTTGAGGCAGCGGTTCTCAACCTGTGGGTCGTGACCCCTTGGGGGGGGTCGAACAACCCTTTCACAGGGGTCACCCGATTCATAACAGTAGCAAAATTACAATTGTGAAGTAGCGACAAAAATAATGTTATGGTTGGGGGTCACCACCACATGAGGAACTGTATTAAAGGGTCGTGGCATTAGGAAGGTGGAGAACCACTGCTCTAAGGAAATCTTTAACATTGCCTTTTCTTCTGAGCTTATATTTTTCACAATTACCAAAGTTAGCTCAGGCCCTTCCAATTAGAGTCTCTATACGAGTTTACTTTTTCTGCTACCAAAAATTATGTTCCTTTAAAAATCAAGTTTAAAGGTTACTAAAATAGAGAGCCTAAGAAGAGTAAGTCTCCTCTTGCCTCCCACTCTACCCTCCCAGGGCAGCCAGGTGGCCCAGGATGATTTCCAGAGCTTCCCTTTAGAGTTAGAATTTGCCAGTGGGAGGCTGTCTAAATGGCCTCACCTAACTCCCCGGAGTGAGGAGAATTCTTGTCGGGGTCGACAGCCCATGGCCCATTGCTATGAGTGGAGGTCAGACAGACCCTTCTGGCCAACCTTTGTCATCAGTTCTTACAGCAGCTGCCCCACCACCGCACTCTCAGTGGCCGCACAGAACTCCACAGCCCTATTCACCACTGCGGAGTTTGGTCGGAGACTAACGGGTAACAATTCAGGATCAGGACCAACTGGGTTGTGTTGTAAGCAAACCTTTCTCTGGCCTCTGCTCTGCTCGGGCAAAAGTTAAAAAGCTCTCTAGCTCAACCAATAAGTGTCTAGAAGCACCCCACTCCACTAGTAATCTTTTGCCTAAAGACACTCAGCTCTTTCTTGCTCTGGAAGCTACATCAATTGCCTGAAAGCCCCACACTCCTCCTGGAAGCTTCCTGCGAGAAGCCGTTGGCTCTCGCCCTGTGGGTCAGTACCCCCACTGTGGTCACCTTGTGCCACCATCACTTCACACTTGATACTGCTATGCCACCGTTTCTCATCATCTCCATCCCTGGTGGCCCACAGGCACCATTTACACAGTCCCAACCATTTGATGGGAGTAACAAGACCCTGGTGAGAAAGGCCCGGTGAAAACAACCCATCAGACCCCAGAGGCTTGTCTCTTGTGCCTTTTGGGCCCTCAGTTACATCAGGTCAAAGACTGGGAGGAAATGTCGAGCTGCAGAGTGAGTGAGTGAGTGAGTGAGTGAGTGAGTGAGTGAGTG